>NW_028186326.1:21204-37228 GCF_003343005.1 Rhea americana
TCCCTCGCAGCCCCCTGGGTGCCGAGCGCGGGAGAGCCGGCGGCGCGGGGGGCCCAGCGCCCGCCCCGCGGCTAACCCCTTCCTCGCTTGCCTCCGTCCGTTTGGGTTTTTGGCAGTTTGCTTGTCCGTTTGTCAGGGTTGTGTGGGACAGACCGCGACGAAGACGACGAGACGAGAGATGGCCGGGACGCGGGGAATTTACAGGCGCCCCGGCGGGGCTGCGGCGAGGGGGCTGCCCCCGTCCCCYGCCCCTCACCGGAGCGACAGGTCTCTCTGCGGGCGCCCCTGCCCGATGTGTCGATGGGAGGGACTTTTGGTTTGCTTTACACGTGGGTTGCTTAAATCGACAGCGTCTTTTGCACCTCTCCCCCCGAACAGAAAGGAATCAGTTCGGTGATGTCAGACGACGATGCGGCTTGGTTGGGTCAGTGCTGGATTGGGACTGGAGAAGACGACTYCACGGACAGGCCAGTCCTGGCGGCAAAGCAGCTTATTCGATCACCATGCAGCACGGCAGGTGCTGGGAGAAGTACTTGAAGAGCTCCGGGGTGGCGCCGGGGCAGTTGGTCAGCTCCAGCTCCTCCAGCTCCTGCAGCTGCACCAGCCCCGAGAGGCCCGTGGTGGTCAGCAAGGGGCAACCTGCAGGCAGAAACCGCGGCGCTGTCAGCAGAGTTAGCCAGGGCCGGGGGTGCCCAGCACCCCCAGCACCCATCCCYGTGGAGCCTGGGCAGGACTGGGGCTTTTCCACCCTGGCGTCCAGCAGGAGCCCACTGGGAAGGGGTGCACCACCGTGCCRAGGGGGCGATGCCACCAGGACCGGTGGCACAGGACATCCCAGTTCTGTCCTGAGCCTGTCCCAAGGGGTCTGTCCCTGTCCCCACGCACAGACTCGCCCTGTCCTCCYGCTTCCCCGCACAGGGATCACGGTGCCCAGACCAAGGACAAAGCAGCGCACGGGTCTCACCGGCGAGAGACAAGAGGCGCAAACTTCCCATGCTCAGGAGATGCTTCAGGCCAAAGTCTTGCACCTAGGAAGGAAAAGGGGGTGAGATCCCTGGTCCCAGCACGGTGCCAAGCAGCCACGTGGCTCCCAGTGCCAGGCAGGCTCTTTGGCTGGCCCGGTGGGCTCACATGGCCCATGCCAGGGGCTGCACGAAGCAGGTGGGGCAGGCCGCGCTGTGGGAAGGGAGCGCTCCTCTCCTGTGCCCCCCGTGCCACTCAGCCAAGCAGGACATGTCTGTGGGCCCCCAGACATGTGCAGGATGAGTGCCCCAGGCCCTCCCRTGCCCCCCTGCCTACCTGGCAGCACCAGCGCAGGTACAGGCTCCGCAGGGACGACATGGTGGACAGGTAGCTGAGGCCAGTGTCAGTGATCCGCACACACCTGCCAGGGAAACCAGGGTATCAGGACTGGCTGGCCACTGCCACCAAGCTGGGGGAGCGGGGTGCTGCTGCGACCCAGAGGGAGCTCAGCCGGGGAGGCTCCCCACAAAACAGGGACCTTCATCGAGGGGGTGGCGTGCTGCTGTGCCGGAGCACGGCCAGACGTTCAGCAGGAGAGAGGCATTGCCCCCAGCAGAACTTTACCCGCTCCGAGCCCTGCGGAGGGGCCCACATCCCGGGCTGGCCGTACACCAGCCCCATGGCCCGGAGAAGGAGCTGTGGAGTCCTGGATCAGGCTGCAGCCGTCTCACTGCACCAGTAGCCATTCCCAYGGTGCCAGGGGACAAGACAAGACCCCGATCTCTGCCATGGCCCCACTCTCACCCTGACGTGACGCCTCACCTATCGAGCACCAGCTCCTCCAGCTTGTGCAGGTCRCAGGCGATGTACTCGAGGGCCATGTCCGTGATGCGAGGGCACCAGGACAGGTCRAGGCTGCGCAGCTTCCGCAGGTTCTCAGCCACCAGCTCCACACCGTCATCCGTCACCTTGGAGCAGCCCGAGAGGCTGAGGACACTCAGGTTGGGCAGGCTGTGCACCATGTTGACCACGCCGTGGTTGGTGATCTCCCAGCAGGAGTTGAGGCGGAGGGTGTGGGTGGTGTAGCCCTGCTTGGCGGTGAAGTAGGCCAGCGCCGTGTCCGTCACGTGGTAGGCCTGCAGGTTGAGCTCGGTGAGGTTGGGCAGGAGCTGGGAGATGGCCGCAATGGCATCGTCGGCCACGTTGATGCAGTCGCTGACACTCAGCGCGGTGATGCGAGCGTTGAGGCTCGACCACAGCCCGGCCTCCGTGAAGTCGTTGCAGCCCGACAGCTCCAGCCGCACTACGCCCTGCATCTGCTCCAGCATCACCTGGCAAGAGGCTCACGGTCAGCACAGGCAGCACCTGCTCAGCCCCAGTCCTCCCGCAGAGCCTCCYGTGCCAGTGCCTCCGCTCTCCCACCACTGCCTTGCCAGCGAGGATTCAGCCAGACACCTTCACACCCCTGCTTGGCCCAATATGGCTCTGAATTAACTCCTATGTCCTCCTCAGACTCTTTCAACTGCCACCAGCCCTTTGCCCTTCCAGCCTTCTCCCACTCCCAATAGCTTATGGCCCCCTGTGCCCCCACGAGTGCTGGAGCCAGACTGCAGAGGTTCATCCTTTTCCGCCTCCTCCCAGGGCCCTGTTCTGCCCCAGCTCCCAGCACCTCTGGAGCTGTTCTTGAGCYGATAGCACATATCAGCATCAGCAGGGTGACAAGAGGGGGCATCCATGGAGGCCTGGGAGCCCCAGGGAGCAGCACCTGTTCTGCAGCACTGTGTGTCAGAAGGGTGGGAAGGATCAGTGCGTGTTCCCTGCTTGGGGAGGACCCAGCCCATGTTGCAGGGAAGAGCAGCCTCTCCAGAAAGGATCGCACAAGAGAGGTGGGAAGATGTCCTGCACACCACGGCACCCAAGAGAAGGGACACTCGGACTGAGAGCCAGGCCTGCCAGAGCTCCTGCAGTCAGTGGCTGAGAGCAAGGGCTCCCAGTACAACTGGGATCTGCAGGCGCCTGCCTGCTTTTTCTCAAGGTCAGAAGCAAGGCTGGTAAAGAAGAAGAGAAGGTGGGCACGCGGGGTTAGCTACTGCAGTGCATCTGATGAGTGGCAACTCGTTGCACCAAAGAAACTTGATCATGTGTGATCAGGGGTTCACATTCTCCGACGAAACACGTCTTTTGCATCCGTTTCCATTAAGAGTTCTCATTAACACAGGCGGTGGCCATGTGTTCCCTGCCATGGCAAACGCTCCGGCCAGACTCGGCTGTGGCGGGACCACCCCACGGAGGCTGCCAGTGCCTCCAGGCCCCGCACTGTGGGGGGGGGGGCATTGCCACGCTGGGCAGGCACCAGGGAGGAACAAGGGGGAGGCAGAACAATCCCCCCCACACACACAGGGATCCTCCCCCAGGCCTGGAGGGATGGCTCCATCATCCCTCCTGACTAGAGACGTTTGAGCTGCTCTTGGATAGGACACGGGGCTGAGAGCTGGGAAGGCTTGAAGCCGAGGAGAAGGCAATGGGGCAGGAGGGCGCTGCCGCTGGAGACAGTGCTCCTAGGGAGCGGGATGAGGATGGGAGCACTCCCAAGGGTGAGGGGGGGGGGTCTGTGCTGGGCCCCAGCAGTGATGCCAGCTCCCATTAGGGTGATATGTGGGGACTGTGGGTGACGGTGGTGTAGCTAGTCCAGCGGCTACTCCCTTCCCATGGCACAGAGAGGCCGGCGCTGGGTGTATGCGCTGCCTGCCAGCGCTGAGGACACCTACCTCCAGCCCTGCATCTGTGATGGTCGACCTCTTAAGGCTCATGGACTTCACTCCCTTCTTAGAGAGGGGGTAGTTGTCGATGAACTCACAAATGTCCAGGTCAGAGACGCCCACGAGGCAGAAGCCGTCGAAGCCCCGGACGGCGAAGCCCTGGAGGCTGACGAACTCCTTCTCACCGCCGGGCAGGATGTTGTAGAGCTCTTTGGTGTGCAGGACAGGCGTGAGGCCCACCCAGAACTTGGGCTGGTACAGGACCCTCCGCCACACCTTGCACACCTGTGCCAGCACACACTTCTCGCAGGCTGAAAAGTACCAGAACAGGCGGTTGAGGATCTTCTCGTCCACCGCCAGCTGCCTCTCCGAGAGCGAGCCGGGCAGCCGCTCCGGGGAGGGCTGCTCCTTGCCAGGGGAGGCCTCGCTCGAGTTCAGTCCCACCAGGGAGGCGCTGGGAGGGGACGACACTCCGGCCAGAGCGGCCAAGGACAGGGGCGATGCCAGGCTGGGTATGGGCAGGTCGCTGTGGTTGGCTAAGGCCGGGCTGAGGATGGCAGGCACGGAGGAAGGCTGGCACAGGCGGTTTTTCACGGCGGGGGTCCCTTTGGTGATGCTGGCGGAGCCGAGTCCGTTGGGCTGCGTGGGGATCTTCACCAGTCCATTGCGGGGCAAACATGGGGGCTTGGTGTCGCTGTTTCTCTGGTTCGACATCTTCCACGGGTCTCTCTGCAACACAGGGGTGGGGGGCTGCCATGGGCACCAGCTCCCTCACTGCCAAGGACCACAGAAGAGGGCCAGGAAAGGAGGCAGTCGCTAAGGGGGGACGTTGGGCCACTGGCAGGAGCTGGGGGGAACGGGGCACCTGACTCATCCCAACCAAAGGAGAGCAGAGATCCCTCCTGCCGGGCCAAGGGCAGTGTTGGGGGGGGAAAAAGGCAGTGCAGAGTTGCGAGAGGCCCAAACACTGCATGTGGCCGGTGCTGGACTCGGCACAGCCTAGGGAAAGAGCAGTGTCCTCTGTGGGGTTGCGTGGCCCTGGCACCTGCAGTGTCCTCGGATGTCYCCTGCAGGCACACTCATCTGTGAACCCCCCTTTTGGGTTTTGCATCACTTCATTGCAGGCACTTTGCAAAGTGCAATGCTGCCAGGATTGAGCCCATGGATCCACATGTCCCTCACCCACCTCCCTAAGACGGAAGCTGGAGCGACCCCATGCAGCATGTTTTGGGGCAGTGACGGAGGATGGAGGGACCCACCTCAGCTGCCCTGGGACGTGCCACCTCAGGAGCTTCCCCCCCCCCCCCGATATTTCCCACATCAATCTTGGCCCCGCTCAGGAGGGGCAGATCCTAGGGTGACACACCGGAGGATCTGCAGCACTCTGCAGAGCAAATCCAAGCAAAAAGAGCAAATCTGYACCATCCCAGTGGCAGTGGGGACCCCCCACAAAGGCCCAGAGGGCAGTACAAGACCATTCTGCTCCCCCAGCCAGTGCAGCCTCAGTGGGGAGGGAGAAATAAAAGCCTACGTGAAGGATGGGAGGAGCAGGGAAGAAAGGAGGGAGGGAAGGAGAGATGGGCACCCTCACAGCAGGGTGCGTGGGAAGGGCTGGGTGGGCAGGGGAGAGGGAGAGGAAGAAAGGATGAGGCAGAGCTGGTTCAGGCAAGGAGAAGGGTGCCCACGTGTGCCAGCAGAGCAATGGATGGCAGAGCCCGAACCGGCTGGGAGCTGAGTCTCCCAGGAGCCCGCGAGCCAGGCGGCACCACAGCAAACCTGGTCAATAAATATTTCAGCTGCAGTGAGGCAGGCTTTCAAACAGCCCCGTTGCACCCCATGATGCATTATTAAACGCATTTCCCTCTATAAATACAGATGTGAATAATTGATGGGGTCTCGATCCTCTCCCGCCCAAGCCGGTGCCTGTCCTGGGGCCCTGCTGGTGTCACGCCAAGCCCTCCCAGCACCCACAGCCTGTCTGCTCAGCGGCGCCTGCTCCGGTGGGCTGTGCCCCGCGAGCAGGCAGCTGGCACAGGGCCACGTCCTGCACTGATGCCAGGCTCTACGGTGCCAGCTGGCTCCTTGGGAAGTACCGATCACCCGGCAGGAGCGGCTCTGCCCCGCCAGCAAACCCGYGGCTGCTCAGCACAGCCCCAGCCCGGTGCAGGCAGGCAGCTGGCAGGAAGCACTCGACTGCCTGGGGAAAGCAGCTCTCACCAGCAAGGACCCTGCTCCCTGCTCGCTTAGGCAGGCCCTGAGGCCAGGTGCCACCTGGAGCCCCACTTCATCCCCTTTCACCTGCAGGCGATGGGGCTGAGATGAAGTGACAGTCTGTGGCAGGAGGCAGTGAAAGGACAGGGGGTCCGAGCAGCCTGGCTCAGCTCAGGGACTGGTGGGGAACAGAGACAACCTCCCCCAGCACCCAAGGGATGGAGGCTGTTTGGTGAGTAACCGTGTCTGGCTGGCACATCCATTCGGCRGTGGCTAATGGGACCTGAGGACACTCTCTGTTGCCAACTCCCCCTAGACCCAAGATAAAAGCCAGGAGTGAAGCAAGGCATGTATTTTAGCCGCTTGATGTGAGATGGAGACGGTAAGGCCCTGATGGAGAGGAGCCCAGCAGAAACAGAGGAGGTGTAGGGATGTGGCTCTAGCTGTGTTTCTGGCTGGGAGCTGGCTTTCCTGCCCTGGATGTCTCCCTGCCTGGGTCCTTGCTCCCAAGGAAAGTGTCCTTATTACATTGGTGACTAAGGGCACCATGGGACCAGCATTTTGACTGGTGAGCAAGGGACCTGGCACATGTGATAGTCATGATATGGTAATGGTGGGCTTATGAGGATGATCCGTGGCCAGGGACAGTGCCCTGCGGAGCCTGCCTCCCAGGGCCAAGCCTCTGCATACCTCCAGGGCTGTGGCTGGAAAGCAAAAACCAGGTGATCTCCCTTCCTGTCCACTGCCTGCCACATCTGACCACTGCTTTTACCCTCACAGTGTTCAGTGCCACAGCCAACACTCCTGGATCAAGMAAGGAGGAGAGAAATGAGTTGAAATGAGCAGTGGAAGAGAACAAGAGTGGAGGCAGCTGAACTGTACAGTCCGTTCCATGACTATAAACACTGCAGTGTGCACACACATGTAGTGTATCCCAGGGACTCACCACCCAGCACACCAGGGATATGGGACTGGCCAATGGTAGTAAGGCAACCCACACCAAGCTCTGGCCTTCCTCCAGGTTTTTTGAGTAGTTTTCTGACCATTTAGTGAGCTGAACTGCCTCATTGGAGCCAGCAACCAGTGATGAGCAAGGGAGGAGGCAAAGCTGYGCAGAGAGCAGCCAAAGGAGATGAGAGAAGAGGAGAGAAGACGAGGGAAGCAGGACAACAGCAGCAGTGAGCTGATAAACCTGCTCACCTCTCCATGCTGCAAGCAGCACTGATATGGATGTGCTGGCAGACAACCCAGTGGCATAACATTGGTGGCATCAGCACTGTGAGACACTATCCTCCAGGGACRGGCCCATCCTCATGCAGACGCTCTGGCGCCTCTCGTCTCTCAGACCCAGCCTCTGCTGCCCATACTTACACTCCCTGCAGAGGATTTGGGGTTCTGATGCTTGGATGCGTTAAATTTGTTTGAAAGCAGGAGAAGAGGAGGGAAAAAAARGAAGAAACTTGAAACCAGCAGCTCAGAGCTTGGCAACAATTAGGGAAGCAAACAGAACATGCACTGGGGTGTCTAATACAGCGATATAACACAAATCAAAATAGGTAATCACCACACAGCCCAGAAAGCCTGTCGCTCCAGCACAGAGCCCATGGTGAGAGCAATTCACTATGCTGGCTGCCTACTGGGGAGAGACCAGGAGGTGGGAGAGGGGCAGCCCAGGGCCTCAAGACATGGGACAGCAAGCAAGGAGCATGGAGGTTCCTGGAGAGGACAGCTGCAGGAGGAGACAGATGCTAACAAGTCCTCAAGTTGAAGTTCAGCCASTGGGAAGTTCTGGCAGCAGTCACATCCTGCTCAGACCTGGGTTCATCCTCAAGGCACGACTCAGAGGGATGACAGACTTTCACAGTCCTGTATTGGAAAGCTAAGTCAGGTCCCCTGTCCTAGGCCGAAGCTTAGTGTCTGGCTCATAGAAAAACCATGAATGAGCTGGGAAGTCACTTCAAATAGAAACACAGCCAGAGATYTGGGGCTTTCTGGGCAAAGCCAGCCCCAAGTACCATCAGCAGGATGATGGGCAAGTAGAGAAACCGCTACATCCAGCCAGTCTGCAAGTACCTGGTCACATTTGTCCAGTGAAATGGGCAAATGGGGATTTGTGGTTCTCTTACCATCTTGAAAGGAGCAGGACACTGCCTGGGGTGGGGGAGGATATCAGCCTGGGTAAAATGGTGASGGACCACAGGCTACACTGGTATGTTGATCCAATCACTACTCTGTCTGCTGTCTCTGGAACAGGGGGTGGGAGGGGCAGTCAGCACTAGGATCTGCCCCCACTTCTGCAAGAAAGCCTCCATCTGCAATCTAGCACTACAGCAATCCTACAGGTTCCTATGGCTCATGGYCCAGGGGTGAATATGCAAGTACTGCATCTAACAGAGAACAGAGCTGTTGTGAGCTGGGATACTCAGAGCACACAAGTTCTCTGGTCCAGACTCTTCTTCTAACTCACTGGGGCAGTGGAGGAAAAGCAAGGGGTGAAGACCTCGTCCTAGAGATGTCAGTACAGAGCCCTGGGCTCTCAAGCCCCATTTTGATGCCTCATCCCCACCTGTTCCCTGTGATGAGGAGAGCAGAGATCCAAATTCTTTCCTGTCCCTATCATTTCACTGTTTGCGTATTGTGTGGCTGGACCAACCAGAACACCATTAGAAGGAATGTTCAACACTTTGTACAGCCATCCTTGCCCTTGGATCCCACAGGAAGGAGCCAGCTTTGGCAGCTCCTCATAGCAACCCTCCTCTGCTCTCTGCAGGCCACACCTCACGAGGTTAGGTGTCTGCCAGTAGTGGAGTGCCAGCTCCCAGTCCGCAGTGGGAGGAAACSTGACAAAAGCAAAGGGCAAAGTGTTTCAGTCTCCCAAATTCATTCCAGGGTACATACTTCACGGAAAATAACATTGCCAAAGAAATCACTCCATTCATAATGTTTCTCTCATCTAAAGTGACTGTCAATGGGGGTGGAGGTGGGGGTGGCTCTTGACTCAAGAAGTGTGTAGAAAGAAGAGGGTCAAAGAGCCTGTCACTACAAACATCACACGGTTAATGAAGATGCCAGGAAAAACAAGATGAAAGCCGCCAGGAAAACAGACTTGATCCAGACCGTTAGAGGGTTTTACTGACTCCGTGTGGCAGTAAAGAGGGATGAGAGTTTCAAGAGACAGGCAGTAACATCAGCCACCCTGTTAGTGCCAGCTCTGTACTGGGTGTTTACTGGGGGGATCCCTGATGGCAACAAGTGAGATGCACTGGGACAGRCCATTGTTCTGCTACAGCTGGTCTCAGCGGTTACCGGGACTCCGGACTGGCAGGGCCCGGGGACTGCTGAGGAACTCGGACGTGCTCGCCTGCCCGCGGGGGCCAGCGGGGCGGCCGCCGCGGGTCCACTCAGCACCGCGGGCAGCGCCGGGGCCCGTTCAGCACCGCGGACAGCGCTGGGGTCCACTCAGCACCGCGGACAGCGCCGGGCCCCGTTCAGCACCGCGGACAGCGCCGGGCCCCGTTCAGCACCACGGACAGCGCCGGGCCCCGTTCAGCACCGCGGACAGCGCCGGGGCCCCGTTCAGCACCACGGACAGCGCCGGGGCCCCGTTCAGCACCACGGACAGCGCCGGGGCCCGTTCAGCACCGCGGGCAGCGGCCCGGACCCGCTCAGCACCGCGGGCAGCACCCCGGGCCCGCACAGGACGGCGGACAGCGCCGGGGCCCGYWCAGSACSGCGGACAGCGGCCCGGGCCCGCTCAGCACCGCGGACAGCGCCGCCAGCCTGCAACGCCCAGGAGCCGGGCCGGGGCACTGGGCCTGCCCCGGGGCTGGGGCGCGTCCTTGAGAGGCCCCGGAACGGCCTCGGGGCAGAACCTCCCTGCACAAGCACCCCTGACGAATCACCCCGAGAGGCTCTACTATTGCCCCAGAAGCCCCCTGCGGGGTCTGCTACCACCCCACTGGCCTCCTACAGGGCCCTAATATTGCCTCGCTGGCCTCCTGTGAAGCCTGTCATTGCACTGCCAGGAACCAGGGCTGATGCAAAATTATGTCTGTAGAGCCACTGCTTCAGTGACACAGAGCTGCTAGGCAGCAAGCAGCCATTCCTCATGGTTTCCTGAATGCGCGCACACACACACGCAAACACACAGACATGCATGGACAGACACACACATGCACACAAACACATGCCCCAGCAGGGCTCTAGAAGCTGGTGGGTGCACCTTATAAGAGCCTTTGCATTCAGTTGCACATTTGTATGCACATATACACACAAACACAGAGATATGCGCATGCACACATGCACACACACATACACACAAGGTTGCATCAGCTGAATTCATTAGCCTGTCTATTTTTACTAATGCAGCAAATCAAGTTGCTCTACAGGCAGGGAAATATGCCTGAGATGTAGTGCTGTGGCGGAGCACACAACCAAAGCTCTTGTCCAGCAGTCTCAAGGGTAACAGCTTCCCTGGACTCCTTCATCTGTATGCTACTGATCAAACTAGCAGCACTGCAACACAGACACTTGCTTTGGGTACCGAGCCTGTCAGCCGAGGCATATTGTAGTAATAAAGATATCCCATTATAAGGAAGGAGATCGCCTTCCCCATGCAGTGCTCAATGGTGTGCAAGCTGCCTCCTGCTCTGATTGCATCAGGTCAGACCGCTGCCTGTGCCATGTGTAGCCAGACTGGCGTACGATTGCCAAGCTCTGAGGCATGGCTCACCCCTGAGCACTTGGACCACCCCAGCAACRCAGAGAAGCTGCAGAAGGCCCCAGAGGAGCAGCCTACTCCCCTGGAGGTGGAGGGAGCAGTGGGTGCATTTAGGGGGAGAGAGGCTTCCTGTACACGTGTGTATGTGTGTGTGTACACGTGGATCAGCGCTCCTGGGCTCTACTCACACACATCAGGTGGGAGAGAGGCTTAGAGCACAGCTCCAAACTCAGCATCGCATATTCCCCTTCTGCACAAGCCTGTAATTTGTGATGGGAAAGAGCCTCCCCTCCCATCCAATCTGCTTGGCCCCAGTAGTCTGCCATTTGTGTGATGGGAGCTGGAAAACTCCTTTCTAAGATTATCCTAAGAGCTTCTTGGGAGATGAGGGATCAGAGCAGCTCTCCTGCTCCCCTATTTTCTCCCCAGCTGCTTCAAAGGGCCCATCCCACCTTGCAGCAGACAAAGAGACTAAAGTGGGATGGGGCAGGGAGGAGACACAATTGATTTCAGGCCTTTTCCTATTGCCTGCAGTTCCCAGTGCTGCTCTGGACTGACTGGTGAATCTATTTCTGGGGCTCAGTCAGCCTAGAGCTGCTCCCCTGCAGCAAAACAGTTGAGGATAGGGGCTCCCCAGTACCATTCTCACCACCAGGCCACACAGCCTTCCTGGACAGCAGGCCCTGACAGAGCATGAGCCCCACAGCCAGAGCTATGTGGGGCATGTCCAGCCAACCCTGGCTGCTCTGCACCCAAGGAGCTGGGGAAAATGCTGATTTAGGTGAAAAGGGAAAACTGCTTAAGTCCCCACCAGCTGGGATTTCTGCTTAGCCTAAAGAGAGTCTGTGCCCAGAGGCACCAGGGAATCAGCCCCTGTCAGCCCTTAGTGCAGTAGAGAAATGGTAGAGCAGGGCCCCCAGAGCAAGGGAGAAGGGAGAGCTCCAGCACCCTAGGTCAAGGGAAGATAGAACTTCTCTGCAACAGGCAGTGAGGTCACCTCTGGCTGCTGTGAGCCATCCCCCAGCAGCAGTGTTTGTCACTTCTGCGTGAGCCCAGCCTGAGAGAGGAGGTGAGGCTGGCCATGCTCCATGCCAGTCTGTCCCCAGCCTCCAGGACTKGTGCCAGCTCAGGCCTACATCTGCTGGAGTAGCTATCAAAATGGTGATTTTGTCCCAGGAGGGGAGACAGGCCTGGTCAGACCTGGAGAGCTGAGCACAGCCTGCAAGCCTCTAACTGYGATTCACTGCTGCTGAAAGAAAAAGAGACCCAGATCTCACAGATGCAGTCTTCCCTGTCGTAGGCAGCCCCCTGGCCCTTGGCCCTCTCAGTCCTGGAAGAAGCCTCAGCATTAGGGGATCCCCCAACCAAGAGGAGCTTCTGGGGTGGCCATAAGAGCAGACGGAGCTGTGCACAGACCCAGAAGAGAGCCAAACATAATGTATTCATGGCTAACCTGTGACTGCATCCTGCAGCCTCCTCTGGGGGTACCAGCACTCCCAGACCTCACTGTCATGGGGAGAGCACTCATGTTTTGGTGTCTCTCAGCCAAGCTTTGCCCTGCTCCCTCCCCACCACAGCGAGACAAAAGGGAGCAGCTCCAGTCATGCCAGCCTCCCCACGGTCTGACCTCCCCCTGCTGCAAGTGCAGCCACAGCACACGCAGACAGGGTGCAGACAGGTCTCAGGTGCTGGTGTAGCAAGGCACATTACAGCCCCTCACCTGTCTCGCTCCAGGAACAGGAAAAAACAAATGGCAAGCCCACCCAGCAATCCAGGAGGAGAAAGGAGCCCTGAGGCTCTGTCTCATGTCTCTCTTGGACAGGTCAGTCACTACCAAGGGGAGGCAACAGTCCTGCTTTGACAAGACAAGGTGCCACCTCCCTGGACACACTTTCCCCTTGGAAAAGTCCCCTCAGGCCCCCTCATGCCGTACAGCCCTGTATCCCTTCCCAGCCAGACAGGTCTTCCGGGGAGCGGAGGGCTTGTTGGACTCCATCCGGTCTCCCTCCAGTTGTGGCGAGAGTCTGACCCTAACCAGCTCCTCAGCCCTTCCCGCGGTGGCTCCCAAGCTCCCCACCTCCAGGATGCTGCTGTGCTCTCCGAGTATAGCTGGTGAATGGGGCTTCCAGGACGTCAGTGCAGCAGCACCAACTTGCACTGCTCACATGCCTGGCCTGAGCCCCTCTCCTCGCCCAGTGTCTGAGAGGATCTAAGACACTGCCGGGGGCCTGAGAGCAGGGCTGGAGCCTCCGAAGGCCCTTGCTGAGGTCGGGCACTGTCAGCACAGAGCCAGCTGGGAAGGCCGTGGCCTGGCATCTCCCTCGTGCTCGGGCAGTCCCCGCCGYGCCGCGCCAGCAGCCGCCCCTCTCCTCTGTCACCCTGCAGGCACCTGCAGCCCAGGGCCACGGGGCTGGCCGGCAGAGCAAGGAATGGTCAGGGGGTTCGGGCTCAGCTTGGGGACCAGGCCAAGGGCAAGAYGGATAAAAGCTGGTATAGCACAGTGGGGCTGGAAAGGGTGAGTAGGAGCTGTCTTGGGCATGAACAAGAAGCACTAGACAAGRAGGACACCAGGATGGGGAAGCAGCGTTCACACAGGGCTTCAGCTGTGGGACTCCTTGCTGCAGGATGTTGTGGTTGCTAAATGCTGACCTAGGTTTAAAAGGTGTTAGATGCATTCCTGGAAGGCAAATGCATTGGAAGTTATTAATACACAGAGACCTCTCTGGCTCGGCAGTACGTGAGCCACAGAGGGCTGGGGGCTGAGCAGCACCCGCGCGGGAGCAGCACAGGCCCTGCGCTGGCGCTCGTCTCTGGGCAGCTGCCGTTGGTGAGGACACTTGGTGCGTCCTGGCACGGCTGCTGGCTATGTCTCACCAGCTGGTTGCTTAAACTGCTCATGGGACAGCTTCTTTGCGACCSCTCAGGCTCTGCGGGGCAGCTCGACAGCTGCCCAGTTCTCCTGGGCAGAAGGAGACAGGTCTGGGCAAGGGTTACATCTCTATCAGGGAGAAATCCTGGCAAAACAGCTTCTTTCTTCCTGCTACCTTCCCCCAAACACTTCAGCCACCTCCTGCTCCTCCACACCTCCCGCACACGGCGAGCCCCTGGCCGCCCGCGCCCCGGCCCTCGTGCTGGGTCGGCGGAGGATTTGATGGAGGTGGGATGCTGCCGAAGGGAGCCCGCTCCCCTGCTCCCCCACACTCCCTGTTCTGGCTGGCTGAGCGCTCCCGGCCCACGGCCCGCCCACGGCACCTCTCCCTGTGCCGCAGGCAGCCCCCAGCAGCCCCCTCCTCACTCCTTGGGACTCCTCAGGTGCTGGGCCCCTGACACGGAGCCTCAGGGATGCACCCAGCATCAGTTCCCCTCCTCATGCCAGACACGGTGCTGCAGCCCCCACGGTGCCAGTAGGCCAGGGCTCGGCCTGCCCTGGTGCATGCGGTGGTGCGGCATGGTGCAAATCCCTTTTCCCCTCTCTGAGCCCTGCTGAAGGCCGCATGCTGCACACAGCAAGCAATGGTATGCGACCCGCAGCTGGGGGAGCTGCCCTCAGCTGGGAGGAGGGGAAACTGAGGCACAGGCAGGGCAACATAGCTTTGCCAAGCAGCTGCCAGGACCTGAGCCAGGAATATTTTAAACCTCTGGAGCATTAATGCTGCCACCAGCCCTGCAAACCGAAGCCAGTGGTGCTCCGAACTGGGGGCCCGGGGTTCCTGGGAGCCCTCGTGCATGTGCAGCTCTGCAGCCTGCCCCAGGGCCCGGCCTCCTCTTGCCAGGGCCGTCTCCATTCACATAAGAGGTGAGAAAGCACTGGAGCTCAGCAGAGATCTGCTGCCTTCTCCTTCCAGGCTGGCTCCGGGGGAAGCGAAGGGCCGGAGCCTGGCCACATCCCCCCAACASGAGGAGCCAGGGGTGACCCCATCAGAGGGGCCGGGTGTCCCCCCCACGCCACCCTGCCATGCCCCCCAGGCCTGCACAAGCACCCCTTCCATCACTGCGCAGGGGATTTCAATGAGAAATGAGGTTCCTGAGAGCCAGGGAGAGACCCTGGCCTACTGCATCCCTGCTGCGATGGAGCCGCTGGCATGGAGAGAAAGACAGGCCCGGAGGATGGAAAAGGGATCGATGTGGGGGAAGCCAGCTCGGGGAAAAATAGATATCTATCTCATTAAAAATGGATGCTAAAGTGAGTCCTCCCCACTCCAAAGCCACCTCCCTCTCTCTTCCTGGTAGCTGGAGTGAAATCAGCACCGAGCTTCCCGAGGAGGGGAAATGCCAGTACAACACGACACAGCTCCCGCTCGCTCGGCGCCCGCCAAGCACCGCTGCCACCCACTGCCGAGTGCCGTGGGGCTGCAGGGGGGACGCCATGGCTCCGAGCCTGGCAGCCCCCTGGCCAGCGGGGTGTCAAGCAGCCCCTTCGGCAAGTGCATCCCCGAGGGCACCCGGTCACCGAGACTGTCACGCTCCAGCCTCTGCTGCCCCAGGCACCAACACCCTTCACCACCACCGCTTCCACCACGCACCGGGGCTGGGAGCCAGGGGACAGGGGATGGGGGACAGAGCAGGGATGTCGTGGCCAGCTGGGCCGTGGCAGGGCCAAGTGAGCCCCCATGGTGCTGCTGCACCCAGTTGTCCCACTGGCACCATGCACCCACACATGGCTTTGGCCAAGCACTTTCTGGAGCTGCGGGGGTGAAGCCCCAGTGCCCGCAGACACACTGTGCCTATGACCCCAGCAGAGGCTGCAGGGCCCCAACTGCAGCTCCCCAGCCTGGCAGCTCCCATGCCTCAGTTTCCCCCCGACCAAGAAGGAGCAGTCCCCAGGGCCTGGCCTGGCCTGCCTGGCCATGGCAGCTCTGCACCAGCGCATGGCCCCGGCAGCCCCTGCCGAGGAGCCAGAGCTTGCCCCACTACCGACTGGGATGCACCCTGCCGAGTCTGGCAGTTGGGGAGGCTGTGAGCCGTGGCTCCAGGCCAGGGATGGGGATGGGGACAGGTCCCTTCGGGACTGCTCTGCCATGTGCCACCTCCAGGCAGAAGAGACCCCAGCCAGGGTGCCAGGGTGCTGGGGTGCAGCCTTCACAGCCCTTGGGGTSCTGGGCCCCTTCCCCATCCCACCTGGCTGCCCCGGCCCCCCAGTACCGCTGGGACAGACATGGGGCTGGGGTGCTATGGGGCTGGCGGGGGTGTGGGCAGCAGCCCAGCCCCGCAGCGGTGCAGCCCCAACCCCCAGCCTCCGCTCCGGCCCCGGGCCCCGCGCTGCTGCCAGCGCCATCCACGCCGGGTGCCTCCCCACCGCCTCCCGGCCCCTTGGCGGCTGCCGCGGTGGGTGTCGAGGCCGGGGCGAGGACCCCCCCCCCGCACCCCCTCC
>NW_028186326.1:38196-43100 GCF_003343005.1 Rhea americana
CACACACACACATACACGGTGTCCGCACCAAAGCCCGTTAAAGGGACACGGCCGCCGCTGCGCCGCGGCCCCGGCCCGTCGAGGGGAGCGGAGTGCCGGAGGGGCCGGGCAGAGAGGTGGCCACCGGCCGGGTGCGGAGGCGGAAGGGGGGTGGGGGGGTGGACGGATGGAAGGATAGATGGAGGGAAGGAAGGAGGACGGACGACGGGCATGCAGCCCCCCAGCCGCGAGGCGCAGCGGGCACAAGCCCTCCTGGTGCACACCAGCTGCTGCTCTGGCACCCAGGGCTCCTCGCACCCAGGGGTGCTGCTGGCACGTCGATCGGCCGCCTTCGCCAAGGGAAGGGAGCTGTGCCCAGGTGCCAGCCAGCTTCCCCCCATGAAGTCCTGGCTGGCAGCRGGACCCATGGCCAGGGGTTGCCCTGTCTGTGCCAGAACCCCCCGTGGGTCCTGGACCACCGCACCATTTCTTCCTCTCTTGCCCAGCTCAGCACCTCCTGCAAGGGCCCCAGCTCTACCAGTGCTCCCCAAACCAGAGGGAGCTGGTTAGCAGATGCTCTCAGCCCCTCTCTCTCTGCCCCCCCCCCTTGCAGAGCCCCCCACGAGCCCGTGGAGGCCGGCTCCCCCCAGCTGCCACCCAGCCGGCCGCGGGCCCTGGGGAGGCTGAGGTAACGGCTGGATCMGGCAGCCTCGCTCCCTGCTCCATTATTTATCAGGCAGTTCGGGTTTCACACTGGCAGCCTAGGGGGTGTTTTTGGAGGGAGGAGACAGGCCGGGCAGGCACAGCCTCAGGTCTCGGCCCCACGCGCCGCTACCGTGGACACTCCATCCCTGGGGACCTGCCTTGGCACCAGCCCGGMGCTCAGGGCTGGACCCTCGCGGGGGTCACCAGCGCTGCTCGCTCCAAGGCCCACGCTGAGCGCGCGAGGAYGCAGCTGAGCTGCGAGGGCTGGCGGGACACGGCACTCCGGCAGCAGGGAGCTCCCGGGCGGGATGTGGCGGTTGGAGGGGCTGCTTTGGCTCTCCGAGAGCAGCCCAGCAAAGCCACGTGTTGCGGCCACCTCCAAATGCGGCCTGATTCATCTGGGCCAGTGGGAAACCCTTGAGACGTGGCAGATGGCTCCGATGGAAGTCCTCCTTCAATGGGAGCGGGGACAAGGGACCAACAGCTGAGGAGCACCACAAGGGAGAAGAGCCCAGAGCCCCAGATCACAGGGAAAGAGGCTCCAGGTCTGCGTGCACCGGAACAGCCTCTGCTCTGGCCTCAGCTGAACCAACAGAAATAGAAAAAGCCAAGAAACCTGAGGCCAAGGAAGCCCCCTGGGGCCGGGTTGTTCCAGGAGAGATGGAAGGATGTCCCCAGGGTGCCAGCGTAGCTCCCAGGACCCCATCAGCCACCACACTTTGGCAAGCAGCACGTCACTAGGGGCCAGCGCGGCCCGAGGAGGTGCATCAGGGAACGGACACCGGCCCCCGCCAGCGCTCGGAGCGAAGCGCTCCAGGGTCTGCCCGTGTGAAGGCCAGGAAGCTGCGCCACTGGTCTCAGCGAGGGGGGCACTGAGCCCGAGGAAGCCAACGGAGCCACGTCCAAGATCAGCAGCGCCAGAGGAGCCAGGCAGGGCTGCTGCACCTCAGGGCATGGCTCTCCATGCCCTGCTCGCAAAGAGCGCAGCAGTCGCTGGCCCAGGCGTCGGGCAGGACTTGGGCCGGGCTGCAGCAGCTGTTGGCATGGGGGCCTCTGGGGACAGAGAGGACAGAGCTGCACTGCTGGGAGTGTCCCCAGGCACCCCGGCTCTGGTCCAGCACCAGGGAGGCAGGATGGGCTCCTGGTGAGCATGGCACCACTCTCCGTGCCGTCAGCATCACCCAGGATTGCACCCGGGCTCTGCACGCGCTGCTGCAACAGCGGGAGTGAGCCCCGGCCGCGCCAGATGCCCCAGCCGGGCACCTCGCTCTGACTGCCCCAGCCCTGACCGTCCCAGCAGGCAGGAGCCCCCGTTACCAAAACGAGGATTTTCCTCCTCTGCCAAGTGGCAGGTCCTGGTGCGGCTGCTGTTCGCACCAAGCCCTGCTGATGCCAGGCTCCGGGATGGCTGCTGGGCTGTCCGATGCCTTGGGGACCCCCTGGTGCCAAGAAGGTTTGTAGCCACCAAGGAAGTCCCTAAGCAGGGACAGGACAGTCCCTCTCATCCCAGGGCAAGGAAGGGATGGAGCTGGGTGCCTGTCCTGCCGGGGAGAGCCCTGGCGCAGGCCGCAGAGTGCCAGAAGCCCGCGAGGTCCTGCTCGGTGACAGCGAGCCGCGAGCTCTGTGCCCCCCTGCGCTGCCCGTTCCTGCAGGGACATCCCGGTCCTGCCTGCACTGGCATGGGCTTCCCTGCCACAGCCTACCCGCACGCCCGAGGCGGAGGGCGGGCTGCGTCGGGGCGCCGGGCTGGGGGGCTGCCCGGAGCGGGGCCAGCCCGGCCGGCCGCGCAGAGCGGGGCAAGCAGCTCCTCCGGTGCCTCGTCTTCATGCAAACTGCTGGAGTCTCACCAGCCTTCGCTAGGGCTCCCGTCCCCACGGCCACGTGCCTGGCGCGGGCAGAGCGGGAAGGGGCGCGCGCTGCGGCGAAGGCCTCCCTCCTCCTCCTCCTCCTCCTGCCCCTGCTCCCGCTCCTGCCCGCTCCGGCGGCGGCGGCCGCGCGGGCCGGGCCGGAGCAGCGCGGGACCAGCCGGCTGGACCGCGGTGCCGAAGCCGGGCTGCAGTGCAGGCAGCGGCGTCGCCACGGCAACCGCCGTCGCCTAGCGATGGTTGTCTCCCGGTAACCGCCGTCGCCTAGCGATGGCTGTCTCCCGGTAACCGCCGTCGCCTAGCGATGGGGTATTTTTCACAGCTCTGGACGAGGAGTTGGAAGTTATTTTTAGCCAGGCTGCAAATCAATAGGCAGCTCCGCTCGCCGCCCGCCGGGCAGGATGCCCGCCCGCGCAGGGGCTGCCGCGGGGGGCGGGCTGGGGCCCTGGCAGCGAGGGCTGGAGCCGGCCTCTGCGCAGCCCCACGGCGGCTGGCACAGCCCCACCGGGCTCCTGGACGGGGCCCTGGGGCAGCCCAAGGTCCCTCTGCTAGAGCACCCCACCGGGACACTGCAGGGTTCAAACCAGGGGCAGCAAGGCCAGGCAGCTCCGGGCACCTCGGCTGGAAGCTGGCTCACGGCTCGGTCACTCTCCAGAGAGTGCCAGCCCAGGCATGGATCCTGCATGCAGCCCATCCCCGCCACGCACGCTTATGAAGCTGGGCAGCTCCAGCAGAGTGGGCAAGGGTAGGCCCTGGCTATGGGGATCCTTGTCTGGCCAGCTGGGACCCTCACCCAGCTGTGGAGACCCTCATCCAGCTGTGGAGACCCTCACTCAGCCATGGAGACCTTCACCAGCCATGGAGCTCCTCACCCAGCTGTGGAGACCCTCATCCAGCTGTGGAGACCCTCACTCAGCCATGGAGACCTTCACCAGCCATGGAGCTCCTCACCCAGCTGTGGAGACCCTCATCCAGCTGTGGAGACCCTCACTCAGCCATGGAGACCTTCACCAGCCATGGAGCTCCTCACCCAGCTGCAGAGACCCTCATGCAGCTGTGGGGCTCCTCACCTAGCCATGGGGAGCCCCAGTCTGATCACAAGGACCTTCCCCTGCCCCGGGGACCCTCATCCAGCCATGGGGCCACTCTCCCTGCTGGGGGAGGTCTGCCCCCCTCGGCAGCCCCGGGAGGCAGAAAGGCTGCAGAGATTCTCCGGTGCCTGCCGGGGTTGTGCCTGCCGCAGGGGTGCCAGCCGGGGGGGTCGGGTGCTTGCGGGAGGGGGTCCTCGGAGGAGGGGGTGCAGCTATGTGGTGGCCTGTTGGGCTTTCGGGCTCCTCGTGAAGGGAGGCTCCGAGGCACTGGGCGCTGGGCGCTGGAAGCGGGGCAGGGGGAAGCACCCCGGCTGCGGCCCTGTGCTCCTCGCCGCGGGGCCGCTGCTCAGGCGGGCTCGGGGCCGGCCAGCGAGGCTCGTTTGGGAGGTGAAGCGAGGCTCTCGGAGCTATTTTTTAAGCACGATGTGGGTGCCTGACGCAGCCTGAGCCCCCGCAGGCGCCCTCGCCTCGGCAGGAAGCCTCCCCACGCAGCGGCGGCGGCGGCGGCAGGGCCGGGGAGCCGAGGCGCGTGCCTCCTCCGGCGCGGCGGGGCCGGGAGGAGCGGGGACCCGCAGGGGCGGCCGGCCGCTTCCCTCGGAGACCCCGCGGGAGCTCCGCGCCTCGGCCGCTCAGCGAGCCCACCCGGGCCGGAGGCCCCGAGCATCCCCGCGCTGCCCGGGCGAGGGGGAGCCCCCCGAGCATCCGCAGCCCGCCCGTGCTCGGCGGGGGCCCAGGCGTCCGGAGGGGACAGCTCGGCGGGCCGCGGTCACCAGAGGGCACTGCAAGCCACGGCGGAGCCGGGCGGCGGGACCGGGCTCCCCGCTGCCCCCGAAGCGCCCCGGCGGGCGCCCGCCCCGCGCCGGCTCCGGAGCCGCGGGAAGGGTGATGCGGTGACGGGCGAGGCCCGGACCCGACAGTGCCCCCGTGGGCATCCGACCGCCCCGCCGCGGTCGGGGAAACCGAGGCGGGCGGCAAAGCCCGGCCGAGCCAGGGCAGGGCAGAGGCGGCACCAGGCCCCGCTTCCCCCCGCGCCGTCTCGGCACCCTGCGGATCGCCGCCGGCCGGGCGGGCGGGGGGCGCGGGGCCGCCGCTGCCCCTTCCTTCCTGGGCGCCCCCTCGTCACCGCTGGAGGTTTTGTCAGGCTGCCGAGGAGGTTCTGCACTTGGCGGCCCGTTAAGGTGGAGCGGGGCATTTCGCACGGCGCCGCGGTCAGGCCCCCGAGCCGGGGGGCCCGGGCTGCGCGATGCCCCCGCCGGCGCTGCCG
>NW_028186326.1:43400-44958 GCF_003343005.1 Rhea americana
CAGGCGGATCAGCGAGCGGATCGGACCCACTGGGGTGCAGCAGGGACGCCTGCGAGGAGACGGGATTCGCCCAGCAGCCCACTCCCGCCGCAGCCCGCTGTGCTCCCCGCGCTGGCTCGGACCGCAGCTGCCGGAGCATCCCGCCGGCCTCAGGCACCCGCGGGTCCCGCCGCGGCCGTCCCTCCGCGCGGGACCCGCTCCTCGGCCCAGTCCTGCACCCCTGGAAGCGCCGGGGACCAAGGCGCTGCCGCGAGTGTCCAGCGGCGTCGAAACCGCCCCGCGCCGCGCGCGCCCGGGCTCAGACGTGGTGGCGGCAGGCGGCTCCCGGGCGCTGCGGCCGCCGGCGCCCACGCAGCCGCCCCAGAGGTGCCCTGCGCGCTGCTGCAGCCCGTCCCCGGGGCAGGCCCGCGGCCGCTCCACCTTAAACCGGACTCGGACCAGGGCTCCAGTACGCGCCAGGGCCCTCATTTTCCATGGATTCCAGCAGATTGACTTCTTTCAGTGTCATTTCATGGCCGGAGGGCTCTGAATCCCACTTTCCCTCCGCCCCGGCGGCCCCAGCCCCCTCCCCGTCCCCTCCTTTCTCGCTTTCTTTCCGCCGTCCAAATTTACAATCCCTCATTTCCATTCTGCTCCACCCTCTCGCCGGGGACTTTGTTCCCTCGCCTGTATCATTGCATCGCAATTGTTCGCTGTTTATTTCAAACATTTTGGCGGGCTGTCACTCGACAGAAACTTAATTAATTGCAGGGTTTGTGGTCCTGGCACAATAGTGTCTGAAGGGGGAAAAAAAATAAAATAATTAGGAGCAGCTCTGGGAAGGAGGGGCAGACGGGGGCACTTCTGCTCTCGGGATGAGCCGGCTCGCGGCAGCAGCGTGGCGCGAGGGCAGCCCGGCCCAAACCTGCCGCCTCGGCACGGGCCAGAGGGAGATCCGCTGCCTCCAGCACCGAGCGGCCCACGAGGTGCCACGGCAGAGCGCCGGGTGCTCGCCAGCGCTGATGAACGGTGGAAATCGTGCTGGTGCTGCATCCGCATGTGCCCTGGACACGCAGCCTTGGCATTTATCCTTTTGCAGAGATGAGGACGGAGCAGGAGCGGCAGGGCCGCGGGCGCCAGCCGCGTTAAGGGCTCTCTGGCAGAGGGCGTCGGTACCTAGTGCGCCAGGCCGGCCCTTTCCAGGAGGCTCCGGCTTCTGGGATTAAAAAACGCTCCCCACGTGGGTGGGTGTGCACAGCCTGCTGTGCCGGCACCCACGGGTGGCCTGGAGTGCACGCAGCCCTGGCRTATGCATAGCCATGCGCACCCAGGCTGCCTGCACCCCAGGGTGCCTGAAGCCCCGTGGTCCCTGCACCCCGGGGATACCCGGAGCCCCGAGGTGCCCAGAGCCCCAGGGTGCCTGGAGCCCCGCGGTCCCTGCACCCCGGGGTGCCCGGAGCCCCGAGGTGCCCAGAGCCCCAGGGTGCCTGGAGCCCCGCGGTCCCTGCACCCCGGGGATACCCGGAGCCCCGCGGTCCCTGCACGCCGGGGTGCCCGGGGCCGCCTGCCCCAGCCTGCC
>NW_028186326.1:45915-50476 GCF_003343005.1 Rhea americana
ACCGGCGGGACTGGCGGGGGCGGCGCTGCCCTCGCCGCGGCGAGGCCGAGCGGGAACGGGCCAGCCCGGCGCTGCGAAAGCCTCCGGCCCCGGGGCTGCTCCGGCCGGCCGCCCTCGAGGCTTCCCTTAGTGGTGCCAAGGGAGGGCGCGGGGGAGCGGGAGCTGCGCTGGGTGCGGAGGAGAGCTGCGCAAGCTGCCAGGAAGGAGCCCCGGCCCCAGAGGCACCGGCCTCCCCCCAACCGCGAGATCGTACCCCAAAACCGCGAGATCGTACCCCAAAACCGCGAGATCGTACCCCAAATCTGAGGCGCGCATTGAGAGCTGCATCCTTTTCCTCTGAGCTGCCGCCTGCCTCCCTCGGACGCCCCCGAGTCCCTGGGCTGCGTCCGGGCTGGTGGGGACCCCTCTGAGCTGGACAGGTTGTGACCGCGGCGGGGGGGAAATGCCCGTGGGCAGCGTTGGCGGCAGGGGAGCCGCGGGGCCGAGCGGGGAGCCCCAAGCAAAGGCCCCCACGCGGGATCCCGGCGGCAGGCGCTCCGCGCGGTGCCCAGGCAGGCGACGTGCCCCGGGCTGACGCGGCCTCCTCGTCCCCCGCAGCGGCCTGTCGCAGGAGGCGGGCAGCGTGGAGCAGCTCTCCCTGCACTGCGCCGAGGGCTCGCTGGAATGGCTCTACCCCACCGGCGCGCTGCGCCTCAGCCTCTCGCCCCGGCTGCCCACGGCGGCCGCCGGCCAAGGCGGCAGCCCCAGGCACGTCACCGCCTGCATCAAGCCCTCCAGCACCTTCCGGGGGGCGCAGATCTACCTGGAGAGGGACGGCGTCCTGGAGCTGCTGCTGGCCGAGGCGGATGCCTCGCTGCGGCGCCGCGTGCGCTGCTTCAGCTGGCTGCCCCGCGAGAAGGTGGCCCTTTTCCTGCAGTCCACGCCGCACCGCGACATCAGCCGCCGCATCGCCGCTTTCCGCTACGAGCTGCGGGGCGACTGGCGCGCTCGCCTCGCCCTGCCCTCCAGCAGCCCCGGCGGCGAAGGTGAGCGCCCGGCCGCGGTGCGGAGCCAGGGCCACGCCGGCGGCAATCGGGCAAACCGCAGAGCAGCGGGCGCCGCGCCGGTGCCTGCCGCCGGCCCTCTGCCTGCGCAGGGCGTCCCGGCAGGTCGGGCGGCGGGATGGGGTGCCCTTCCTCGGCCGCTCGCCCTACCGGGGCTGGGTGCTGCGGCCTGGCGGGGCCGTGCCCGGCCCCGGGYGGGCTGGGGCTGGGGCGCTGCCCTCGCTGCGGGGCGCCGGGGCTCGCAGCGCCGTCACCCCGCTCTGCTTGGCCTTTGCAGGGGCGTGCCGGCCATGCAACGACACCGAGATCCTGATGGCCATTTGCACTAGTGACTTTGGTGAGTCCAGCCGCCTCGGAGGCCCCTTCTCCATCTCCAGCGGCCCCGGGGGTGGGGGGAGCCTCCTGGGGCGCGAGGGAGGGAGCTCAGGCCGGGAGCTGGGCGCCGGGGCGGGGCGGGCGGCCGAGCCCCGCGGGCATCGCCGGTTCGGCCTTTCTTGCTGGAAAACGGGCAAACACCTCCTTGGCCTCGGTTGAAGCCCGCACGCCTCCGCCCACAGTGGTCCGCGGCAGCATCCGGAGCGTCGCCAACGACGCCGAGCTGCAGGAGTCGGTCATCGGCGTGAGTGCCACGCGGGTCCACCGGCAGAAGTTCCCGCTGTTCCAGCCCGTGGGCAAGTCRGGCAGGTCGGCGGGCAGCATCCGCACGCCGCTGCGCTGCGGCGTCAAGCCGGGGCCCGGCACCTTCCTCTTCGCGGGGTGGCTGCACTTCGGCGAGGCCTGGCTCAGCTGCGCCCCCCGCTACAAGGACTTCCAGCGCATCTACGCGGGCGCGCGGCAGGCGCGCCTCAACCCCTGCGAGTTCCCCGAGGAGTGAGCGGCGGGGCGGCCGGCGAGCGGGGCCGGGCGTGGGAGGGGGCCGCCCTGCGGAAACCTTGTCCCGAGGGAGAGGGTTTTCCCAGGGCCCCGCGCCGCCCCCAGGGCCGGCGGAGCGGGCCGGCGCCCGGGGAGCGGGCCGGGGAGGTGGCCGGGGCCGGGAGGTGGATTTGCGACGTCGTCGGAGGGTGGACGGGGAGAGCGGCAGCGGGCTCGCGCCCGCCCGGGAAGCGGGGGGCAGCCCTGGCTGAGGGGGAGGACGAGGACGAGGATGAGGAGGATAGGGAGCGAGGCCGAAGGAGCGAGAGGGGGAAGGCGAGGAGCGGAGGGGGCCGGCGCGCGGGGGGCGGCAGCCGAGGGGGGCCGGCGGCGCGGCCCGTGGGGAAGGTGCAGCCCCGAGGGAGGGCTGAGGCCGCCCGGGGCACCGCGGGGGCATCGTATGTGCACTACAGTTATAACGATACCAAATTTGTGACTTGCTTTTTCTTCTGTTTTGTTTTTCTCATAAATAAGCTGTATTTGTAAGGCCTGTGTCCTTTTTTTTTTTTTTTTTTTTTTTTTTGGAATAAAAGAAAAGGAAGGAACGAACACCAAGTGGGGCGTTCACCGTGCCCCGCGGCCGGGCCGCCGCCTCTCGTGGCCGTTCCCGCGGGACTGGCGCAGGGTCCCGCTCCCCTCCGCACGGTGCCGAGGGCGTTTTTCCGTGGGTTAAAAGAAATCACTGTATTTGCCTCTTGCAGGTGTCGAAATATCTCTATTAAAGGTAGAAAAGGAGCRTTTCTAGCAGTCCCCGTGTCCCTGGTTTGTCCCGGCGCTGGTCCCCCGGGTCCTGCTGGCCTCGGCGCCCCGCGGGAAGTGGCCCCCGTGCGCAGGGCACGGAGGGGGCCGCGGCGCCGGCCCGACTCCGTGGAGGGCCAAGCCGCCGTCAGAGGTGCTGCCGGGCCCGATTCCCGTCACTGCCTGCTGGCCGAAAGACCTCGTTGTGCCGGGGCCGGCGAAGGGGCCGGCGAGAGCCCTGCCGGGGTGCCGCGCCGAGCCGGCGGGTGCGCTGCTGCACGCGCCGCCGGAGAGCCGGGAAGAGCATCGCCCTCCTGAAGCAGGGGGGAACTCGAGGCGCTGGAGCACGGGCCGCTGCTGGGCATCGGGCTTTTTTCTTTAATGCATTCCTGATATTCTGTTTCAGCTGTTAAAATGCCTCTCCGAAGGGGGGGTAGCTCAAACTAGGCTAGATTACCTGGTATTTYGCTCAGCAGCTGACCATAATTTGTTTTTTCCTGGTGAAGGAATTATGTTTCCAAAGCACGCTGCTGGCTTTGGGATTTAATTTAAAAAAAACCAAATAATCGGTATAAAATTATCTGTTCATGATACTATTGTGCCTGTCAGCTTGCATCCGAGTGCCCGACCGGGATGTTTTATCTGTAATGCATGTTTTTTCCCTCAAAAGCAGCTCGATGCTCGCTTCGCGYGCCTGCGGCATGGCGAGCACGGGGCCGGCGCGGAGGCTTTCTAGGGAGCCGGCGGCGGCGCTGCCCTGCTCGAGGGCGGAAAAAAGAGTGAGCCGAGCAGAAAGAAGGGAAAAGATGGGGAAAAGCGAGGAGGGGGCAAAAGCGGCAAGGGAAAGCCCGTAAACAAGGCGCGGACAAAGGGCGTCGCAGCACCCGCGCACCCTTTCCTATAAACCGCAGATAACTGCTGGGTCCTTCGACCCTGCCTCACTCTAGCGCATTCCTCTTGGCTACGTTATTGCATTTAATGCAYGGAGCATCCGGTGGGTTTGGGGCCAGGAGAGGAATAAAATGKTTTTCTTCGAATATGTTTATTTGGCCAAATCAAACCGGCCCGCCGCGGCGGAAAGGGTTGTTATTCTGCTCTTTCTCCACTGCGGGATTTTTCGTGCTGTTTTCGGTGGCCTCTGCCCTTGGTCGGATTCGGTCTCCCGCCCCCGCTTCCCGCGGCCGCGCCGGCTGCGCCAGCGCCCCCCCGCCCCCCTCCCCGCGCAGCCGCTGGCCGGGCACCGGGAGGACGCCGCAGCCCGGGGCCGGGGCCGTGCCTCGGTTTCCCCGCCGGAGAGCCGAGCGCCCCGCGCACAAAGGGCCGCCGGGAGCCGCTTCCCGCCATTCCCCCCTCCTCTTCCCCCTCTTCTTCCCTCCCGCTGCCCCCCTCTTCCTTCCTCCGGCCCCTCCGCCGGATAAAAGCCGCGATGCGGCAACGCCGGGCCACAAAGGCGGCCGGCACAAAGGCGCCCGCCGCCGCCGGGGCCCCCGCTCCGGCGGGCACCGCCAGCGCCTCCCGCGCGGCGGCGGCGGCCGGCAGCTGGCGGGGAGCGAGCTTTCCCAGCGCATGCCGACAAATTCCTGGCGGCGGGGGCCGCTTCGCGGCCGCCCCGGCGCGGGAGGAGCCGGCCCCACCGAGCGGGAGGGCTAAAGGCGCCCGGGCTCCGGCGGCGCCTCCCGGCCGGTCCCCTCGCCCGGCCACCTGCCAGCCCCGTGCCGGCCCCGCCGCGCCGGGGGGTCGCGCGATTAATTAACGAGTTTTCTGCCGAGAGCATCCCGGGCGGCCTTCCCGCTGGCCCCTTCCCCCCCGCTCCCTGCTCCTGCTTCCCCTGATTTTCTGCTCGCTCTCAGCCCAGTTGGCTCCACCTG
>NW_028186326.1:51558-72674 GCF_003343005.1 Rhea americana
CCCCCCGGGCGCTGACCGAGCCCCCTCTCCTCCCCCCCAGGTGCCGTACGTACCGTCCAGCGCCCAGCAGGTTGCGAACGTGATGGCGCTGCTGGAGGGGCGCTCGGGGAAGACGGCGGACCTGGGCTCGGGCGACGGCAGGCTTGTAAGGGCGCTCGGGGGGCTCCGGGGCGCCCGCGAGGGCGAAGCGCGCGCGAGGCACGTCCGGGGGCGCCGGGGCGACGTCGGCAGCGATCTTTGGGCCAAACCCTGCTTTGCCCCGTGGCAGCGCGACTGCACGCAGCAGGAGGGTGCTGAGCTGCACCCGCCGGCGAGGGACGGGGCARTGCTCTAGCAGGAGCGGTCCCGCTCCTTGCCGGCCTCGCCGCCGGGCAAACCGGGCTACGGGCCGAGCCTCGCGGCCGGCTGCGCTGGCCTGTGCTCGCTGGCCGCTGCGCCCCGTCTCCCTGCCCGCTACGGCCGCCCCAGGACGGGAGCGCAGCCGCCGCGCGCCACGGAGCAAGCGGAAGCCGCCCAGCGGCCCCCGCGCCCCGGAGTAAACCAGAAGGCTCATTTTAGTTGCAACTCTCTTCCCCTAGGTCATCGCGGCCTATAAGCAAGGCCTGAGACCTGCCGTTGGCTACGAGCTCAACCCTTGGCTGCTGCGCCTCTCCAGCTATCGGGCCTGGAAGGCTGGCTGTAACGGGCAGGTTTCCTTCCTGAAGCAGGATCTGTGGAAGGTAACAGGTTGCTGGGCTGAGGGCAGGGCTCTCAACACAGCTCTGGGGTCTGCCCCAGCGTGCTCAACGCGTGCCCTGGTGCCTCAGCTAGCGCAGCACCCCAGGTTTGGCCGGTTCCTCCAAGCAGCATTAGCTGAAGGCCGTTGGCTCCTTCTCTAATCCGCTCTGCTGCTGGGAGACGCACGCGGCAGCCTCCAGGCTCCGCTCCAAGAGCGGCAGCCAGGGAAGAGCCCCGGATGTGCAGGGCATCCTCACTGCTGCCCCACACTGCTGCTGTTTTTGCAGGTAGCTCACACAATCCTCTCTCTCAGAGCAGCAAGGGGCAGCTTTGAAGAGATGTCTTAATTACTGACTGCTGCTGCTGACGTTCACTGAACTGCCAAAGATATGCTGTTAAAAAGCTGATTTCTTCAGATCAGATAGCTGCCTTGATAAGGTGCTACCAGGAAAAGTGCCTCCAGGATCTTGAGACAATGTTGAATGCAGGTTCTCCGAATGACGTACTTCTTTCAACAGCCGGTACCAGAGTGTACCAGCACAGACCCCTTTCCCAGATGTCCTTTAGCACCTTTGATCCCTTTGAGGCTTAGAAAATCACTTGCACATTGTCTGATCACTCAAGAGCCCAGAGTCCCTTGGCATCCCCCTGGACTAGCCCAGCCTGTACTCTGTCTGTTGCTTCTTTCATTCCTCTTTCTTCTCTTTTAAGGTGAATCTTTCTGATTGCTACAATGTCACCGTGTTCCTGGCTCCCAGCGTGGTAAGTCCCTTTCTGCGGGGCCTGCTACGAGATGCTTACAGTGAAAGTGCTATCTTGTTCTGAGCAAACTTCTTAGATGTTTCTTAGAAAAGACAGAATATTGGGAACATTGGCAAACGGTCTTTAAAAAATAAGGCCAAAAACAGAGAGATTAGAGGTAAAGAAAAACAAAATCACAAGGAATAAAAAGCCAAATTGGAGTGTGTTTTTGACAATGCAGCCTGCTCCCTGTAGCTGATGGACACGACCCTGTTCTGGGACCTTCTTCCACATTTCATCCTGAGGGACCCTTGTGGGAGCACTGTCCTCACATCCCCTGYGGTGCTCGTTATCTGGCACTCTTACTGATCACTTTGAACGCCTGTTACAGTCAACACTGCAAAATGAGTCTCAGTGCCACAAAATGCAAGCAAAGAACTGAGTCTTCTGTAGTGCTGAGAACTGGAAATACATGTGGGCTTCACTGCATGTAAGGAGTTGCTCAGCATCACCTGAATTTGTTCCTGGTCTCGGCTATGTGTAGGGCTAGAACCAGCCCTGCTTCAGCCAATGCTGTCTGTTTGGGACCCGCTAACCAGGTTGAGAGTGTGCCAAGAAGGCTGTTTTATATTCCCTGGTGACACTACCATAAGGAAGCTGTATGCGGCTGCGTCTCCAGGTGGAGTGCTCCAGGAAAACACATTTTCTTGGGACACTAAGTTACCTTTCAGAGAGCGACCATCTCGGAATGCAGAGCCACAGGCACTGGTGTTTCAGGCTGCCCTCATCACCATTTCCCTGTGCTGAATTCATCCCCAGTAGCGGCCAGACAGCCTAGGACAGAGTGTGTGGTACGGTGCTGTGCTGCAGAGTCACTGGAAGTAGCTGATTATTTTCTAAGGCCTTTTGGCTTTGGCTATCTCTCTGTCTCCCCAGAAACCTCCCCTAGCTGCCAAGCTCCTTGCAGAACTCCCAGATGAGGCCCGAGTGGTGGCTGGACGCTTCCCCTTCCCATCCTGGACCCCAACAAGCACCGTTGGCAAGGGGCTGGATCAAGTCTGGGCCTATGACATGAAGAAGGTGCGGCAAGCAGCACTGAGCAGCATGGAGGGAAGCCCGGTCTAATGGGCAGCTCATTCAGAGCACAGCATTTTAAGGCTCACCAGCTAAAAATGAGTAGGGATCGGAGACACTGTCCAAGCCTCTCCAAACCAGTCTCAGCTCAGCGGTCCAGGAGAGCAGTGAATGGGGGGATGAGACTGATCCTTTGGCAGACTCTCCTGGAGACTCGCAGGATCACAGCCCCTCCTTGTTTTCCAAAGTCTGATCAGTTTTGGAGAACAAAGAAGGGAATCAAATCTAGAAATCCTAGAGTTACAGGCTTTAAGGSCTAAATCGTTAGTGCCTCTTTCTGTAGTTTGTTAGTTTATTCGAGATTAATTTTTTGCAATAAATATTTGGACAGTTCTTT
Organism: Rhea americana; assembly: GCF_003343005.1. NCBI lineage: Eukaryota > Metazoa > Chordata > Aves > Rheiformes > Rheidae > Rhea > Rhea americana. Next base: position 54,488 of record NW_028186326.1, read on the forward strand.
CTTTGAGACATTTGCTCTGCTTTTGAGCTGCAAGGTGATTCTGGAGTCAGTGTGCCCCTTGCCACAAGCTTTGCTCTGAAGTCCCTTGTAAGAGGGCTCCAGATGGCATGTGTCCAGCTCTCTACCAAACACAGAAATAATGTTTTCCCACTGTGAAAGGGCAGCTGATCCCCTTTGTTTAACTTCTTAGAAACAAATTTTAGCTTGAACCATCCCTGGTCTCATCCCTCACAAGCTCAGAAGGGAGCAGAGGCAGAAGCAGAGTTAGCCCTTAGACTCAAGAGTGCTTTGCTCTGGGTCTGACCTAGCAGAAATATTATCACACCATCCTAGCAGAAGGCAAAAGTGGGAACCTGTCACTGCAGTTATGCAGTAAAAAGCTGCCTGGGAAATTGACCTTGTGTCCCCAGTTGTGATGTGCTCAGGGAACTTCAGAACTATTCCTACAGCTAAAGGGTCAGAGGATAGACAAGACACAGTTGTCTTGTCCCATTTTAGTACTGTTMATTTGAGACCGAGAACACCCACGTGGTTTCCTTCTCTGTGTGTCCCAGCGCTCAGCCAGGGGATGAATGCTTGCCTTGGCCAGTCCACAGAACAGAAAGCTTTTAAGCCTTGCTCCTTCYTCCAATTCTGCTGCTTCTTGGAGGCACTGGGAAGAGCTATATTTCACGGCTGATGGTCCTTTTGGATCTCTGCAGTAAGTGAGTATCAGTGGCCCCAGCACTGAGTGCACGTGGTACTTCACTGCCAACGAGTTTTCTTAACCGGAGGATCTCCTGCTTATACCTGCAACAGGGAAGCAGCAATGTGATTCCCTGTGTGATCATGACCTTACTGATAGCTCACTCACAGGTGCAACCAGTTTAAACACAGGCACTGCCAGTTAATGCACACCAGCCAATACACAGGCTTTGAGCCACACCAAGATCTGAGTCCTGACAAATATAAAACCCCAGCTAATGATCATGCACTGCCCAGCAGAAGAGGAAATACACCAGTAAACTTTGGGACATGCTGGATTCCTCCCAGTTTTCCCTAGGAAGAGACATTTATGAACTCTGCCAGGTAACGGCACCAGCAACAAGCCCAGGAACCAAAGTTAGAGCTGCAATGACTACCGAGATATACCAGGCACTGGGCTGGACCACTGCTTTGACAGTTTGGTTCTGGTTGTACTCATCCTTCCTTGCCCTAGCAGCTACTCTCCCTGCTTTGAGGCATGTTATGCCAGTGAGAGAGGAGCTCAAATCAGGGCCTGCTAGAAGGCTTGGGATTTTAGGCAACCTCTCCCTTTCCTTAGCTTCCTTCAAAGGACGGACTAATGGCAAAGGAGACATGTCCCTTGGCAGGCCAGATGCTGCCCCCTCTGCCACGCGGAGGGATGGATGGTGCCAGCTGCCCGCACAGCTGGGTGTGCTGTGTGACATTAGCTGTGCTGAGCAGTGCTGTGGGAAGGCAGCAGCAATGCCAGGTGCTGACACAGCAGTGGGCATGGCAGTGTCTCTGGCAATTAGCCCTGGAGATAAACTTGGAGCACAAAGCAGGGAATATGTGAATGGGGATCCTTCAGTCTCACCTTGCAAGATGCTTATCGATGTATTCCTGCAGCTCTGACACCTGTTCCTCTGCCACGACTGCCCGAGTCAGCAGCTGGCTTCTCTCTGTCTCCAAATCCTCCTGGAGGCGTGAGAAAAGCATGGAAAGAACAGGGAGCTCTGTGAGATGGGAATGGGGTGGCATGGCTCCTCTCCTACCAGATGATACCAAAAAAGAGGCTACCTCATGACCCAGCCCTGACACTGCTTGGCATTATGCTGCTGCTGTAGCCAGAAAACTGACGTGCTTAGAGAAGGAAGGCTGGTGACGATAGCCAAGCTTTCTGCAGGCATGGCCACTCCACGGCATTAGCCCGGTGGACCAGGTAACCACTCCCTGATCAGACTGCGGGCATGAGGGCTACAGCCACCCCCAGGACACAGAGTAACCTCTGGCTGCCAAGCTGCTGTTCATTCCCCCAGAGGCCTCACAGGAAATCAGTGGACTGGTTTTCAGATTTGACACTTGGACACAGAGAGCTTTCACACCTTTCAGCCACCAGCTTTCTGCAAAGGGAAGTGACCTTCCCGTTCAGATAAAAACTGTTTGCTTTTCACACAGCATCTCTGGGTGGTAAATCACCAACTTACCTAATTGCACAATCACAGTTTCACTAAGAGGATCTGAGGAGCAGGTGGAGAAGAAGCTTGACAGAGGTTACCCCCAAGAGCCACAACTGAGCCAGGAGTAGGACCTGTTCCCACTGCAGCCCTCCAGCCACTCAGCCACACTGTCTCCCTGCTTTCGGCTTTATCTAAACTGTTTAACTTTACTCAAACAGAAGAGATTAAAACTTTTCATCTGGTCACTGTGGACAGAGGAGCCATGGAATGGAAGCGGGCTTTTAGCACATCTAGCCTTGCCTACAGCAGGAAGTTGTACCTCTGCTCCACTTCCAAAGCATTTCTCCTCAGCTTTTCTGTACACGTATCAGTCAACTATGTCAAGGATCCTAATACTCACCACTCTCCTGAGCAGCTCTCATTGCTGTGCTTGCTGTCGAACAGCAAACCCCACTCTAGCCAAGCCTGCTCACAGCAAACCTTACCATAGTCTCATGGTTGCTGATGAAAAGAGCTCTCCCTGAAGCTCAGTCCCAGCCCTGGCCACGTACCAGCAGTTCAAACATCCTTTCACTCAGGGAAAACAAGATAGAGAAGCTGATCTAGATTCAAACTAGACTTCTGTTGTTTCAACCAGGTTAAAAACAGATCCAGTTTGTCATGCAGATAACTAAATGCTTGTGCTGAAAAAAGGAAGGAGGCAATAAAGGCCAGGAGTGAGCAGCTATAAGGGCTGGTCTACTTCTTCCAGCAGCAGTGACACTACAGCCTCAACACATCACTGGCCATAGACCTGCTACAGGCACCTGGTGCACCAAGTCCAAAGCCATAGCAAGACACTGTGGAAAGCCTCAAAGCTCCAGTCTAAGAGCCGCATATTAGCCCCAGAGAAGCACCTGGCTGGAGCAGCAGGTCTTCAAGATGTGAAAAAATGTTAAGCTTGTTTTAGATGAGCTGGGAAAGAAGACCTGTACCTGGGTGGTATGTGTGAACTCCCGGAGCTGCTTCCTGACCTCTTCCCAGCCCTCTTCATCCAGCTTCCTAGGATAGAGAAGCAGATTTCAATCATGCACAGACATTCAAAGCCAGCTCATCTGCATGTCAGGCAGCTCTGTATGAGGGCTGGACACACACTTGTCCACCAGACCATAAAGCTCAGAGATCAGAGCCTTTTCTATCCTGATGCCCCAAACTTCTTCAGGGCATGCAGTGCTGTCCCTATGCCCAGAAATGAGAGTCACAGCCCTTCTGCCAACCTGGAATTCCCACTGTGATGGCTGAATTTGTTCCAAGTTCACATCAACATTCATACATCAGAGAGGACTCCATGCAGAAAGTGTCATTAACCTGACACTGCAGGACTGAACTTTATGGAAATACAGAGCAGAGTATGATCAATGCCAAATGCTGTTTTTTTTTTCTTTTTTTTTTTCTTCTTTTTTTTTTTATGTTTTCTCAGCACAAACCCGCTCATTCTGAGCGCGGAGTGTGATAGGTGAGCTGTCTGTGCAGTCTGACCGTGGGAAAGTTCTTCCTATTCTGTCCTAGTTTGAATAAGGAAAATACAGGTCACATCTGATGTTCAGGGAATTTTGATTGTATGAACTGAGGAATGCATTGTGTTCAAACTCTGCAGCCTATAGACTGGAAAACAGCTTTGCTGGGACTGTGAGAGTTCCCTCTGGTGGCTGCAATCGCCCAGCCCAAGTACCTGGAAAATCATGGCTGAAACCTCATGGAAGCAGAAGTTAGGAGAACAATAAACAGTAAAAAACACACCTCTGATTAAGAAGAGAAACGCAGCAGGTACTGTAGCTGAAGTACTGTGTTAATATCAGCCTTCATTCCTCTAGTTAGAGCAACAAAGTAAAAGCTAGGGTAAAAAACCTCAGGGTACAGAAAACAAACCTAAGTGTGTAGAGTCTCTTGACAGCTGTAAAACCTTAACAAGATACAGCACTAAAATTCAGGTTCTGGTACTTCTCCGTCTTGCTCCTGTAGCAAGTCTGTCAAAATTAATGCATCTGCTCAGAGACTGCAATTATTGTTTAGAATGGAAAAYGTGGCAGGGGCTGGTTAGTGCTCCAGCTTTTCTCTGAGATACTGCAGAACCCAGTGGCTCAGGCACTAACTCCTCAGAGTTGGAATACAGTTACCAAAATATCTCAGGTTGTTTTTGCTAGTTTTTCACATTTTAAAAGGCAGAAAGATGCCAGCTCAGATTTCTCTTACACTTTGTTCTCTCTCTCCATAACTGTGGTGGGTAGAGTTTCAACTGAATAATGGAGCAAGRAAAAGGGACTACTCTAAATTAGCAAATAAATAGCACGTTAAGATATCAGRCAGGTATCAGTACAGAGTCATCTAAGTGTTCCAGCCCCAGCTTCTGTACTGGGAGGGAGGAGAAACAAGATCTTCCCAGCTCAGGGTTGTTTCACTTGCTTTTCTCAGGTTGTGATCCACCAAAGCACTCAGGCATATGCTTAGTTTCAGCTTCTAAAAAGATCAGTGGGACTAAAAACATGATTAAATCAAACATGTGCTTAAGAGCTTTCTTGGATCAAGGCCCAAATGACCCACTCATTTCACCACAGGAAATGCTGTATTGTGATGACAGCTGGCTTTTTCTCCCAGATGAGTCCCTATTAGCTCTCCTTCTCCCTATTTATTACCTTCTCCAAGTAATGTAGAAGACTTCTCAATCCATAGAGCAAGGAGCATTCAGAATTACAAAATATGCCAGGAAACAGGCAGGACTTACTGCTCAGGGGACAACCCAAGGCCAGAGGTTTCTTTCAGTCTTTTCTGAAGGCAAAGGGAAAACAATATATTCTGTAAGCATCAAACCACAGCAATCTTGCTACAGTCCCCGTCACTTTGAAGAAAGTAGCACAAAATATCCTAGCACTCCTAATGGTCACCAGTGTCCTGACAAGGAAGTGATCTGCAGGATGATCTTAAGGTTTAGTGTCTCCCACTCTCTTCATTTTTAAATAAATGTATCTCATGCAAATTAAAAAACACACCTTTGCCTGGGCAGAATCAGTGGAAGGACATGGATCTGACTGGCAAGTTTCTGAGTGTGGTCTCCTGGTCAGTTATTTATTCATGCCAAGCCAAAAGCCTTCCAGAACAGCAAGCTTTGTCCTATCCTCCTGCTCCTTTATGAGTGAGTCTACTGGCTTGGCAGCTCTCCCTTAACAACTGCTATTCCTCAGCCCTCCCAGAGCTCACTGCCACTAACCTATGGGGCTGCCCAGCCTCCTGGATCTAACTTTAACTCACCTCTACCCAGCAGAGGTGCAGCAATGATGGGGCTTCTTAGACTACCTATCTCTTCCCAGAATTAGAAAGTGAACAAGCACTACCCATGTGTGCCACAGAGACACAGCAAACACTKAGGGAATGAGTAAGCAAGTGGAGAGATCTAGCTGAATTTATCTGCTTAGGAGACATTCGGCCACCATCATTGCAGTTTCACTGCCACTGTAAAGCCAGCAGACCAGCCACTACCTTCTCCTGCAATTCATGCAATTGCATCTCCAGTTTTGCTTTATCCTCTCGCAGCCGGTTTAACTCCTGGGTTGTGTTTGTCAGCAGCTCTGGGTCTGTGACGGAAAAGTGGAATTCAGCAGGGCCAGAGTCCATATCACTGCTGCCTAGGGACTGGATCTGCTCTCGCTGCATCCTGTCACGAGGCAAAGGGGTTAGTCCCTAGTAGYTTTGGTTAAATAACAACACTAAGTGCTGATGATGATGATGGAGGTACCATTCGCTTAGGAACTCTTAGTTTCTGGTCAGGAAGAGCCAGCAAGGGATAAGTGGGAGAACAGCAGCATGCCTAATATTCCTGGGAATATTTCTGAGGGAAGCTTGTCCTAGAGCTATTTGTGGCTCTTATACCACAAGCATTGCTGCTGCCTCCCACAGCACAAGCTGCTGAGAGAACTGTGGAGCAGCGCTGAGGGCACTGCAGGGAAGGGTTGTGATGTAGGAGTTATCTGGGGTACTGCCGCATTTCCACACCATCCAGCACAGGATCAGTCTTTCACCATAAACTTGACATGGGAGAAACATGCACAGAGCAGCTCCAGTATATTCCCAGAGCTACCTGACACATAGACAGAGACACTCCAGTCCTGGCTAGAGTTAAGAACGGACTTCAGACCCTCTGCTTCACCTGGGAGCCCACTGTGTGCCTCCCAGCAATGAGGCTGGGTGCTAGTGCTACAGAGCTCTTCCAGATGGTCCTTAGCAAAAGCTGAAGAGAAACAGAAGGAGCCTGGTTCCTGGCTCAGCCCTACCTGTAAGCAATCAGCAGGTTTTCATGCTTCTTGACTAAGTTTCTCATGCGTTTCTTGTAGCCACGAGCCGCTCCAGCTAGCTGCTCTTCCCGGGACTTGTGCGAAGCCTTGATATCCTTCAGCATGCTGTCCACAAAGCGTTTCATGTGAGCATGATTAGCCGGGCCTTTGCTAGGCCCCTTCAGGTTGCTGGATTTGCTGTCCATGTAGTCCTTTCAACATAAAGAGAAGGAAATTGAGATGACCAAGTTATTCCCTAAGACATTTAACCTATTTCCCACATGGAAGGTCCAGGAATACTTATGATAACAGCACTTAAAATAGGGTATATCTTCCATTTGCTAAGTGCAGAAAAGACTAATTAACTTCCATCACGCCCCTTCAAGGCAGAGAAGGCAGCTGTGCTACATCAGTGACTGGCCTAGGGAAATTGAAGTCAGCCTTAGGAATTACCATCTTTCRCCCTATACTCTTTCCACTGTACCCTGCTCTCTCTCCATTAGCTAGGAGATACTTTAACACTGGTCTGTTAGAAACAGACTACTCTAACTAGCAAAAATTCCTTTGCTTAGTCTCCTGATCCATTATCACACTGCTTTCTCCGCTGCTGTCCTCCTCACTGCACAGCAGCTTTTGCCAAAAACTGCTTACTGCTACCTAGGGCAGGGGGATAGAGAGGCCTCTTTTCAGTCACTGCTGAATATAATCAGGTATCAGGGCCTGAACCTGTCTGAAACTCTGTCTTTGTGCTGAGTCTTCAGCACGCTCTGTAGGCCCTACTCTATGTCAAAGGTGCTTGTTCCTATGGTGGGGCCCAGGCACTCGCGTTACACGGTTCTGTAATCGATCACGGAGGCTGGCAAAGCTTCCTCCRGGGACAGCAGCAGAGTCACCATGGAGTCAGCACACGGAGGCGGTAACAAAGCCAGCGGTGGCATCGTCTGGCCTGCCGAGGGGAGTTGTCAGGGCAATGGAGATTAGAAGCCAACTGGAAGGCAGCCACAATAAATAAGAGGATCTTTCAATTCAAGAAATCTGATCAAGAAAGAAAGTCCCAGTAGAAACCCACAGACTGTTTGGTGTGGCTGTACAGGAAATGTGGGCTAGGAGAGGGGCTGCCATCTCCTCCCCCAGGCTAAGCTGAGGCCACAACCAGGCCTCCCAGAGCCTGACTGAGAAATACCCCTTCCAGCTGCAATCATGGCTTCCCAAGCCTCACTGCTGCTCTGCTCTGCGGCCCAGAAAGGAGGGGAAACAGCACTAACCTGTAGGAAGCAGGCAGCCCTGCACCACCAGGAGAGACCTCTCCAGGCAAGCAGAGCCCCTGGGGCTGGGGGTACCCACCGCCAAGTCCTTGATGTATTGTGTGAGCCGGGAGCGATACTCCTCGTTCAACTCCTTCAGCCTGAGCTGCAGCCGGGAGTTCTCCGCCTCCACCTCTTGGAGCTGGCTCTGGGAGGTGAGCAGCACCTAGGCACAGCAGACACACATTTACTGCAGCCCTCACCTGCCCACCAAGCTGGGAGCACTAACAGCCTCAATAAGAGATAGAAGAGGACTTCATTTCCAGATATTCAATTGCACTAGAGCAGAGAGGTTGGGAATGGCCTGGGTTTTCACAGGAGCTTTCTGGAAATGTTTACAGTCCATATTCTTCTGCTATCCAGTCATCTGCAATTCTCCCTAGGTGATTTAACCAAGCCTTTCCTTTCACCATCAGCAAACAAAACTCCTCCCACCAGCTGTGGCAAAGAGCACGTCCCACTGTGTACACTGTACATCTGGAGAAACAAGCTGCATAGGGAGGAGCAGCTCAGTATGACAATCCCTCTGGAGAGGGAGACTTGTCGGAGTCTGTAGGACTGTACATGGACTATACATCCACCTCACTGCTATCTCTRGCAAATTACATGCATTGAGTGCACTTAGTGTCTCAACCACAAGAGAAGTGGATGAGCAGGGGCAGTCCCAGAGCCTGGACTGGAGCTGGGGATTGGAAGGGAACCTGCCCTTACTGCTGACTGCTCTGCCAGTTTGTGCTGGGTGTCGTGGATTGCTCTCTTCGCCTCTTGCAGCTCCTTCCCCATGGTGATCCTAAGCACACAGGAAGAAGGTGTGTTTATGTTAAATCCCTGAACTGCTCTATAGGCCAGTACAGACAGCTTTGAGAAGAAAATCACTACTGAATGACAGAAACACCTAAGCAGCAGCTGCCAGCCACCATCAGATGCATGCTAAACAGAGACCGCAGAACACTTGCAACCGAAGGTAAATGTCCTCCCCACTGAGAGGGCATAGTTCTGTTCAGCCCCTGCTGTGACAGCCTTTGCCAAGACACTAACCCCATCCCAGCCGAAGAACAGCTGTAGGGATAAGGTCTAGGACTTGGGAGATTCGGGATTCATCTCTGGGTCCCATTCCCATGCGTGCCATTAAAGGTGGATCATTCAAAGGTGCATAGGCCATTCAGACACCTAAACATTACTGACTTTTAAGCATATCTCTAACTCTATTAAGGTTCCTGAAAACATCAGTCTACTTCCAAGCCTCACTTCTATGGATGAACAGTCATTTCCCACCCTGTACCCAGCCAAAAGGATGCTTCCTCCACTTCTGTTCATAGAGATCAGATTCTTCAGCAATGAGCTCCGTAAATGCCCAGCCAGATAWCAGAAGGACATGCCCTCAAACACTCACACTCTCTCTTCCAGCTTCTGCTGCTGTGAATCATAGGTTTTCTTCATTTTTTCAAGCTCCACTTTTATGTGATCTTGGTTTCCAAGCAACTGAGAGACAAATGAACAGTAAGATGAGATAGATGGCCAAACTAAACAGAGGGATTCTTGAGCAGAAGAAAAGTGAGGGGATCCTCCAACTGAGCAGAAGACCAGTTGCTAAGAAAAATACAGGGGAAAGGACAGGTTTAACTGGGAGTGATCAATGCTCTGTAGAACACCAGGAGTAGTGTTTGATCTGAAGATAGGCCACATGGTGCACAGGYGTCATTCCAACAAGTGAGAGTCTCAAACCAGGAATCTTCTCAGAGATTCTCTCTTCTTCTTGGGAAGAAGACTTCTTCCCAGGAGAAATTGTGAGTAACTTGTGGTGGAACCCAAGCCGATATCATACAGACTGCAGATGGGAACAAGGCAGGAAATATCTCTGGGCTCTCTTTTGGGTGCTTTATCACCAACATAATTTTCAAATAACGGCACATTCCCAAAACTCTGTGCTGCTCTCCAAGCAGCCTCAGAATCAGCCAGGAGCACCCCTGTACCCTGCCAAATACTTTACTGKAGTGCCTCTCCAGACATTTGGCCAGGAAGCTTCCTGACGTGGCAGCTGTTCACTTCCCCTAGTTTGGTGCCCTYCTCCCCTATCTCTACTGGTCCTATGGTTCTCCTAACTTGCAAGAAAAAAAAACAAAYCCAAGTCTCCAGGCAGTGCAGAGCACCACCACTGGGCCCACCTCTCTCCAGGGTGGTCATTCCCTTCGCAAACATGCACATGTTGCCTTTTAAACTCCTGCCTCTGTTCACCCAGCAGCACTAACTGAGGGAACCCTGTCTCAGCTTCTGTCTGCCCAAGAGCTGGAGTTATTTTAGGCTCATTTCTTCACTACATGGCTTAAAAAAAAAAGAAAGAAAGAAAATCAAGGCATCAGATCATCCACAAAATGCAAGTTAGTAAAAGGCGCCGCCCGCTACATTCTGAAAAAATACCCGCCTCAGCTTCCCCAAAGATCCAGCAGCCCCCGCACACTCACATTTTTCTCCAGCTTTCGCCGCTCATGCTCAGAGGCAACTACATCTTCTGGCTGTTTATAATAAGAGATAGAAGAAGGCACCTATTAGATCCCTGTTTTTCAAAGACCTCACACTGGTGACACGGGCAGAGAGGTTCTTACCTTCACCTTTCGAGCAGAGAGACGGTGAACCATTGCACGCACTCTTTCCAGCTCAGCAGAGGAGTCGTTGTCCCTGGCGTGGGAGTGGTAGCGGTTGTCTTGTGCGTGGGAAAGGCTGCTCCTGGCATTGGCCAGGTTGAGCAGTTCTAGGCTGAGCTCTTCATTCTTCATGACCTGCCAGGTCAAACAAGAAGGAAAGAGCTTCTGAAATCCTGCCTCTCCAGCTTCGCATGCTGTTTGTTCAGCGCATACCCACTGCTCTTGGTGTGTACACAAAGCAAGCACTCACATCCCCTCCTGAAAGCAAGTTTTATTTTTAGTTCTCTATCATATGTCCAAAGATACCAGTGGATTTTCTAATTCTCATGGAAATGCAGGACAAGTATCATTGCCAGGCATCAGCTGTAGAATGCAGGATCATTAATTCACACGTAACCCTACTCCCTTGGCCCGTCTCGCTCTTACACTTGCATTTAGATACAGATCTTCGTGCCTGTGCACCCCAATGCCAATTCAGTCCTGGGCACAGCTCTGCCAACATCTCTCTGTCCTGACCTACTGCCTCCCTTATTACTCTATTTCTGTACTCCCCACACTACTTTCCAGCACTTTTGGGCATGTCTTTTCCTGAACAATGCTGTCGAGCAGTGCTGGACTACATAATGTAACAGAGAATGGACAAATATCCATCCATCTAGGCTGCCACCCAGCTAATTCCAGTTTTGTCTGAATGCATACCTCCAGAAGCAGACAGCCCACAGTACCGTGTAGGCAGGAGATTCAAAGCAGTGCTGGTGTGAAGTGACACATTTGCAAAAGATAAAGAGTATCTGAATGAGAAAGGCTCTGTTACAGGTGATCTAGAAGGAACACTGGGGGAATTCATGTCTCACGGGAGGGTTTCTATGTAGATAACAAAGCTTTGATGGGGTTTATGACTGGGGACAAGCTTGAGTAATTGTTACCATGGCAGTGAATCGGGAGGATGGGAGGCAGAGGTCATCTGAGTCATCCCTGTAGAGAATAGCTTATCAAAAGATAGCACAGGGTGGGCTGAAGGAGTGAGAAGAGGAGAAAAGAGACTGACAAAGAGGTGAGATATACAGCTGTGAAAACTGACAGTTACGCAGAGATAGGCTGCTTGTTCTCTAACTGAAAACGATCCATCTGCAGCTGTCAGTCCTGACAATTTGATCAGAGGGGGTCACACAGGCGCAAAAGTACCAGCTTTTTTGGCTAGCAAAAGAGAGGCAGTCCCAGGCTGATGGGCTTCTTGGCCTCCCATGTGCTCTAAACCCTGGCCGTCCTCCAGGGAAAACCCCAGTATGGAACTGGTTCATAGCCATTTGGGTTCCCTCTGATGGCCTCACTTTGCATCACCGATACAAACTGTGTAAGCCTGCTGAACAAAAGACGAGGAGGAAATGGAGAGTTGAGAAAAGGTCAGAGTCTTGAAAAGGAAGAATTTACAGCAAGTTAGAAAACAGGCACAAAGTGACTGACTGGCATCTTATGCAAGGCACTTCCCCAGGGACAGGAAAGGCCAACTCAGCCGGTCTCATTTGCCTTGGACAGACACAGAGCGATTTGTGAATCAGGACATACAATGGGGGTTGTAACAATTCAGAGACTCTAACTGTTCCCGTACAAGGGACCATGAATGAGCTTGCAGAGCTGCTTCTGTGCCAAGCAGCCATGACAACATATTGGCAAGGTCACAAGTAGCACTTGTAATTGGGAATGTGTAAAAGGTTCATTGTCTCCTAAGAAGAGCGCCGGGGAAGGGGAGGGGGCAGAACCGCAGGCTGCTATTGCCATTTCCTTTGGGAAAGTCCACACTGGGAAAATAATGAGCAAGAGGCCCATACTGCGACAAGTCCTAACCTGCCAAGTTGCAGTCTCTTTCGCTTCAGGCAGGGATATTCAGTAGTCAGAGCCAAGAAACTGGGATAAAATTCCGATCCTACCAATTACAGCCAAGGATTTCAATTTCAGCTTCTGATCTCTTTTTCACCACTTTTTCGGATATTATCCAGGCAAATAACTTAATCCATGTGCTTCACTCTTCTCTCACATAAAACGGCGACATTGATACCTAACTTTTTGAAACGCTCTAGGTTCCATCTGAAAATGGTACACTGTTACCACTAACCTTTTAAAACCACCATTTACAGATGCCAGCAACCTGAAAATCCAATTTTTGACTAACATACTGCATCCCCTCAGGGACAAGAAGTAACTAAGATTACTAAACACTGCGAAATCCCTGTGTGAGGCTGGCGGCTCTGTGTCTCAGCAGCTCGCTGCCTTGCCGACAGTCAGCCGCACGCATTCCGCCTCRTGCTCCTGCAGGATACGGTAAGGATTGGAGAGGGGGGTTCACAACCCTGCAAGCAGCTGAGCTTGCCTCCTCGTAAGAAATTACCGCATCTCAGCTTACAGGAGAGAAATGATAGCGTGCGTGCGTGTGCTCTTCATGCATTCCAGTGTCAAGGTGTAACAGATTAGCTTATACTGGCTTTTCAGTTTCCAGCTGAAGCAGACAAAGAGTACGTACATCACTCGGTGTCACGGTCGTGCTAAGAGGGGTAACTTTGCAAGAGTCACTAACTCACTTATTTGCAACTGGATGATCATGACCTCACATATACTCCTCTACCTGAGCCCTGCAGAAGGATGTTCACCATAAAAAGGGCCTGGACAGGTAGCAGGGATGCAAGAAGGGGCATGGACAAACACACTTGGTGTGGCTTTGTCAGCCACAGGGCGATGTTCAGTTGCAGCACTGCTTAAAAGAGCGTGCCTGGTCACAGTCCCATATCTTTCCATCACAGCTGTGCACAGGGTCAGCACAGCAGGCTGTGAGACTACACAGTAAATGAGGCCATGAAGCTGATACAGCTGAAATATTTGCCAAAGAAAGGAGGGAGGAGTGTATAGTCCCCGAAGCCATTTCAAAAAGGAGGTGAGAAAGGAGGTGTGGGAGGGAGGGAAGACAGGAAGGTCTATTAGAGTAGCTATTCATGCCAAAGAACTACACAAACTTAGATCCAAAAGACCTTAGTCAATAATCACTAGGTTAACAGTCACCAGGAAATTCACCATATTTTAGGGGACAACCAGTGATTTGCCTATGTTCTTTCTTTTTATAAATTAGTCGACTTCAAAACTTTCAATCCCTCCTCACCACCACATGAAATGAGTGACTACAAATCAGATCACATGCAGCCTATGAAAACAATGCAGAAAAAAGGAAAACAAAGTGCACTGGAACTCAAGAAAGACCTGAAATACATGCACTCACAACAGACCTGCAGGGAACTCCTCATTACTGCCAGTGATGGGGATCTGGGATAAAGACTCTCACAAGGTATCCAGAGCAGCACGTGACACAAGTCAGTGTGGTCCCGGCTCTTCCTGTGAGATTGGGCTCAGCCCCATCCCTGCTGGACCAGAGCACATTCTGCAAGCCCTCCTCCAGCGTGACACACTACCGGAAATCCTTGGACCCCGAAAGCAAAATAGCCAAGTTCAAGCCAGGCTCTCTCACAGCTGATAAACCTTACTGGACCTGAGCTAGCTCTGCGACTTGGGTAAGCGACCCAAAGACAACTGAGTTGCCTAGGTCCACCACAGGCCATCTCACCTCCTGGTCAAGTTCTTTGCCTAGTGCCAAGTAATTGCTCTTCAAAATGATGTACTCATCTGCCAGCTCCTTCCGATTGGTCTCCACAGCGTGCAGATGTTCCTGCAAGGCATCCCGCTCCCCTCTGACTTTCTCACTGGAGAGCTCCAGCTCCAGCACACGGTTCTCCAGGGCCAGGATCTGCAGTGGGGAGGGAGCAGATTTAGACTATGTTACAGGGACTATCAGCAACTGCTAGGCCTCTATTTGGTCAAACTGGTTCTGGCATGCTACAACTCAGAGAGATGAATTTCCCATGAGTTTCATGGACCCTATGCAATGGGGGAACTCACTGCTCTAGCTAAAACTACAAGATTACTGCAAGCAATGAGCAATGTAAAGACAGATGTGTAACTAAACTGCAGTGCTGGGTAAAGGTATCTGACAGAGCCCACATGTGCTATTCCGACTTTTACGTACCATATTTTTCAGTTCAAAGTTCTCTGTTTCATACTGCTCCCTCATTTTGTTTGTCTCAATCTGGAGATCAACAAGGTCTTTGGAAATCTGGGAGAGAAAAAGGACATTATAAAGGCCATGGACTGTTTCTTAGCCCAAAATATTGTTTCAGCAGGTCTCATCAGGGAATTTAAGCCCAGAGACACAAGTACTGAAAGGACCCCCAGCTGCACCTTTTACCCGAACACTAGCAAAAGATTAACACTGCGGAGAGCCACGACAGCTTCCAGCAAGGCAGACTTTTGCCACTGAAGCATGCTGCCCCTCAGACACACCAAATGAAAAGGCAAGTTTTTCCTCAAAGAGGAAATAATAGAGACAACCCTGAGGTCTTGGCCTATTCCAGACGGAAGATGCGTGGGAAGCTGGTTGCCACACAGTCACCAGTCCTACCTTATTCCTGCTGAAACATCTACAGAGAGCAAACAGAAGGGCCTGGGCGGTAGGGAACTMATTCCCTCCAGAGAGAGGCACTGACATTTCTCACCAGATTTTCCACTGCAGAGCTATTGGGCTCATAATGCTTCATAGCTCAGTTCTYTTCAGTTCCCAAAGTGCCTGTATTACCTTCAATTTTTCCTCTTCACTGAAGACCAGTCTGGTTGACAAATCTGTTTTGGAGCCAGCCAGCTTCCCCATCCTCTCCTGCATGTCTCCAAGCTTCATGTACAGCCTCTCATTCCTATCTTGCAATTGCACCTAGAAACACAGAACAGCTCCAGCAGCTGGTGCCAGTGAACACAGATCTTCTCCCCCCCTCCTTGCTGTTCTCCCATTACAGTRCTGAAGGGAAGAGCATAGCATATCCAGTGAGAAAATGCTGCTTTTCATAGCTTTAACAGATTGCAGATGGGGCTGTCAGCTACCATTTTCCTCTTGTAATTAGGATTTCATTCTCAGAGTACTGGTTCACCAACCAGAGAGGGGGCTGCAAACATTCATGCTTACATTTTCGTTAGTGAGATGATGCACTTGCTCTGTCAGAGCACTTACGCTCTCGTTCCCTGTAGCACTTCCAAAATCCATGTGTTCATAGGCTTAGTGYTTGAAGGCCAGGATCTTTGCAGGCAGTGACTGAAGAGCAAAGGAAGGATCTAARGATCTCTGCGACAGCAACTTTTTTCTCTAGGTACAGCAGAAGGCAGGTTGCTATCAACTTTGGTTGTTAGAGGGTGTGGCATCCACCTTGATCTTAAGGTGGAGTAAATTACTATACTCACCCMAGGCAATGTTAGAGGAAGAGAAGTGACACTTTTCAGGACATAMCCATATTCCTAAAATAGCACAGAGCAGATACTTTAAACAAGCTTATCAGAACACCCCCAGTGAACTAATACAGCCTCCCAAGAAGCACTACTGCATTTACATTACACATAGGTCTAAACCTCAAATCCATGCTTATAGGAATGGCCTCAGTCTCTGTTGCAGGGTTCTTTAGAGAACTTCAGATCTGGATATAAATTTCACAACTCAGGCCTCTCTCCCACAAATCAAGCCATTGGTTTCAAGACTGTCCAGTAACATCTATCAACTTGCTTTCGTGCAATTTTTTCCTCATCTCTACAGTACTTGAATATCCTACGTCATCAAGGAAAGAGAGTATCATAGAATCATAGCATCAGTAAGGTTGGAAGGGACCTCTGGCGATCATCTAGTCCAAACCCCCCCCCGCTCAAGTAGGGTCACCTAGAGCACGTTAGACAGGGTTGCATCCAGACGGGCCTTGAGTATCTCCAGAGAAGAAATATCTCCAGAGTAACATAATTATGAAAGCCCAATCAGCAATCCAATGTGTACCAGCATCTTTGAGCTTCGACCAAGATACAGTTGATTAAAGACTCTCCCAAAACTATCACTTAGCATCAGGRATGCTCTGCAGAAAAATGGGTGAGTTTTAAAACAAAACATACGTTGAGATAAACTCCTACAAATGGTAGTTGCATGCTGAGATCAAAAGACCTCCCAGGACATACGAAGAAGTTGTCTAAATTGAGTGGTGCCAGCAGTTCTCCAAGGAAGATCTGCTTCCCTTATAGCGCTATCAGTCATTGCCATAGCTGAACTTTGTCTCACTGCAGACTCAAAGGAATTTGTACCAGCTCGCTAGTCAATGTTCACTCATGGTTGGAGGTATGTTGAACTCTGCTTAGCCCAGAGAGTGCGGTATCTGGTTTGTGCTGGTCTATTCAATGCTGCTGACACCAACTGGTGATTGTCTGGGCCTGAACAGGGCCCAAGTGTGTCCAGAACTGAAACTACTAGAACAGAACCTCTCACACAAGATCCTGACAGTGAATGTAAGGCAAAATGGATAATGCTGGGAACACCTGGCAAACGACAATCCTGGAGTAAAAGGTCTTTTTTTTCATTTGAGCCTGTTTTCTCTGCTGCTTCTGCTGAGCACATGAGTTTAGGTAAGAATTTCTCTCACACACACAAAAAAAAAGCTATGATGATACAACACTCAAAAAGAAGGCAGCTTTGAATAACTCCTTAGTATCTGTCAAAGCTAAGGCTGTAGAAGAGGAAGAGAGGGGGCTATCTTGATAAGCTTTCTGCTGGGCAGAGTGTACCAACTCTCCACCACTGGCATCTGGTCCAGATGGYTGGAAAAGATTCTCTAACACCTCGGGGTGGATTTCACAAACAGACACAGAAGAGAGACCAAGTGGCAGAACTTTGGGGGGCTCAGGGAAGGATAACCTAATGGAACAGGCAAGTATATCTTATTTTTCTGCAGGAGAAYTTAACAGCCCTTAAGTAATTTTATTAGGGTAATGAAAGCGCTGAGGAGAATTCAGTGTCTTCACACCCCCTGCCTAGCAGGAAGCCAAATTCACACACCGCCCACAGGCACTGGGATATTCGGAAGCCTCCGGCRGGTGCTCCGATACGCTAACGAGATGATTCGAAGCTCTGGTGCCCGGACACACGCTGTCTCATGCCTGTTCTCTGCCCAAGCCCTGCCCTCCAAGGACTTCAGTCACGGGCACACACACTCACTCAGGGGCCCGCAGGCAGGCTGGCTCATGCCTCTGCGCTCTGGAGACAACCCCTCCCCTGCCCTGTGGYCGGGCAGCTCAACAGACACCAGCTCATGGAGAAGCAGCTCGTCCAGGCCCCAAAAAGTCCAAGGCACGAGGCCAAACAGCATGCTCCACCATGCCACAGCGCCTGTACAGGGGTGCTCCTGCGCACCCAGCTATTTTGATTTTGCTCTATGTCATGGAAACGCAACAATTAAAACATGGGAAATGGCAGGCGTCGTGCAGGAGTTTCAAATTCTTACAAAACCTTTTTTTCTGTTGGCTGCACAAACTCGCTTCTCCTTCCCAGGTCCACGGCCCAGCACAAGGCAATGCTGGGAAGCCGCACGACAGCATACACCTATATATACCGCTTGTGATCCTACAGTGCCTCTGCGCTCCGGCTGTGAGGCAAAACGACCATCGTGCCAGCACCAGACGAAACAGCGATCACTCCTCCCTCGGTCTGGACACACCAAGGGAATTTTGCCCTGGCTTRTGCCACAGGCCAGGCTGTGGCGACACTTTAGTCTGCCCTGGCAACCACGAGTCTCCACCGCCCCTCAGGGGCAGAAACAAAGGCAAATGTGTGCTTCCCATTAATGCCTCCCGAAGAGCTGAAATGCCGCCTTTGCACCGGGTTT
>NW_028186326.1:74422-98641 GCF_003343005.1 Rhea americana
GCTGCCGGGGCTGGAGGGCAGCGCGGGCCTCCCGGGGGGGCTGCGGGGCACCGGGACGGGCCCGCTCGTCGGCCTCGTCACAGGAACCGTTAAGGCGGGCGAGGGGATTKTGTTTATTCCTCGGGAACGGGGGGCGGCTGTGGCCTCGGCCGCACTCGCCGGTTCCCTCCTTCTGCAGGGGCAGGGAGGCCAGGCCGGGGGAAGGCTCCCGGAGGTCCGCGCCCTTTCGAGGGAAACTCGTCCTCCCGCGGCCCTTGGTACAAGCCCCGCAGCCACGGAGCCACGGCTCCTGAGGGAGCGTTCCCTCGTCTGCCTGACTCCCAGCACACAACACCTGCCTCTGCTCCCAGCAGACCGCTAAAGCGAGCTGCGTTTGCCCAGCTGCTGTGGCACAGACCAGCGTCTCAGTCCAGGCGGGTCCCAAGCTTCCTTCACAGCCGAGGCAGACGAACAGCGGCTTCAGGGCGGTCCTGGCTGCTAGCGGGGATTTAACAGATCTGCCCACTCGCGGGCTGGAGGAGCAGTTTCCCGTGGCCGTGAAGGAAGGACTGCAACTCAAGCTGAGACAACACGCAGCTCAACATCTAACTGCAGCTGGAGGAACCTTTCACCAATAGCTCGTTTCAAGGGTAAGCTGGACCAGGACCTTAGGCTCCCTGTGCTTCACTGTCAGGCACATCCACACGGCAGAAGAAGGCAAAGAAGCTTAAAGAAGTCCCCTTGCTCCACTAACGACGTTCATTCGGGACAGGCTGAGGTTCAATCGTCTCACAGGCATTGACTGGATGTTGCATTCATGTCTGTGGAATGAAAGCCAGGGCAGAGCCGGGCAGGAAGAGTGCGGGAGCAGGCAAACCGACGGAGCAGAGGGCASAGTCGCTGGCGTGAGGAAGGTTTATGGTCCCTCCGCTGACTCCATCACGTTCTTATTCCTGTCTCATCTGCTTAGCTTCCATCTGTGGAGTTTTAACCTTCAAATTCATCTTCTCCTGTGGAGCTAGTGCCTGCCTGAGCCTCATCGGGTGYGTTCCTGATGACTGCACTGTTTCCTCCTGCCTTGTGTCACGTCAGACAGAAGTTAGCTATGTAACTAACTTTAAACTGTGTCTGACCACATAATTAGTGGCTACAGAGCTAGTTATGAAATACAGTGTCGGAAGCCTGTATCCGGTTCTAAAGAGCTCGCAGGCAATGTGGCGAGTACCTTTACTCCCCTCATACCCGCCCTGCTGCACAGGCAGTCCTGGGGAATCCGGGAATGCCAGTAAGGCCCCCAAAGCACCGCGGGGACACACTGCGTTGGGCCCAAGAAGGCAGAGCCGTCAGAGGGCGGAGGGAAGGTACAACGTGAAAGCACAGACACGTGCAAGGTGATCTGCCAGGCTCCCTGCCACCAGCCTGAGCTCTTAGGGTAGATTTGGCTGTGCTGATCCAGAAGCATCCTTGGCCCAAAGACCTCAGTGTCAGCTCTCTGGGGTAGACGTCTCAGCATCACCGAGACAGGGCAGCTGTATCGACGTGGGATAATCCTCCTGCTCCCATTCTTCCCATGACACAGCTGGACCAGGCCCAGAGAAAGAGAAAATGCCCAAGAGCTAATGAGGCACAAGCCGACCTCAGCACCCCCTCCCCACAGCGCTGTGACTCAGCCAGACTGCTGCGTGTGCAGCGCACGCCTGCAGTTCCTCCCGCCTTCCCCACGCCCGGCTGCTGCCCCTCTTTTACAGATAGGCTAAGGGCTGGGGAAGASGTTGCTCCGAAGTTTTGCAGATCTTATAATACAGAACTCTCTCCCCACCTTCATTCACTTCCCAATTCCTGCTCGCAGATTTGTCCTCTGAGATGCTCACCTTGGGGAGAGGTTCTCCCTTCTTTCTTTGTCCCCAGTGCTCCAACACTCCTGCTGACATTTGCAGGTTTTCCTCRTTCCACCCTGAGACCCAATTTTAGAAATTTGGGGGAAATTTCCCATCTGTATCTGTGGTGGTGGCCCATGTTGCTTTGCGAGTGAGTCATCTCTCAGGAAAGTCATTATCTGTCCTGGTCAAACCAGCCAAGCCGGGACAGTGGAAGTGACACGGTTTCACGTGGGATGTGTAGGACAACAGCAACATAATTAACATTCCCAGGAGCAACTGGAACATCAGTCACATTTCACAGCTCTCTGAACAAACGTGATATTTAGCACTCTGTAATTACACCAATATATGTACAAGACTGATCTGACGCTCGGAAATGGCAATTATAGACTTTGCTAACAGCTGTTGAAACCTTTTGTTAAGCCTCCAGTAATAGATCCCTATCTCAAGTAATGCAGGACTTTTCAAGTGAAAAATGATTTAGCAAAATAAATAGGGGTTAGGATGAACAGAAACATGGGCAGACGGTGAGTACCAGTGGGGCGGAGTGGAAATAAGGAAAATAAGATGTCAGTTACTTGGGAAAGGCTGTTTGAACATGGAAGAATTTCTTAGCTCAGGGATTCATGGTATTAGCAGCCAGACTAGACGTTCGGCAGCTGAGCTGGCTGTTTGGCCTGTATGCCTGATGCAAACCTGTTCTCTTAACATACAAGCCCCCCTCCTGCCAGCAGCATTTCCCCGGTCACTTCTCCAGCTTCTCTTGCCTTTTGTATGGCAGTTTCAGGCCGGTTCCTGTGTGAATCCAGCTCACTTCTCAACCTGAAAGTATTTGGGGAGGGAAAGGTGAAATTCTGCGGTGAGTCGGAACCAGCAGAAAAGCCTCCAGCTTGCCTGGGCCCAGCCCCTCTCCACCCAGCTGCTGCATGGAGCGTGTCCCGTCCTCTGCCTTCATCCCTGCTGGGGCCTTGCTCCCCACTCCGGGAGGCAGCTTAGTTCCTGGAGAGCTCTTTGAGGTCCCCAAGAGACCAGCACAAGCTCCAGAACACCAAGGTCGCTTGTACTAGCATGCCTTCCCCCCCCTCCCGTTTGCTAAAACAGACACACTGCGAGAGGCTGTAAACCTGCGCAATATCCAACCGCCTCCACCTTCAGCTATGCCCACCCATTTGTACCTGATGCTCAGCATGTGCTCCCAGTCCTTGGTGCCCAAAATGTTGAAGCCCATCTCTTTTGGAAGAGGTTGGCAGAGGAGACGAGCAAAGCCTTCCTTCAGAGCTTGGAAGAGTCAAGCTAAGGCCTTCACTGCCTCCGAAGGGCATTCCCACAGCGAGGAGTGGTTTGGAGACCGCTGGAGCAGTGAGAAGAGTCTTCCCTGGCAGGTCCCTTCAGCATGTTGCCATGCTGGCCACCACCTTATCCTGGCCTACCAGAGGCACCTCCACCCTACTCTGAAGTGGGTGCAGCCAGCCCAGGGGGTAAGTCAGTAGAAGGGCCCTGGAGTCCTGCCTCTCCTGTTGCTTTTCACTCTGATGGGGATTACTTATTCCCAGCAAGACCCATGAGTCCAAGACTATCAGCTAAACATGCCAGGGTCCCATTGTCCTGGAGCTCCAGGACTCATTTTCACCTGTTTCTAACCTGCCCTCAGTTTGAACAGTTCATTGCAAGGGGCATCCAGGCAATGAAAGTTTGCAAAAGTTTATAATTCAGTGCGTGACTCATTATTTAGGAGGCCTGGCTGACTCTTTCTGCCCTCCATGGCTCCTGCAGAGGAGTCAATCCAATCATCTGGAACCATCATAAATCCTGGCTCTTGCTTGGAGAGAAACTAAGGGGGTTTATCACTAGATATCCCATAATCACAGCACAAAAAGTGTGTGAACACACTAATACATTTTCACATTTTTAGCTTAGTGTAACCAGTACCAGSACTAGTTCCCTGACAACAGGAGATGTTATTCTCCAGATATAGAAAATATTTGGTGAGATTTTCTAAAAATACTTTCTAATTCAGCTGTAAAAACACCATCCATGTCACATTCCTCCTTCCCCCAGGATTTAATACAGATTAGCACTGTGCCAGTTCATAACTGAAGACGACATACAGAAAWGTGATAGGAGTAGCTCTGAGTCATTCCTAAAGTGTTGACTTCTTGGTGGCAATTCTTTGGAGAGAGGATGGGGAACCGTGTTAGAAGACTAAGAAGTTGTGATTAGCTGATCTATGGGTTTGGAGCACTTAATTATTCATCTCTTGCTGGTGATGAATTACATTTTCTCAACGATTTGTATGACAGAGCAGAGCCCCTGGGAAGGGACCTGAACAGACAAAYGTTTCTGTAGGGGCCCTACTTTTATTTTGGGCCCAGTTTCCAGAGAATCACTTTTTTTTTTCCCTGGAAACAGATCCCTTCTTGGCTTCCCAAGAAGGGCTCCTCTTGGGAGAGGAAATACCTTCCCACAGCCACTAAGTCACTAGCGAGGCTCTAGGGCTGGGAGAAGGATAACTCAGACCCTGAAGGATGCCACATTCAAATACCAGAAGAGGTTTTACCAGCAGGTCAGGCAACAAGGGGAGCCAACCCTTCCTTGGTCTCTCTAGTCCATGAAAACAAAGAACTGTGGATGCTTCACGCCCGGGGCTCAAGGCATCTTGGTCAGTAGAAGCCTGCAAGGCTTCTGCAGGCAGAGCACAGGCTATAAATGTTCTGTCTACCAAGAGCGACAGGGAGCATGGATTCCTGTGCCCTGGGGAAAGATGAAGCTCATTCTGGAGACCAAAYCCATGCTGAAGCCCAGAAGCCAGTTGGACTAGGAGGCACAGGCAGGTCTGGGATCTGCTCCTTCGCACTGGCACTTTGTACATCTTCTCTAGACAAGCACCCTTTCCCACTCCTCCACATTGCGGTGGGAAGTGGCTGTGGAAGACGCAAGTGGTGACTCCTGTCTCTCTTGTTCATCAGAGAACCCAGTGCACTGTTGCTGCAGCATCCTGGAGAGAGGACAGGAGGACAAACAGAACTGAGGACTCGGCATGGAAATGTAGAGGCACCGACTCACCCCTGCTTTTCCCTTCCCAGCAGGACTCTGCCAGCAGGACACTGATCTCGCTGGGAGCCCAGCTGCCCCCTCTCGCACTTCCTAGCACATGAGCAGCATTTAGCCAACCTCCCTGGGAGACACCGTCTTGCTTCCACAGTTACCTGGAGTCCCAAATGCAAGGAGTTGCGGTCAAACACCAGTTGTTGCTACGCTGCAGTAACTCCCTAGTGGAGAGAGTTCTGTTGTTTCCCAGGAATAATGTGAACGGAGAGTTCAGAGCTCTGGTTTGTGATTCCAGCTTTTGGGACTGGCAAATCCCTTTGCATCCCTGTTCTCGGCATGAGGATGTGCGTTGGTCCCCTCCCATACTGAATCCACAGCCCAGCTCAATTAATAGCAATTCTGTGGTGATTTCTATGGACTTAATGTAATTTCTCCCCCTCCGTGGAAAAGGTTCATTTCAGGGGAAGATTTTCTGTTTTTCTAGTTACACGAGTTTATTGCGCACAGGCATTAAGAGGGTAGTTTCAGGAAGGCACCAGTCTGGGCTGACTGGGAGGTTTGGGCAGCGGGTCAGGATAGCGGGGTCTCTCTTCTGGTGCCAGTCAGGCTTTTCCCAAAAGGAAGCCTTTGAGCTGGCCAGTCCCAGCTCCGGGAGGAAGGTTTGATGGCCGTATCGTGCAGCTGTGAATGATCCAGCCTCAGACTCTGCACTTTGAATTTTGCAGCCCACCTTGTCTCAGGCGGTGGTGGTGTTAGTGTTGGGTTACGAATCAAAATACTGGCTTCAACTAAGCTGACCCATCAAGCTGTACGGGCTTCTCAGTTTCATCACTGTAAAATAGCTAATGAATCCCTTGAGAGCCTCGGGAGAGAAGCACCTCGGTGGGAAGCGTGTCCTCTGCTCGACCGTGGGGCTGTGTGCAGCAGCGCAGGCGTCTCCGGGCGCCTGGAAGAAGCAGGGCAGCTGATGCGTTCTGTGAATGACTTTCACTGTCCTTTCCCTTTCCAGGTCACAGGAAGCTGGAGCCGCTAATATTTGTGGAGTATTAAATCTAGACTGGTTACGGACCTGTGATGGATTGGGTGTCTTTCTTCTCTCCCTGGCTGTTTTCCTCCAGTCAGCTCCACCATGCAATGAAAGAAAAGCCCATACACAAATCCTTCCCTGGCTTCCAGGGTGATTACGGGTGCAGAGCGGGGTGGGACCATTTGAAAGCCACTTGTTGATGTTCTGTTATTATAAGCAGTACAAGAGATGTCCCCTGGGAGCGCTCCCCCAAATGGGAGCCACGACACTCCTTGTGCATCGCGTCAGCTTTGCAGAAGAAGCGCTGGGGGTCCTGGTGGACTTGCTGAAGAGGAGCCAGCAGTGTGCTCTTGCAGCAAAGGCCAACAGCGTCCTGATAGCCAGCCAGAAGAGAGAAGTGATCCCTCCCCTCCGTTCTGCACTTGTAAGCCCACACTGACACTGTCCAGTTTGAGCTCCCCAGGACAAGACAGACAGTGATAGACTGGAGCAAGTCCAGCAGAGGCCCTCAGGATGGTCAGGGATCTGGAAAACACGGTGTATGAGCAGAGGCTGAGAAAGCTGGGTTTGTTCAGGCTGCAGAAGAGAAGGCTCGAGGGATGTTACTGCTCTCTGTGACTACCTCATGGGAGGCTGCGGAGAAAACAGAGCCAGACTCTTCTTGAAGGTGCGCAGTGGGAGGGTAAGAGGCTGCAGGGACAGGTTGGGGTGGGGAAATTCCCATAAGCAGAAGAAAGTTACTGTGAGGGTGGTCAGACACTGGAAAAGGGGTAGAGAATCTCCATCCCCAGGGATATTTTAACTGCATGTGGACATGACCCTGAGACACACGCTCTAGGTGGCTGGGCTTTAAGAAGGGATGGACCAGAGACCTCAGAGAGATCCTGCCGACCTCTGTGACAGTGACAGTCATTTTCTGGGAGAGCCAAGTGCTGGAACCTCACCAGCATTTATTTGTCTTTGGCTGAGGCAGTTCAGAGCAGGAGCAATGGGTGTGCAGGGGAGGAAGCTTAAAGCCTGCAGCCAGCAAAAGCAGGGTGTATTTTTCCTCTGAGCACCCCACTATAGCACAGAGGAACTGGCCAAGCAGCCCTTTGGGGACACAGCAGAAGTCACCTGCTAGGCAGACGCAGGCCGGGGTGCCCTGCCGGGCTCCCTGCACACCGGCAGAAACACCTTCAAACACGCCAAAGGGAGTCTCCCATTGGGGGGATCYGCTCGACCAGAGCCCCGGTGCCAGTCCTCTCCCCTCTGGCCTCCCCAGCTCGGCTGGACGCAGCTGGGGGCGGAGCGGAGAGCGAGGGATGAGCGCAAATCGAGGGGCTGCTTGATGGCCAGTCTTGAGCATTKTAAGTCACTTCTAAACCTGGCAGCTGACAACCAGTGTATTTAGAGACAGGCCAGAGAAAGCAAGAGCAGGAGCTTGAGGTGTAACATCCAGCAGCCTCTCAAAACAGACGTGGYCCTTTGGAGGCGATTCCTTGCACGGACTTGACAATCAATGACAAATTACTCCCTAAAACCATTCCAAGAGGTAACACAAGAACTAGTCCTGGAGCCAGAAATCCCGTGTTCCCAAATTACACCCAAGCTATGTAGTTCAGCTCTTCCTTACGCTATGCTCTAGCCCTGTCTTACGGGACAGCATGGATGGCACAGGGGCACGATCCACAAGCATCATTGATTCAGCAGCCCTCAGCAGGACGCCRTCGGTGGTGGCCTCGCTGGAAGTGGGGCTCCTTCTTTTCCCAAGTGACTGTCATTAGTGTCTGCATTACTAATGAATCTTGGCCGACTTTGAGCCAGCGGACCAGAGCCGCTTCCCACCTTGCTTGTGTGGCCTTGGGTCCCCTTGGGGGGGATCTGCTCCCCCAAGGCACTGGAGGTGCCCGGGCAATGCTGGGGCCTGGGGAGGAAACAGCTTTGAGCAACTGTGGGCACAGGTTGGCTGCTGGGTGAAGCTAATGATTCATAACAGTTTAAATAGGCTTAGAAGCTTTTTTTATGATTCTGCTGCTCTTCCTAAGACCATTACAGCCTTCTCCATGGCAACCGTCCGAGACAGCGCAGACTTTGTTCCTGTCCTGGGAGATTAGCTGCGAGCGCGAAAATCGGGACCCAGGGTCGGGTGGGGAGCTGGGCCGGGGGGGAGGTCGGTGCCCACGGCAGGGAGGGAGACACCAGCGCCCGGCGCGAAGCCGCGCCGGCGCTGCAGCACCGCAGGACGGCCCCGCGCGGCACGGCCGGCTCCCCGCCACCGCGGACGCCGGCTCAGAGAAGCCTCGGACCGAACCCCGGCGGAGGCCGGGACACGGCGAGCAGCGGGGAGCGCGACCCAGGAACGCCGCTCCTGGCGCGAAAAGCAAGGCTGGAAACAGAAATATTTGCCGGTGGCAGACGTGGCCCCTCTAGCCTGCGCTAAAGCTATCCGGGCACATTGGCATCGGTGCGGCGTCGCCGGCGCCCTCCGTCTCCCCGGGAGAGCGAAGCTGCTGCGTCCGGCCGGGCTCTGTCCCGAAGAGCCGTGCCGAGGGGCTCCTGCGGCTGCTCCCTCCTCCCAGGAGGGGCTCGTTCCCCAGCCGAGSCTGCCGCGAGCCCCGCAGCTCGGCGGCAGGGCCGTGCCGGGGATTTCGCAAGGGCCGGGGCAGCGCTGGCCTGGGATGCCAGCGCCGGCCCCAGGCGCCCGGAGCCCCGGGGGCGGCCCGGGCAGGCGCTTCCCCCACGGCGGTTTTTCCCAGCAGTCGAGAGCGGGCCTGAGCTTATACCCCGCTCTGCGGCGCGCGCGTCTCCCCCTTCGCGGAGACGGCTCCAGAGTCAGCAGAAGGCCAACTCGCACTGCAGCGGCTGTGGAAGGAGATGGCTTAGTTATCGTGCTTGTTTCCCCTTCGCGGCTTATTTGAGATTTTCACGAAAAAGGCCTTTCGTGTGCAGGGATAAACCTGCTCTGTAGATGCAGGTAGTTTTCTTTTAAAATTCAATTAGAGGTTTTGTGGGTTTTGGCTGGCAGGTCCCTGCTGGTTCAGCTCTTTTTAGCTTCCAAATTGATTACACCTTGTGTCAATATGTGCTTAGCGCCTATTAGTGGATACATTTGTCTCTATCTCTCATTTCTCCCTTCTGATCTATAATTTCCTAGAATAGAAGATTAAAATAGAGGGGGAGGAGAGCACCAATTCAATCCAAAAAGAAATTGAAAAAAAAACATTCCTTATTATATGAACTGCAGAAGTTGGRTTGTACAGAGCAAAGAAACGCTGGATTCTCCTCTTCTCTAACACTTGTTCCCATGGRCATGTTGCCATTGGACATCGGTGCATCAGAGAGACTTCAGCTCCCCCAGGCAGGGTGAGAGCAGTGGGGCGTTGAACCCCCTGTGCCCACGGGAGCCGAGCRAGGGCTGCGAACACCCTCAGGTGCGACTACAAACGTGAACTTTCCTGCTGGGTCATGAAGATCTCCATTCAGATGCAACCTAGCTCACAGCTCCAAGCCAGATATCCACCCTTAGGAGATAGGAAGCAAATTATATTATTTTAAATGTGCCAGGGCCGCAGGCCAGAGGGGCAGGGTCTTCCTCCCATTACAGACACCCCAGAGCAGCGTATGTGCAYCTGCTGCTCTCTGGGCCAAGGCGTCCTGGCCTGCAGGAAGGTGCCTGTCACATTGGCTGGTACTGGGAGCAGCACTGGCCCCTAAACCTGAGTCCTGGGGTGACCCTTTTGGCTTTGGTGATCCTACGCTCTCCTACGCTCTACTCCCTTCCATCATACCTGGGATTTGCTCATTTTCTTCATCCTTGGTTGACCTTCCAGAATAGCTGCAAGTCCTGCTGCCAGAGCCATCCAGCCCCCAGCCACATTCACAAGGAAGGCCAGCGGCGCTGCTAGCAAGAGGGGCAGTGGGAAGCTGCAGGAGGAGTGGCAGGAGCATGACGCTATGTGGCTTTCACAGCCCACCAGCTATCACCGTTGGTTACCAGCACAGGCACCCATGCCAGATGGAGCCTTGAGACAGTGGAAATCTCAGATTGAGCTGGCGGAKATGGGCAGCAAAGTGGACAGACAGATGGATGCTCTCAGCAGCAGCCTCACTCGGTCGTGGTGCCTGCGAGGGCAGCTGCGTGCCCTTTGCCATCTCAGGTCAGCAGGTAGGACCACCAGCACCCATGTCAAGGCCCATCTCCCTGCCAYCCTAGGCAGGCAACATCGCAGTCCTGCTCCTTGGCCCCACTTCACCTCCAGCCTCGTTTTCTGCAATAACAGACTCTCTTGTCTCTCTGTAGAGACAAGGTAAATCTGGGCTGAAGAAGTGCTTTGGCTTTGGTGGAAGATCCCATTTCTCAGAGGAGGCAAGCCTGAATCATGAAAGTAAATGGTGTCCAACATGAGCCTTGCTGCTGGTGCATCTTCAGGGAAAGGTGTGATTGCAATAATCAGAAAGGGGTTAGCAGCAGTACTTTCATGGCCTCACCAAGCAGCTACTACAAGGGCAGCAAACTACCACCTCCAACTCCACCTCTGGCCAACTAGGCTCTTCTATCTGAGACAGAAGTGACCTTTTTTTTTTCCTGGAAACTGGTAAAAGTTTCTTCAGAAGCTGGGTTGGACAAGGACTGGTGGGGAAATGACCTGGAATACAGAATGAGTTCATGAGCCTCCCCGAGCAGTTTTGAAGAGCTGCCAAATGACTCTGGCAGGAGACTGCGATCTTCCAGCTCCAAGTCAGCTCCTGAGGATCATCCATCACCCCCACCTTACCGAGCTCCTTGTACAGGGCCAAACCCTGCTGTTGTGTCTGAGGAGCAGAAAGCCCCAGAAACCTTTGTGGTCATGGTCAGTAGTGAAGGATGTCATTAGTGAGCACACAGCATGTAGGTCTCTAGCCTACATGCTAGGAGAAGCCCCTCTGAAAACGCACAGCCTACCAAGCCCGTCGTCTCCAAGCACAGCTCTCTTTCCGCAGGGCCTGGCCACTAAATCTAGCAAAGAGTTTGGCAAAAACCGCACAGATCCAACTTCTCCTTGGGAACTGAGCTCCACGCAAAGCTCCTGCCTTGGTCTCCTTCCTCTCCATCCTGTAAATCAAAAAAAGATGCTCTGAAGGAGGAGGTCTGCTGTGGTGAYCCTCAGCATTAAAAGACTGGCCCCATATTTGTGTTTGATGCATTACATGGCAATTCCTTGACCTTGACACGGTGCATGGCTGTAGCCCAGCGCCCCAATGGGTGGACTGCACAGCTGGCCCTTGTTCACCAGCACAATCGTGCCATGCCATGGTCAGCCCTGGCACCGGGGCTCACAATGGGGACTGCTTTAGCCCAGAGGAGGTCTCCTAATTTCTAGCAAAGTGTAATTTTGCAGAAAACACTCAATTATCTTCATTCGAGAACCAAGCAGTAGTTTCATACTCCTCACCTGAGCAGTTTTGCTGGCCCAGAGCTGTTGTGCACCATCACCTT
Source organism: Rhea americana (assembly GCF_003343005.1). Classification (NCBI taxonomy): domain Eukaryota; kingdom Metazoa; phylum Chordata; class Aves; order Rheiformes; family Rheidae; genus Rhea; species Rhea americana. The sequence continues at coordinate 85,815 of NW_028186326.1, forward strand.
GTGCTGCCACTAATGCACCTGTGAAATTCATAGCTGACTTTATTCCTATCCAGATTCATACATGAGTTACTCTCTTCTTTCCTATATTTCTGAGGCTTTCAGTGTCACACAGAGAAGAACTTTTCCCCATTTTTCAACTCATCTCTTCCTTTTATCATTGTAAAACCTTGGATGTTTCACCTCCATCTCCCTGTGAGAACAACCCTGACCCCCTTGAGCTTTCTGTGCAGTTTGGATGCTGCAGGCCCTGTGGTGTGTTTTCAGGCACAGACACAGCACAGCGGTCCAGCCTCTTGCCTTACTCCAGCAGCATCTCCAGCGGAGAGGTCTCACAACGTAATGCTGCAGAGCAGCTTGCTCTTTTCATAAAGACCTGATAGGGCCTTTGGGGAACCATGAAGCAAATCCCTCCTCTTCCATCTGGGAAGCTCCAGTAGCCTCCCAGCTCCTTGCCTCTAGCCAACTCTCCRTCTGGCTCCACATGCTGATCCATGTGAGTCCAGCTCTGCCATGTCCCAGTGCAGCCCCTCGCCAGGACAGCCCAGACTCCTCAGACCTGCAGCACTTCACCTTCAACCCAAATCCAGAAARTCCCAGGGCTTCAGACATGTGGCTGAGCAGTGGGGACCAAACCTTGTCCCCTGCATCTGGGAGATGCCTCAAGCTGCCCCACTGCTYAGGCGCTGCCGGGGTTTCAAGGCAGTGGCCCTTACCAGGAACTTGTCCTGACAGCAGAAACCTAGGGGAAGAGCCGGTGCCACCACTTGGGTGCCCTTCAGGAGGCCAGCAGCATGGCAGATGCTGCCTGGTGACATTCCCTCTCTCTGGTTTGCTGCTGATCCAAACCCTGTCTCCAGGGCCAGTCTCCAGTCATGCCACCATCCCTTCAGGATGAGGTCTCAACACGTAGCCAGTTCTCCTAGGCTAGCAAAGCTCACGCAGACGTCTCATTTTCATCCCATCTGTGAGCAAAAATAAATGCTGCTATAGGCTGGGAGAGAGAAGGAATTGCTCTRCCTCCGCTTTGTGCTCTTGTCGTATCTTTTCCCCAGCCGAGCAGCCGTGCCCGGAGCACACCGCTCCCAAAGCAAYGCCCAGAGCGGAGCAGCAGCAGCTCATCGCATAGCGGGGCGATACGGCCCTTCCTGCGCCGAGCCCAGCAGCAGCGGGGTTAACCCCAGCCCCGCGCAGGCGGCTGGACAGGCGTCAAGGTGGTTGCTCCATCCCTGCCCGGGGAGTGGGGGGGCCGGGGAGAGCCGGCGCGGCGGCCGCACGACCCGGAGCACTGCCGTCCCACCCGGCGGCGGCCACCATGAGCACACGCAAAGGTAAGGCAGGGAGCTGCCCCGCTCCTCCCGCAGCGCCGCACGGGTCCCTGCGGCCGCGCCGGCACAGACCCCGCGCCGCAGGCACGGGCAGGGCAAAAGCGCAGCGGGGAGAAGGTGAAGCTCTCCCTGGACTTTGCCGTCAAGTTGCTGTTAACCTTTTCCCCCTYTTTTGGGAGCCCACATTTATTACTGAAGAAACATTTCAGGATCCTCGGTGCTTTCTCAGGCACCCGCAACGTGGAGCGCRAGCCTCCACCGAAAGGCGCTCAGGGCTGCGGGAAGGGGCTGGGGCCTCTGCACCGAGCGCCCAGCCGGCGAGGCAGGGGCGGCCCCTCGGGTTCTCTCTGCTCCAGGAAAGATCAAGTTAATTCGGGGAGAAAGAAGCGAGGGGGAAAGGTGCGTCTGCTGCTGGCAGAAAGGAAGAAGCTGCTGCTGACAGGTATCCAGAGAAATTTCGCGGCTGGTGCAGGGGACCCTTGCGGCAGGGGAGCCGAGATGTAATGGTGCTGGGGTTACCCAGGGTCCACACACCAAAGAGTAAATAGAGAGGGGTCTGAGCCACGGCAGGAGCCCGGTGCGATCCTGCTATAACGCGTGGTCGTGGACTTTCCAAAGGGCAGAGCGAGTCTCTAAACGCATGTTATTGCTTAGTGCAACTGGACGGGAGTATCGAAAGCCCATGGGATCCRGAGCTGCCTCAGCAGCGGGTGCTCCAGGAACACGGGCTGGGGTCCCCAGGGAAGAGCCGCTGGCTGCAGGGGACCTGGGGCACTCCCAGCCCGGCCACCCCAGCCCCTCGCAGCAGACRCCTCCGTCCCGTGCAGCTTGGCAGAGAAAAGCAACGTGCGTCATGCCATGGCGGCATTAATAATCCTTCCCGCACCAAGCCGCCCCGCGGCCGCTGCCCCGCTTTGCCCAGCGTCACCCTGCTGCTGCTTTCCGAAACACGRCTGAGCCCTGCTGCAGGAATCACCTCCTAAAAGAGAGAGGGCAGGTTTTGTGCCCTGAGCTGTGCGGCTCCATTGGCACAGAGCAAATACCCGCTCACATGGCACCAGCCTCCTCCTCGCTGCTTTTCACTCCTCTCAATCACCCCAAGCCCCAGCGCCACAGAGCATAAACCATGAGCCAGGTAGGAGCAGCCGGGCTGGGAAGCTGCAGGACAGAGAAGAGGGTGCAAAGCCGAAGTGCAAGTGCCCGTGCAGAGCAGTGGGGGCTGGACACCACACCAAGAATGTCCCAGTCGCCACAGCAGGTAAAGCAGATCCGCTGCCTGCTGGCACCGTGGCCAAATTGTGGCTCGTCTTGCATCGGCTGTGCTGCCCTGCAGGGCAGACCCATCTGCCCTGTCAGCACCTCCAGCCACCTCCCCCAGGGACCGGGAGGTGTTGCTGGATCCCTTCTCCTCCGCCTGGGCAAACACAGTGAGCCAGGGAGTGGAAATCGCTCCAGCCAGGCTATGGTCATGGYTGTTCAGCAGCTGGCTTTGCTAGGACACAAGAAGGCTAGGAGGAGTCTCCTGGTCCAGCATTGTCTCCTACAGCACCCGTCATCCTGCAAGTAGGAAACACTGTCCTCGCTATTGCCTCCTCGTGCCACGCTTGGTCAGCTAATGCTTTCTGTTCCCTTGCTCTCCGCAGCAGCCATCATTCTCCTGCTGTCCTTGGCCCTGCTGTTGGCAGCTGCATCACAGCCACCAGAAGAAGCCCTGAAGGAGCAGCCAGATACAGAGCCCCTGCGATGCCCCAGTTTGTGTGCCTGCAGCTTTGATGACTACAGCGAGGAGCTCAATGTCTTCTGCAGCACGCGCAACCTCACGCACCTTCCAGAGGACATCCCTGCCAACGCCAAAGCCCTCTGGCTGGATGGCAACAGTTTCACCTTGCTGCCAGCTGCAGCATTCAAGAATCTCTCCAGCCTGGACTTCCTTGACCTGCAAAGCAGCCAGCTGACCGGTGTGGAGCAGCACGCCTTCCATGGGCTGAGGAGCCTCTACCACCTTCACCTAGAACGCAACCGGCTGAAGTACCTGGCACCCCACACTTTCCTTCACACCCAAAACCTTGTGTCCCTGAGCCTCAACAACAACTTCTTCACCAAGGTGGAGGAAGGGCTATTTGCTGGGCTCTCCAACTTGTGGTATCTGAACTTGGGCTGGAATTCACTTGTGGTCTTGCCTGACAAGGTTTTCCATGATTTACCCAACCTGAGGGAGCTCATCCTGGCTGGAAACAAGCTCCCCTACCTACAGCACCAGCTCTTCTGCAGCCTTACTGAGCTGAAGGAGTTGGATCTGAGTGGGAACTCTCTCAAGGGAATCAAGATCAACATCTTTGTCAAGCTGCAGAAGCTACAGAAGCTGTACTTGAACCACAACCAGATCAATGCCATTGCACCCCGTGCATTCATGGGCATGAAGTCCCTTCGGTGGCTGGATCTCTCCCACAACCGTCTTGTCTCACTCTTTGAGGACACTTTTTTAGGTCTCCTGAGCCTGCATGTCTTACGCTTATCCACCAATTCTATCACCAGCCTGAGACCCAGGACTTTCAAAGACCTCCAGTTCYTGGAGGAACTGCAGCTGGGACACAACAGGATCAGAAGCCTGGCAGAAAGGACTTTTGATGGGCTAGGCCAGCTGGAGGTCCTCACCCTGAACAACAATCAGATACAAGATATCAGGGTTGGGGCATTCCTGGGGCTGTACAACATTGCAGTGATGCATTTGTCTGCTAATTGCATCAAGGCTCTTCCTGACTATGTCTTCAAGGGTGTCACCAAGTTGCACAGCCTTCACTTGGAGCACAGCTGTCTCAGCAGGATCAGAGCAAACACATTATCCAGCCTCTCCAGCCTGCGGAGGCTCTTCTTACAGCACAACAGCATCTCTGTGATTGAAGACCAAAGTTTTAGCGATCTGCACGAGCTCCTGGAGCTGGATCTGAAGCACAACAAGCTGAGCCACCTCTCACCCAAGCTTTTTGTGGGACTAAGCAATCTAGAATATCTCTTCCTCTCCTCCAATCAACTCCTGGAGATCTCCCAAGATACCTTCAGCCCACTGCAGAGACTCTTCTGGTTAGATCTCTCAAATAACCAGCTGGAGATACTGGACAACACCGTCATCTCTCCACTGTCAAACCTGCGGTATCTCAGCCTCAGGAACAACTCCCTGGAGACCTTCTCGGTTGGTTTTCTGTGCTCTTCATTTGTACTGGAGCAGCTATGGCTGGAGGGAAACAACTGGCACTGTAACTGCTCCCTGAAGGGCCTGCGGGACTTCTCTTTGCAGCACCCTGTAGTGGTCCCACGGTTCGTGCAGTCCGTTGTGGAGGGGGATGATTCCCATGTCCCCGTGTACACTTACAATAACCTCACCTGCCTCCACCCTCCAAACGTGACAGGCCTGGATCTCCGCGACACCAGTGAGGATAACTTTGCTCACTGCTGACAACACACCTCCACTTTCTGGAGGACTTGCTGCTTTCCATCATAAACAGTGGTGCGCATCTAGCCACAAGCTAGCAGCATGCCCTGAACTGTCACCTTCCCCTTCTCAGTCCCTGGGACAGCAGTTAGTTGGCACCTTGCTCCTCATCTTGGCCCCACACTGGGCTAACCAGGGCAGCGGTGCAAGCAACTGCGCAACGTTAGCCTGACATCTCCGTTGTCTTTAGCCGTCTTTCTCCATGCTGCACTGATAGAGCTGTGTATGTATAATTTTCAACAGAATCAGTGCAGGGCAGAGGTTAGCATACAGCAAAATGGGGGACACCACTTCTCAGGCTGTGTGGGTACATCTGTTTGCAGGGCAAGGCAGGGTTGGGCAGGGGGACAGGCAGCAGCTGCCCAAATGGGCTTTGCTGGCTTCAAAATGAAATATCTGAGTTATATAAACACCGGCCCCCCAGGTTAGCGCACTTGCTCCTCAGCCTGCCTGCCCACCCCAGTCAGGAAGCCCAAGCATCTCTGAGCTTCTGGCAGCCACCTTGGGGTGAGCGAAAGGCATTTACCCACTGACCAGAGCCTTCACCATGGCAACGGACAGCTCTGAGGCCTGGCAGGACCATCTTGACTGGCAGAGAGGAAACTTGGCTCCAGCGTTCATTTATTAGAATTACAATGAATTGAAGCATCTTCCCACCACGAACCAACCCAGCAGATGCCAAGCGTTGTGCAGCTTCCTCTGTGCCAGCAGGCTGCACCAAGCCTTCCCCAACACAGCGGGGAAGAGCTGCAGGCTCCCCACAAACCACCCAGCCTCAGCGCTGCTTTTGTACGACCCTAGCAAATAGCAGCCTGATCCACAAGTAGGACCCCAGGGGCACAAAGTCAGGGATAGAGCTAAGAGCACAGCACCTCACCTCACACCCGTCCACAAGCCATGGGTAAGAGAAGACCAAGGTAAGGGCTCCGATTCACCTCTGCCCAAGGGTGCTCTTTAGCAGATTTAAAGGGAAGCTTAGAGAAAACAAAAGTCCTGAAAAGCCACAAGCTCTCCTGTAGGTTTAGGAAAGGGGGCAGACGACTTGCTTCAATCATTCCTTGCAATAGCAGATGTAGGCAGGTTACAGAATGCCGTGCATGTCACTTACCTGATAAATCGCAGCAGACAAATAAACCTTTGGAGCTATCGCAACCCATCTTGTAAGTATGTTTTTTTTTTTTTTTGAAAGCACGTGCTGCACCCAGCTAGGATGTCTTATCAGAGTCCCTCCGTGTCTCTACACGGCACAGTCATGTCGAAGAGCATGGGTGCTGTCAGCTACCCAGCACCACAGTGCACACAACATAGTGCTGTGGCACCCAGCTCATTTCTGGCTTGCTCCCCGCTGCAGCAAAGGTGAGACGCAGAGCTGAAGGGACCTTCTCACTCCTACAGCGCAGCTCTGGCTCATCAGACCTTTGCAAAACCCTGCAAATCCCCATGCTGTTCAAGAGAAAGGCTGGAGCTTCCCCCTCAAAGCACAGGAGGAATTTGCAGCAAGTTTTCTGTAAAATGATCAGCTGCAAAGAAAGACTTAGACTGGTCTTTTGAGAAAGGAGGGCCCACTGTCATTCAGATCGCAACGCACAGCAGCCAGTAAGGGCCAGCAATCACTGCCCAAGAACCTAAGTTGAAGCCAGTCCAGACTCTTGGACTCTGGTTACATCCTCTTCACACTGGAAGCAGTTACAGATCAGGATTTGTACTGGATGGGCTGCCCACATTGCGAGAATAGCTGTTGTTGCTGCCAGCTACGGCCATCTCCCCAGCACCTCTAGTTATGCAAAGAACAGCTTCCAGCTCCGGCCAAGCTTACACCTCCAGGGGTTCTCCTTCAGCTTGCACCTGCCACAGGTTTAACAGATCCATTAAATGAACCARCCAACCATGCAGAATTTCTTAGACAGAAGCACATGGCCAGCACAGCAGGTAACATGCACATAGATTGGCAATGGATTTAGTGCACGCCAGTGCGAATGGCGCATGCCGCAGGTCTGACGGGCTCAGGCACRCTCCTGAAGGCAGCGGCCGTGTGCAGGCAGTAATAGGTATACAGAAATCCTGGACAAATTAACAGCCCGGTCAGACTCCAACTCTACTGCCCGACTCTCCAAATCTGAGATAAGTGACCAAAGGTCAGACAAAGTTTCCAGGAAAGAAAGTTATGAGTGAGGAAACCTGGTCAGATGCAAGTTTTAACTCTGCGTGCAGTGTGCAATACAGACAGATGCTCCAACTGCTTTGTAACTGTCTGTTTTCAAATATAATCCGTCTGGTAGTGAAAATCCGAGACTTCTGCCCCCGCCCAGTCAGTCCTACAAGGGCGAGTCCTCAGCACAGACCAGAGCACGGAAAGGGCACACAGCCACAGATGGGCTCAGAGTCCAGAAGAGGGAAATAAGATGCAGAGATACCACCTTCACTAGGTTCCTTGGTTTAAAATCAAGCCTTCAAGAGGAGGGTAGGCTCCCAAAGGAGTGCCAGCTCTGGCACACTGAAGAGAAACTCAAGTTAACAGCAGCTGCCAGGAGAGGGAGGCCAAAGAAAATTGCATGCTCAGACCAACAAGCAAGGAAACTATCTAGAGACCTGAAAGAGCCCCATGCGCATCAGGTGCGGCAAATAATACTGCAAAAGAGTGCCACAGCTGGACCTTAAAAGCTGGTATGAAAGGATTCGGCTGTACCCCAGCTAGCAAGGGCACAGAGAAAGAGGGAAACGCAGAAACTACCTAGAGATAAATGAGGTGCTCTTAATACAAGACTCACAGCTACACAGCACCAAAGCAATGGAAAAACATAAAGAACACATTCTGGTTTTAAGAAAAAACGTTTACTGTCTGGAACCTTTTGCATCATGACAAGCCCCAGCAGACCAAAAAATGGCATTTTGCAGACATCAAATGGACAGTAGATCACCTAAAGACATTTTCTCACATGAGACGCACACAAGGCCCTCAGAGGCATTTTTTGTACCAACAATCTTAAATTTCAGAATGAGGTGGTTTGGATCAGTTGCAGATTAGAGCATCTGGCACCAGCCACTCAACCACAAGTACCATATAATCTGTCATGCAGCAAAGGTAACAGGAGAGAAGGCAGCTCTGTGCGGAGGCGAGGTACAGACTGTTTGCGCCATTTGGGTTTAGTGAGGGAACGATTGTGTCAGTCAGTAGTATGAGCCACTGTAGCTACTAGTTACATTCAATCATTGTCAAACATACTGCAGTACGTGAGACATTGTGGAAACAACCTGGAGCTCTACAAGTACCTGTGCAAGGGACTGACTTGCAGAGGAAAGCACGGTGCGTGCAGGGCTAGGAACATCTGTACCATCTGGGCAGAATACTTGCCCGTTCAGAAGGCAAGAACGAGGCTGCAGATGTGCATCCCTTGCAGGAGCAGATACGCCCATCAGGGTCTCTTCAAATCCGGCCTGGGGGTGGAGCAGCACTTCCTTTTTCAGAGCTCCATGAGTGGCACCAGTGCGGTGGCTCCCCTCTCCCTCCACCCCCGCTGAAACAGTGTCATAGTGAAACAGCTTCTGCATCCCCCCTTTCCCACCAGCAATTGCTGCTGATGGTGGTGTTAGGCAGGGACCTCAACAACAGTCCACCTCAATACCCCCGTCAGGAGCTTTGTGGGGATGTCCAATCCAAGATCTGCTGGGCAATGTGAGCCAAGGCAGGGAAGGCAGAGCTCTTGGGAAACTCCTGGATGAAATCTCTGCCTTCCTCTAAGCTCTGGCTGAGCTGGAGGTCCAGAGGCACAGAGCCTGTTGGAGAGGAAAGGCAAGAGTGACTGCTTGGTCATTGCAAAGCAGAAGCCTGCAGCCAGCAATGAAGAAATAACCTGGCCAGACTCATCTCCTGGGACAGTAGTGGGAAAGAGGGAATCAGAATCACAGAATCCTTCAGTAGCTACATTTCACCTGTAACCTTTCTCTCCAGATCTAGGGCAAAGCCACACCACAGCGTTTGGTGACAAACTCTCCCAGTCCAATCCCACTCCTGTCCAGAGGGCAGGGTTCAACCCCCAAACTATGTTTCTTAAAAAGGCTCCTTGACATTTCAGGATGACTGCGGGGCTACTTGATTACTCTGTCACCAGGACATCCGTAGCCAAAGTGGGCTGCCAGACATCACTGCCTCTGCTGCAGACAGGCCACATGCCCACTGTGAGCATTTAGGATGGCAGAGAAGAGAAACGATACTGCATGTTGCCTCTGCTCCTAGGGACCCAGAGCCCAGCCTCTCTCCCCTGGCAGTATTGTTTCTCCACTCAAGCCCTCTTCCACTACCACAGCACTATACACGGCACCTCTAAMCAAGGAATGTTCTGCTCAAGAGGCCACTCACCAAGGAAAGGGACTCCAGCATGCTTTGCCAGTTCTTCACCTCCCCCTTTGGAAAAGATGTTTGTACACTCCTGAAGGAGGAAGAGAAACAGCAGTTAGTCATAAACACCAGTACACAGAGCCCTGTGCAACAGGGCAGGCACTGCTTGGGTGTGAGCAAAGCCRACTCTCCTCCACCTTCCAACCTCAGGGCAACTGTCTTCACTCTTGCCCTCCCCCAGGTCTCTTTAGGAAAGCAGAGCCAGCAGCTTCTTCCAAACCTCACACACAGCAGCCAGGAGAYTCATCTCCAAGGCACACAGCGTTGCTCCCCATGGCATTCAGTGACTTCCAGCCTGAGGTGCTGGATCACACAATAACTCTATCACAAATAAGAACCTGTAGTACAGCCCAGCAGTATCAAGAAACTCACCGAACAGTGTGGGCAGACAAAACCACTCATGTTCTCTACGATCCCAAGAACTCGTAAACCCGTCTTCTTACAGAACGTCAGCTCTCGCCTTACATCCCCCACGGACACTGCCTGTAGAGCAGAGCAGGCTAGGGTTAGGGGTTTCCTCCTCCCTGGCCAACTATAGTTCTAGAGCAGGTACCCACATGCAGAGACAGTCTGCAGCATCAGAAAGAGGCTTAGGAAATGCTCTCTCCCCATTGCTGGCCAAAGCTTGTGCTAAGAGTCCTTGGTGCACTCCAGAAGAGCGGAGCACAGGGGACACAGTGGAAGATGAGYGACTTGCATGAGCTGAAGCGGTTAAGCAGTAGACCTGCAGCAAGAGCTGTACTGAAGCGACAGATGTACTCAGCTTTCCAGTGGGCCCCATGCTTGGGCAGCCCCTGGCTCACCAAGCACTTGTGTGTAAACAGAGGCAAATATCAGACAAGCTTGGATTTGAGAGCAGGCTGACTCACAACTGACTGACAGAGGTCAGAGATGTCCTRGGAGAGATATGACAGTGGCTGCGCATCAAGAGACAGACATGTAAAGCAAGTAGTCATAGACAGGCCTGGGAAAACACCCACCCTCAGGTGTACATTCCCCCACCAACCAAGCCTGGAGACTGGGCAGGTTGCTCTACCTGAGGCGTTGTGACTAGGATCGCTCCCAGAGGCTTGTACGGCCGCAAAGCCTCCACTGTAGAGATGTGCTCATCAGACGTGCCGGGAGGAGTATCCACAATGAGGAAGTCCAGTTCCCCCCAGGCCACATCATCAACAAATTGTTTTATCAAAGCTGCAAAAATAAAGGGAGGGGGGAAGGGGGAATCAGGTTTTAGCAAGTGTCCTGGCAGCGATACGGTCAGGAGGCATCTTGGGAGTCGTGGGAGAGAGAGCAGGGCTACCTGTCAGCAGAGCACATGCAGCACAGCTTGAAGCACCTGAACCCGAACCAGGGGAGACAGCCCTGGAATGCAAGAGCCTTATCTTGCCCCAAGTCACTTGGAGCCCTGTCTCCAAGGCTAATCAGACTCCACAATACCTGGCTACACACAGACACTTCACTATGACCGCATGTGTGCCAAGGGGACAGCCCCAACCCACCCAGGCAATGCTACATGGACTTACGACATTGGAGATGCTTTCATTGCTAACATTTCTCAGCTGAAACCAACAGTGATAGAGTAAAGGCTCTCCCCAGGCCATTTACATCAGCCATCTCTAACCCACTGGCCCTCTGCCCCAGGAGAGGGGCTTTCAGATCTCAGCCTACATTTGAACACAGGCTGCCACGGAACGTGGTGTCTGGAAGAGCCCAGGCCCTGGGCAGAGCAAGCATCAGCTCTAAGAGGTTTTGCAGAAGGCGCCTAGTGCTGGAAGGTTGTTACTAACAGCAAAAAACATCTGTACCATTTTTCTTGGGTCCTCTCCACACCACAGCATCATCTGGCTTTTCCAACAGGAAGCCAATGGACATGAGCGAAATGCTTTTGTCTTGGTCCACGAAGACTGGCACCCAGCCACTGCTGCACTGGTGCACGTCATGGTTCTGCACCTTGAACATACGGGGTATGCTGGGGCCACACAGGTCCACATCCAGGATCCCCACCTGCAGGCAACCAGGCAGAGCCTTTCAGACAGGCCTGAGCACCACCGCAGCGCTCCTTCCTCAGGCAAGAGAAAGCAACATATGAGCTCCAGCAGCTCACAGCACTCCGCAGAGAGGACTCGGCAGCTCAGTAACCAAAGTGCCAGTTCTGACTGGCATCCTTTGACTTGGGTCCTCCAGACCCCCATCCTTACAAAGAACATGTCTTTAGAGACACTTTGGGAAATCTTTATTCAAGAGACCTATCAGAACATAAGTGGCACTGCTCCAAGTAGCCTTTAAAAAATCCTCAGTGTGCCTCATGCCCCCGTGGCAATGCTGTCTTTCAGCTCACCCGCTTCTCTCCACAAAGTGGCTGTGTACTATACCACAAAACAGCAAGCCATTTCTCAGTGCCCTCATTTTGCACATGACAGAAATCACTTCCCCTTTACCCAGGAGATGAAAATGATCCCCCAAAAGTTAACTGCCCAGTCAGATAGAGGTCAGACTGGGCAGAAACAAGTAAGCACACACACACGAAAAAAAAAAGTACTCAAGTTTCTGTCACAGACAGCACTTTTTCTCACAGTAGCATAATCTTTATGTTCTACTCACAGAACAGACACATGCAGAAAGGCTGAGCAAATCCAAGCCCAGTTAGAGGTCAGAAGGGAGAGCACGCAGAGCTCCTCATCCCGTGGGCTGTCACTCACCTTCTTCCCCGAGTGCCGTAGAGACAAAGCTAGCTCAGTGGTGATGGTGCTCTTCCCCACGCCGCCCTTCCCCGAGAGCACCAGGAGGATGTGCCGTACCCCAGCCAGGTTACTTCTCTCTGGGAAGAAAACAGAGCAGTAACAYGGCATCAGACTCTCTCCTTGATCTTGAGCTGTGCAGGCAGCAACACTCTGACCAGCCAGCTCAGAGTCTGTGCCTAAGCACAAGAAAACAGGGCAAAAGAACAGTGGAATGGACAGACCTTCTGCTATTAGGAAGAGGAAGATCAGAGCAATGGGAAGACCAATAAAGAGTCTGTGGAGAGTAAAACTTTGGCCTGGTGACCTACGCAGTACTCAAGCAGCAAAGCAATACACATCCAGAAAAAAAGACTTCGTTGCGCTTTGCCCACACCAGATTTTAACMTAAACCCTTTGTAGGAATTGCCGTGAGGCTCTCTGTGAAACCAGCCCCTTCAGACCACGTTTCTTGCCCTCCTGGCAGCCCAGGCCACCTCCAGCCTCCCTGCCAGCACAGGTTCTGGTCTGAGTGCCCCCTGCTCAGGGCTCTGCCACCACGGGCTTTCCCTGTAGGGCAAAGCTGAAGGGGGAAAATGCGAGAAAAAACCCCCGGCAYCGGCTCCCCCTGGAAGCAGGAAGGCTCTGAGGGGAGAGAGGCCGGGAGGGGGGCGCCGTAGCGGGAGCCCCCGCCTCGGAGCCCCGGCGGCGCCGAGGGCCGGTGCGGGCAGGCGCCGCCCAACCCACCGGGCGGCCCCGCATTCCCGGGCGCCCCGTCACCGCCGCCCGCTGCGGCCTGCCTGACGCACGGCCCCGGGCCGGCAGGCACCCGCCGCGCCGCCAGCATGGAGCCCGCCCGCACCATGGCGGACCTCATCCGCACCTCCACCGACGGTAAC
>NW_028186326.1:99791-113779 GCF_003343005.1 Rhea americana
GGGGCGCCTCCGAGCTGCCACGTGTCCGCAGGGCCGCGGCGCGGCAGGGAGGCGCGGCCCGGAGCCGCCGGCGGGGCCGCGCAGCCGGGGCCTCCCTGCGGGCCCCTTCTGGCCGGGAGGTGGCTTTGCACGAGCAGACGCCGGGAGAAACGAGCCCGAGCACCGAGGCTGCCCCGCCRCGCTCCCGTCCGCCACCGAGCTCGGGCCCGGGGCCCGGGGGCACGGTTGGCCTGTCGGGTTGCCCGCAGGCCGTAGAGGCCCGTCCCGGTAGCGTTGCCGTTCAGCTCAGGACCCACGAGTGTCTCTGCCTGCTGTCCTTGAGGCCGGTCAGGACAGGCCCGTGGAAAGGGCGTGCTTCCCCAGCAAGCAGGCGCGAGGTCTCCCCCCCGCCCCCGGTGCCGAGAGCGAAGCCTCCTCTGAAGTGGTTCCTGCTCSGTGTCTGAACGGGCGGCTGCTCGGGGGTGAACGAACAGCATTTGCAGCAGGTGGCCGCACGCGGCTCTGCGCGGTGGCTGCAGCGGTGGCCACGGCCACGCGCCGGGCTGAACAGTTCGGTCAGAGCTTGAGTAACTGCCCAAAGGCTACTGGGCGCGAGGGAGGCTCTGTGCTGGTGCCTGGCGATCCTGACTCTTCAGGCCAGGTGGATGCTGGATGGCAGGATCCATGTGCAGCCCAGGTGGCAGCTGCTGCCAGATCCTGGGAACGTCTTGGGGATCCAGCCCAGTGGAGCTCCAGCTGGGCTCACGGAAAAGTTAACCTCGGTACTTGTTGGGCAGTGTGAGCAGCGCAGCAGAAGAGGTTGAAGCATGCAGAAGCTTGTGGCGCAGGAGGAACTTAATTTACTGCCTGATCAACTGACAGTGACTGCGAAGGCGCAGTTTATGCTGATCTGTGCCCCTGTGGTTTGTGGTGACTTGGGGGCGGCTGCTGCAGAGGTAGTGACGGGTGGAAGAGGGATGTTGCTGCTGTGTTTAACCCCCTTCTCCCTTGGCACCCACAGCTTACCTCTCTCAGAATACCATGGCRCGACGCACACGTAACAGCAGGGCCTGGCATTTCGTCCTGAGCGGGGTGCGCCGCGACGCGGACACCCGGGCAGTCGCCTTGGCGCCTGGCGCGCGGGGCTGGGGCTATGACTCCGACGGGCAGGTAAGCTGGTACACTTTGCTTTAAAGCAAAACGAGGGAAACCTTCCCTCTCCCCTGGCMGCAGGCACTGGTTGCTCAAGGTCCAGGTAATTGAGCAGCTAGGATTTCAGCACAAAAAAATAGCCAAAAATGAGAAAGGACTCTTACAGGCTGTCTGCCCAGAGGGAGGCAGTTGCTTGTCTGGCTCCAGGTTCTGCTAACCTGGGGAGTGCAGGGGTGTGGGGCTCCCAAGCTTGTCTTTGCATGACAGGGGCTGGCTAAGCTGCTTGTAGCCTGCTCTTGCCATTGTGCTCTATGGCTCAGTGCCCAGAGGTTATCTGGGCCAAGAGAACTGATTGATACTAAGCTAAATTTTCTTTTTTTTTTAAGTATATAAAGTGTATGTAGTATGTGTAGCATATACAATATTTTTGACGTGTACATTTTAAATAATGATCTAAATATATATTTAAACTAGGTTGGTTCTCTAATCTGGCTTGCTGTATGGCTAAGCTAACGTCTTGTCCTCATGCAACTGGTGCTGGAGCAAGTGGGGCCTCCTTCATATTTAATTCGTACTTGAATACCTTTTCATTTAAAATCTCTTATGCTTCCCAATCTGTAACATGCGCATCACTTCTGAATCTGGCCCTGGCATGCAGATGTGCTGGAAGATGGGAATACTGCAGGAAAAGCAGTCAGTAATAACAGTGCAAGAAGGAGTGAGTTAGACTCACCTGTGCCCCCTTCACCCTTCTCCCCWGTCCTTAAGTATGTGAGTTGAATTCCCCAAGCAGTGTGTGCAGTGGTGGGAACACAGGGAACCGCTCCCGATGCGTAAAAGATAGGCTAAAGCATCACAAGGCCACTGCCAGAGCACTGTGTCCAAATCTGTACGCAGCACTCCAAGAAAACGTGCCTTCCTCTGCTGTCAGAGTAGCTTCCTGTTTCTGCAGTAATAGGAACGGCCAGATTTCTGGAGAGCWGTGGTTATGGAGGGACAACGAAAGACAAAAGCGAAGCTTTCTAATGTACAAGGCAGATTTAGAACAGGAGAGGGAGGGTTGGCAGTCAGTAAGAAAGGCTGAGTCTTTTCAAGTCCCCTGTCTTACACAGCTAAAGAAACTGTGAGTTTAAAGGGGTTTTGTCTTTAAATAGTGATTACAAAATCTGCGGTAGGCATTGGGGTGGGGGTGAATAACGAGCAGGTATATCTCACCAGTGCGTTAACCTGGGGTAACTCGCTGAGATCTGTGGTAAGAGACTCCATCAGGTGACACCAAATCTCCCATAATGTATAGGGTGGGACAGAGTTCTTGTAGTGTCCAGCGCAGGGACACTTCAGTCTCTTGGCACTGGGGAATAGCAAATCCAGTTTTTGTGTTTGGGCATGAAAGTAAACAAAAGCCTTTTAATCCTTCAGTGGGTTCCCCGTGGGCCTCTCTGCAGTGCTGGTATGAAGAGCTGCAGCCTTACTGCGTAATGGTCCTGCTTTGTTCTGTCTGTCGGCTCCCCTGCTTGGCCTCCTTTCTTTCCCCCCTTATCTTGTTTATCTCTTCTCCTGCAGCCCTCGGTCTCTCTAGAGCAGGGGTTTTCAGCAGCGGGGCTCTCTGGCTTGGCAGCAGGCGCACAGAGCCCTTTGGAGGTGTACCGATTCTGCAAGGAGCAGTGTGTGCGTGCGTGCTTTATCGGTGACACCTTCGACATGGCCGACAGCCCTCCCAAGAGCCCACAATGTGTGTGTCAAATCCCAGCTCTAGCGCAGTTTCCTTAAACGAGTATGCCAAAGACCTGCGCTGTTCAGAGCCTGTCACGCTGCTTGCCTGCTGTGCCCCTTCCCACTGCCTTAGCCCCCCAAGCTGTGGGAGTTTCTGTGCACGGTGGAGCCCTGGAAACCACAGAGGCTAGAGCCTGGTTCCACGAGATCCTCTCCTGTTTGGGAGGCAGGCTCTGCAGCACAGCCAGGTGCTAGCGGGTCCTAGAAGCAGGGTGTTTTCACTGACACAACCCTGTGCCTGCCTACGTAGCAGGTCCGGCCTGGGCACGACGCAGCCAGGCTGCTGCTGGCTCTGGAGCAAACCTAGAGATTTTCCCGTGTGGCTCTGCACTGGGGGTGCCCCAAGAGCAGCCTGGCTGTGGAAGAGCAGGCGCATCTGCTGGCTGCAAGTCCGGCTCTCTGATCCTGGAGGTGCTTAGTAGTGACTGTTCCTCTGCTCTCCCTGGCAGCACAGCGATTCGGATTCAGAGCCGGAGTTTTCTTCCCTCTCGCCCTCCATCCCAAGCGCCATCCCCGTAACAGGAGAATCCTACTGCAACTGCGAGAACCAGAACGAGGCTCCCTACTGCTCCGGCCTGCACGCCGTCCACCGCGTCAAGGACTGCCGGTGTGGCGAGGAGGATGAGTGTAAGCAAGGGGATCCTGAACTGCCTTCGAATTCCTTTGGAGTTTGCGGTGGGTGCAGTCCTGGCCCCGCTCCTGTTGGCTGAATGGTGGCACGGACTGCCTCCCCCGCACTGCACAGATGCTTGGTTTTGCGCAGGGATCCTTATCTCTGTTGTAGYGTGTGGTGCTCCTCTGTTTGCATCGCAGAGCTGTGCCGACCTTAGGAAGGTTACAAGCACCTGCGTTCTGTGGTGATTCGGGCTCAGGGCTGAACCTGTCAGAGAATCAGAGTTCACCTCTGGAGACCTGCTTTCAAATCCAACTCCAGCCACAAGTGAAACTGGCCCTTTTGGTTACAGCCCTGTTAATTCTGCTGCCTGGTACAGCTGGCAGGATGCCCAGATACGTGGCAGGGCCTACTCGGAACGGGTGAGGAAAGCTAGGAAGAGGGTGGGCTTGGCCTGACCAAGGAAGCATGTAGGATAGGGGAGCTATCACAGTACTTGTGCTCTACCTGTAGCCCCTTGAGCCTAGAAGAGATGAGTATGATTCCCCCAAAGAAACCCAGGGCTCCAGCTTGTTTTGCGTTGCTGTTGCTGTTACTAGAGACCAGCCAAGTGACTGTGCAGCTCGTTCTTCCAGGCTGCGTTTGGTTTGCCAGGCCCTGAAAGCTGTCCTTCTGCTTCCTGTTTGTGCTCAGCCTTGAGCGCCACTGGCACCCAGAACAAGGGGACCACAACTGCTGAGGCTGGAGAAGCTACTTCACAACTGAAATCTTGTGTTCTGAGATGAGAACTGGTTAATGCTGACAGCTTCGGTAGGAGAGTGCACTGAATAGTTCAGGCCTCAAATAACACTCTAACTTGCACAGTTTAGGATTTGCTCCTCTAAACAGTTTAAAAAAAAAGAAAAGAAAAAGTTTTGACAGGCCCTCAGAGCAAATGACTGTGTGTGCATTGGCTTGATGATAGCTCCCCGAGTGCATTCCCCCACCTTTGTCCTCTGCGTGTTTCCTGAACAGATTTTGATTGGGTATGGGATGACCTGAACAAGTCAACGGCCACCCTGCTGACCTGCGACAACCGCAAGGTGAACTTCCACATGGAATACAGCTGCGGCACGGCTGCTATCCGGGGCAACAAAGAGCTGGCAGACGGGCAGCACTTCTGGGAGATCAAGATGACTTCCCCTGTCTATGGCACGGACATGGTACGTTGAACAAAGTTACTTAGAGAACTGTCCAACATTCCTTTAACGAGACAGCAAGCTTCATCCAGTGGTTCACATAGCTATCCTCGTTTAGCAGTAAGGAAACAGATGCCAGGAGGGTAAGCAGTTTTGCACAATACCACGGCAATCATGATTAGAACCTAACTTTCTTGCTTCCTTTTTTTGTGTTTTTTTTGTAGATCGTTAGTGATAAACTTTAACAAAATAGCAAGGTCAGGCCACAGCAGTGCTCTACCTCAGCCACAGAAAGTGTTCAGGGAGGCGTGTGGTTAGGGGTGATGTTCTGCTGAGTGCACTGGGGTCTGCAGTGCTTACACACTTCCTTCCCCCTGGAATTGGTACTTATCTCTAGCAAGGTTGTTGATGGGTGTGTGACTGTGTCACAACTCGTGTGGCTTGTCATCAGGAGCCTGGTCCTGCACGCTGCTGTTAGCTCCACCTCCCCAGTCCAGCTACTGATTACCCCAGTGCAGGGCAGAACCTCAGAGGCTTGAAGCGTCTGACTTGGCTTCACCAAAGCCTCTTATATGGCAGACAGTGCAAAGAAAAGGAATGGAGATGCAGGTTTGGAATCTCAATTGCATTTTGTTGCTTTGAGTGTTTGCTGCCCACAGCATACACTAAGAGCTTGTATTCTTCTTCCTGGAACCTGCCTCCCTCCAGATGGTAGGAATCGGGACATCAGATGTGAATCTGGACAAGTACCGCCACACCTTCTGCAGTCTGCTGGGCAAGGATGAAGACAGCTGGGGACTCTCCTACACAGGTAATCCAGGCAGGGAAGTATCAGAAGGCAGGATGGCTGGAAGGTCAGCAAAGGCCTAYGCATTTTCCTAGGCAGTTTGAGAATTAAATGTTCTGAACTGGCTTGAGGCCAAAATGGCTTCTGGAACTGAGCCTCTTTGTCAAGTTGGACTGGAGCTGCTGCATGCAGCCGACCTCTGCGTGTGCTTGAACAGCGTGCAGTAGGCTGTTCACTTCAGCAGGACTACTGCAACCCACAGGGTTTGCCTTGGCATTGTGTGTGCCATAATACTGTGCCAGGCACTCTCTAGCTGTTTGTGTGGGACAGCTGCTCTCCACTTTTGGAGCGTCTCACCTTGATTGTGCTTCTCTGTGTCAAAGAAGCACTTCTAGGGAGGACCCAGAGGTACTTACCTGCCCCAGGTATTCTCCTTCTGCCTCCTCTCATTCGTACCGACACAGAAAAGTACCAACAACTTGTACTTCAAGTTAATGATGTGGAACGATGCCCTTCAGACTTGCACACCCCCACCTTCTCTTCTAGCAAAGGTCCAGCCTACATTGCTTGTTTCATGACCCAGCTGCCTACAGCAAATTCAAGCTGTCTTTTCTTACCCACCTTTAGCAGACCCATAGAACCAGTGCTTGAATCTCCAGGGACACTGGAGAGCAGGTTACATAACACTAATTAGGACTTTTTTATGCCACTGCATGTGCCTTGGTGTTCTGAAGCCTCAACATCCTCTCCTGTTTATACCCCAGATTCTGGGGCGGGGGAACAGTGGATGAGCAATAAGGAAACTGAAGGATTTTTTAGGCAGTGGCCAGGTTTGGTACTGGTTAGGGGCTTGTGGTGACAGGTATGGAAGGTGGGATAGATTTGTGGAACACAGGCTGTCTACTGAATGTAAGGTTTATCGTTTTAAGGACTACTGCATCACAAGGGAGACAAAACAAACTTCTCGTC
This sequence comes from Rhea americana, assembly GCF_003343005.1. Lineage (NCBI taxonomy): Eukaryota > Metazoa > Chordata > Aves > Rheiformes > Rheidae > Rhea > Rhea americana. The sequence goes on from NW_028186326.1 coordinate 106,243, forward strand.
GAGGTTTGGCCAAGGCTCCATCATTGGGGTGCATCTGGACACGTGGCATGGGACACTCACGTTCTTCAAAAACCGGAAGTGCATAGGTAAGAACAAGGGGAGCCCCACCAGCTGCCAGGCATAGAAACTGAAATGGAGTGAAACTAAACACTGCGTGTTTAGTTGAACTGCAGCTGCAGCTGGACTGCAGGTGAAAATACTAGCAAAAAGAAGGAAAATCAAGGCATGAAGTGAGTGGGAGGAAAGTTACATTTGTTATTTAATTGACTTAGATTTCAAAAGGCCATTTTCCAAGTATTTCCTGGCAGCTTTGTAGTTAACACATTGGGGTATCTGGGAAAAGTGAAATGCTGTAGTCAAAACTAGTGTGAAACTTCCTTGCTGCTGTCCCCTGGCAGGGGTTGCAGCTACCAAGCTGCAGAACAAGAAGTTCTACCCCATGGTGTGCTCGACAGCAGCCAAGAGCAGCATGAAGGTGATCCGCTCCTGTGCCAGCTGTACATCCCTCCAGTATCTCTGCTGTTATCGTCTGCGCCAGCTCCTGCCTAACTATGTGGACACGCTGGAGGTGCTACCATTGCCACCAGGACTCAAACAAGTGCTACACAACAAACTTGGGTGGGTCTTGAGCATGAACTATAGCACATCAAAGCCTTCCTCCTCATCATCGGGAAGTGACTCAGATAGCTCTTGTGGCTCAGATGCAGAGGCCTGCCAAAGGAAGAGGTGCAGGAGGACATAATGTCTCTTCAGAAGAACTGCCTCGAGGGGTTTGGGTGGGGTTTTGTTCTGCTGCCTGCAAGGGCAGTCCAGGCCTGATGCACCTCTTTCTTAATGGGGACATTAGTTTCTACCTGTTTGCAAAGATTTCTCTTATGCTGTTTGAAACCTTTATGCTAAATGTCCATCACTTCCATTGAAAATGCAAGTTGACTCAAAGAGGTCCCATCTCTGTGGAACAGGTAAACTGCAGCCAAGTATCTGAGTTTAATCTCCTGCCTTGTTATCAATCATCACCTCTTTTTGAAGAATCGTTCTTCTCTGTAGACTTTCACCAGAGACAAGACTTAAAATGGCTTCCCAATTTCAAAGCACACTTTTAGCAAACTGTAATCAAATAACTGACTTGACATATCAAAAGATAAAAGTCAAAATYGAGTCTCTCTCCTTCTGTTTGTGTTGGTTTGGTATCTGCAATGAATTCTTCACAGTGGTGGGACATGACTGAACAGCAGCAAATGGGCTCCTAAAGGTGCCTCTATGCTGTGCTGTGACCACTGACATTGTTGTGAAAGAGCAGTTACTTACAGGAGTTGAGCTGTTAGTGATCTTTCTTGAGCCCCTGATGACTTTAATTGCTTTGCATGTTGGCTACTGCTACTTCTCCTGTATCAAAGACTGTATTAAACTGTAATAATAAAAATGTAAACTGTCTTTCATTCCTCTTAAGCCCCTTGAAGGTGTGAATCTGAATGTGGTTGTCAAAAATAGCCATGGTACCAAAGCTAACAAACTAGAGAGGCTGTTTTAAATGTAGTAGTTGCTTGTCAGATCTAGCTGAGCTAAAGGAAGCAGCAATTATCTTGCCTCTTCCCCTTGGAGGCTTCTTGTGCTTTTYTCTGAAACATCAGCCTGGCCTAGATTGATCTATTAACAGAGCCAGACTGTCCCGTGTGGCTGCAAACAAGAAGGGAGACTGATGTACTGCAGAATTTTATGATCTGAATCTCGTAACAAATTTCCCCAAATAAGTGCTCCATAGACTGAAAACGGCCAGTAACAGATTTGTGCGCTGCCTGTGGCAGGCCCCCTTTCTCTCATATGTGCTGAGAAGAAATGCTGGAATAGGGCCTGAAGATTTACTCAGAAAGTAATCCAGCAGTGGCCCAGTATTGCTGCCAGTAAATCACGCTCAGGAAAGCCTTCCTGCTTTTTGGCATTTGATCTCCCTTAAGATATTAGGGATGAAAGAGGAGGTAAAAGTGCTTTAGCCGCTCCTAGCAGATTAGGACGTAGGCATTGTCTGGGAACAAACTTGAGTAGCGAGAGGATGAATCGGGCTCCTAAGCAGTTCCAACTGGCAGGGCTCTGTCGTCGTGCCAGAATGGACTGGCTCGGGGGAGTGATCCTAGAGCTGATCCCAGCTGCGAGGCCAGTTAAATGGCCACATTTGGCAGTTCAGCCTTCTCCTATATTTACTCCTTAGCGTTGCTGCGGGACCTGACAGGCAGGCCAGCGAGGAGCACGGAGAGAGTGGCGCTGCCTTGGAGAGCGCRGCGGCACCTGCTCACGGCAGCCTGGCCACGCACTGTCTTAGTCGTATACAGTCTGCCACTCCAGCGGTGCTGGGTGCCGCCACCATGACCGTTCCCTCTGCTTTCTGGCTGCTCTCCTGCTTTAGCACAGGACTTCTGCTCGTGTTGCTTCTCACTGGCCTTTGAACTCTCCTCTCTTCCAGAGAGCAGGGCATTTGCAAATGATTTAGGTGTTAACTGGTGTGATCAGCAAAGTGAAAGAGTTGTTGAAATGTGGAAAAGGGTTGAGCTAAATATCACAGGAAATGCCCTTTAACTCTCCACTTCACAGATTTCCTCCCACCACTGTTACCATCTGCATGAAACATGAAGCACACAGCTGCTGCCTTTTCTCCTCAGCCTTTATGTGAGACCTGCTCATATGAAGATTTCTGTAGAGCGTGCATTTATTCTGTACCTTTCCTTCCCACATTATGAATCTTTAAAGTGAAGATCAGGCTTGCTCCTCCGGTTATAGACATCAAATGAGAACTTGAAGTAGCAGAGCTCTCTGACAGTCCATCTGTATTGGTGCTCCAGTCAGAGAAACARCCTTGCTGGACTTTCCTGGAATTAATTCAACTGTTAGATGGAGGCAAAAAGATCACTGGAAAGAGGAAATTTATTCTGAAGGTGTGCTTCCACTGTTRCAATGTCAGTGGTGTTGTTTTGAGCTCTGATTCAGAGGAGGAACTTTGGGTTTCTATGTCAGTGTAGAAGGCACTGAGTTGCACTTCAGTGAGCAAGGCCCCAACTAGCATTATCGAAACCTCAGACATTAGGGGGATCCCTGACCCCTGCTGTCTTGACTGCAGCTATTTCCAAATAAAAACTATAGCATTTGCTTTGGGAAAAGGGAATTCCCAACCTAATGCATCACATTGCATGGAGTTTTGTGGAGCTTATCAGGCATCTCCTTGGTCTGGGAGCTCAGCTACCAAATTCCCCTCTGCTGCCTTGAGCTCCATGTTACTCTGTGATGTGGTTCCTCCACTACCACCCGATTCTGACTGTTGGTGAACATTTTCTCAAACAACTCCAGGACCCACCTGCCCAAGGAAGCCACAAGCAGGACCTACAGTAAGAGGTCTAGCCTCCTCAAAGCACCAGTGAGGAGCAGGACATCAGAAGTCAGGACACTGCAGAAAATATTTGGCTCATTCAACGATGTACCTGAAAGGCAGCACAGGATAGACTCAACATGCAGCTGTCCCAGCTGAGGGGCTGATCCTGTGTTGTTCAGGGACAGCTCACTAACACTTTCCCATCCAGTTCCTGTTCCAAACATTGCTTCACCCTCTTAGGAGGCAGCCTTTCCACTGCGCTCCAGCCAAAGGGACATAAAGCTGGGGGGCTAAAAGAGGAAAGGAGAGCCAAGAGGCTGAAGAAAGCATCTGTAACAAGACATTTATTAATGTGGAAGTCTCTGTTCTGAAGCAGAATCAGCTGTTTCCACTGGCTGGGCTCCCAGCAGCGCTATTGTGCCAGCAACAGCTCAGCCACTGCCGAGTCTTGGCAGATAAGACAGCGAGGCTGACCAGCACGGACCACAGTCACACTCCACAATCAGGTCCAGGAAAAGGTCGGGGTTGRTGGAGAGCGAGCTACGGCAGGGTAAGTCTAGTCCAATACGGTGGGCTCTCTGGCTGATGCCTGATTTAATCCAGATATCACTCAGGAGTCACCTTTCAGCTTCTATGCTGTGTTCTCTGCAGGCCTTAAGGCAGWCAAGAGAAGGAAGGAGCTGACGTGGACGCTCTAAGCTAAAGCCCCTAACTCCACTGCAAGGCTCAGTCCCACTGTCACAGTGAGGATCCATGCCTGAGCTTTCATCCAAACGTACCAGGTTCAGGGGATAAAACCCAGAAGAATTAAGATCTCCCACTTGCAAACAGACCTCCCAAACAGTCAGAGCAARCAACAGCTGCTGGACATACCACGCTGGATAAGGGCAATGGGATGCACACTGCAGACCCACAACTGCACCAGCTGGGATGGGGAACCAAATAKACAAAGAAACTTTGAGCTGGTCCTGTTAGGTGAGACCAAGGCAGAGAGAGGCCTGCAGGGGCTAACAGAAACTGTAAGTAGGTACTGCTGAAACAAAACTTATTGTCTAAATCAAACAATCTCATCTGGAGACAACCCTTGCCTTTCTGGAGAGGCAATTTCACRCTGATAGCTTTGGTCCGTCAGAGACCTTGGGCAGGGAAACATGCAGCACCTATCCCTGCCTTAATCCTCCATGCAGCAAGCTTTTAACTGGAAACTGGGGGATTTGAGGGCTTACTTGTAACAGGAGCCCCAGAAACAGATACGCTTCTGCTATAGCTGCTGCCATTGCAGGGCTGACTCTATTAAACTGCTGGATTTGTCTCTTCCACACTTGCCAGAGTCCTGTGCTGTCCTTCTCCACTCACACCCCACTGGCCCAGGCCTCAGCAGCACAGAAGGGCAATGCCTCTGTCTCCTGCAGAAAGACAGATTGCTGAGAGCAAAACCTAGGGATGGGCCGTGCAGTGAGCACTGGCCTGCAGGTGCCACATGCTGCCGCCTTCCACGGGCATTAGGCAGTTGGCTTCCTGACTAAAATCCCTCTTTGTCCAGGACTAGTATCTTTTCTTCACAGTTCTCCTTTCTTCCTGGGAAAGCTCCAGAACCTCTTGTTGAAAAGGTTTTCCTAAAGCCGTCATTTTCCTTTATTTCCTAATGCTGAATCAGAACAGCACTCACCTTCAGAACAGAGGCTTTTCATAGGCACAAAGGATTGGAAACAATCTGGAGAGATCATCTAGTCTGAGCCCTTACACTGACAGCGGCRGGGACAGGCTTGCATTCACAGATGAGGGTTCCTGTAACTTCCACTGAGGTTTTCCAAAGCTCTGGTCTTGGGATTTGACTGGTTCCAGGGATACAACTTGTTTGTATGGATATTTTGCTRTTGCTGTAGTCAGCAGGGACATGCTGGCCAGATCTCTGCCACATGTCTAAGAGTAGTACTTCAACATTACCCCACAGCTGGAGCACCACCAGTGCCTGGAGGGGAARGGACACAGGTGAAACACGTAACACTCCACACAAGACAAAGATTAGCTCACAAGGGCCAGCTGTAAGCCAGGCCAACCTGAGGCCCTCACCCTCCTYCAAAGACACATACCCAGCTTATATTTCAGTTGTGCTGATGTCAGCCTTGACCTCCAAAGGCACCTGGGGAGAGGAGTGAGGAAACACATGGGTACAACACATCCCTCAGCAGGTAAAGCTGGGCTAGAAGCAGAAGGAGGCTGGCCTGACCGCATTAACTCTGTTTACACAGCACAGCAGTAAAGCCTGCTTGTCCTTCTTAGCTTCCAATAAGCCAGCGAATCATAACGCTCTTTGGGCCATACTCAGACAACAGGGCAGGAATTTAGTTCAAGGGATATCAAGCATGGGTTCAGATTGTATTTGACCTAGTTTGTGACAGGAGCACCCCTGCTCTGTTGTGGGATACAGGCTTTGCAAGGCAGGCACCTGGCTGAGGCCTTAGCTGGACCCAACAGCCCCTTTCACGCCTAATGGGAAGGGGGAGAAGGGGGGCAGGCTCCCCTACACAAGGGAAGGCTAGATCAGATCTGAACCAGGGTCTTACAAACAGGAAGATCCAAGTCTGCTATCCTATCCAGTCCCACTGCAAGTCAGGGTGRAGAAGGATACCCGAGGCTTCCAAGTTAGCCAGTATCTCCCCCARCACAGCATTCACTACATGCAAGTGCTCACCAGTGGGAACCTTTTCTGTACAAATCAGCCACAGGTAACACGTAACTTCAAGGACCATAAGAAGTTTCACCTCCTGTATCTCCTGGTCAATCAAAGACAGCCCTGGGCCAGGCTGAGATCTGTGACTCTGCTTTCTGAGGCTCAGTGCTTGCTACCTGCCTTGCTCCTGGTTACACTTATAAACAAGTGTATGTAGAGCTCATTTTCCACAACCTCTACATAGTAACACCTGSGACTGATGTCTGATAAAAAGGACAAATTTAATCAGCTCAGATCTGCCATCTCCCAGAACAAGCAAATCACTGAAGATGCAAAAAATAACCTGGTAAAGAAGACAGTGACAGCTGCAGAAATTTCCAACTAAGAAAAACTGGCTTTGTCTGCACTGTAGGCTGTTATTTGACCACATTATCTGCACCTGAAGCCTGTTATATGACCACAATAGCTGTGATGTTTTACCCAGCACCAGTCAAAGTACTGATCTGCCTCCACATGAAATTCTTGTAGCAAGGATGAGCATAAGAACAGGCTACTTCTGCCTTCACTGCCATTCAGATACTGTTTTACACAGTACCTTCCAATAGCAAACTGAAATGGGAATCATGTTTAGTACTAGAAGGTACCAGCCCTCTTTTGAATTCGCAGGGAGCTGGGGTGAGAAGCAATCACTGGCCTTTGGAAACGGGGGGCCCTGCAGCAAGCCTGACTAGCCTTTTCCAGACACGCAGCTGGTGCCTGCGGCAGCACGCCGCATGCAGCCCCGGCTTGGAAACGCTCCCGGGTACCCGCTGCAACCTCCGCGTGAACGACCTGCAGTGAGCCCACAGGGAACGTCTACAGCTTTGCTGAGCTAAGTTTGGGCTGATTTCTTCCACGACAGGTACCTTTCCAAGGGGCTGTGCTTTTCTGGGAAGTTTCAACAAAACAGTACAACTATTTCCAAGAAGATAAGGGAAGGGGAAGAACACGCTTTTTATCCATGTTAAAAGTATCAACACCTTGTTTAATTAGGGAGCTCTGCCAGGGGGACTTGAAGTTTGGTCATGCTTTCACGAAGATGACAAGAAGTCGTGCAAATTTGGGGGTGAGCAAGGCTCAAGGGACCGGGCCGAGGATCCCGGAGCCCGCCAGCACGGGGGACTCAGCGGCCAGCACGACTCCCACGGTCGCGTTTTTGCGGTGGAAAGGACACGGTGTGTCTGCGCTGTGCCGCCGCCTCCCGGGGCGCATCCCCGGTAGAAGCTTTTCTAAGAGGCACCTGGCTGTAACGACTGCTTCAGGGCAGGCCGCAACAGAGCGGATCGCGGGGCTGTTACAGGGCTGTTTACCCTCGGTGCCGGGGTAGGACCGGGCTACCCGAAAGCGCTCGCCGAGGCGCCAGGCCGCGCCCGTCGCCATGGAGACGCGCCCGTCGCCATGGAGACGCGCCCGTCGCCATGGAGACGCGCCCGTCGCCATGGAGACGCGCCCGTCGCCGGGCGGCC
>NW_028186326.1:114171-121981 GCF_003343005.1 Rhea americana
CCCCCCGCAGCCCGCGGCGGCGGCGCTGAGCGCACCTTCGTGGCCGTGAAGCCGGACGGGGTCCAGCGGCGCCTCGTCGGGGAGCTGGTGCGGCGCTTCGAGAGGAAGGGCCTCGCCCTGGTGGGCATGAAGCTGGTGCAGGTGCGGCGGCCGGGCCGGGCCGGGCCGGGMGGGGCCTCGCCCGCGGCGCCGCCCGCAGCGCGAAGGACGCGTTGCGCTCTCCCCTGYGCAGGCCTCCGAGGAGCTGCTGAGGGAGCACTACGTCGCCCTGCGGGACCGGCCCTTCTACAACCGGCTGGTGAAGTACATGAGCTCCGGGCCCGTGGTAGCCATGGTGAGCGCTGCGCGGGTTCGCCCTCGCCCCGGCAGCGGCAGAAGGGGCAGCTGCGCTGGCTTGGGGTCGGGGGGACCACACAGCGGTGGCCCTTCGGAGGGCGTAGCGCGGCCCTGCTGAACCGAAGGGACGCCTCACTGTAGCGGAGGAAATCCACTCACAGTTCGGATTAGTTCTCAGAATCACCGCTTGAAGGCTTTGTGGTGAGATCCTTTCCTGGCTGTCCTTGGGGTGGATCAGATAGGGGATTTAGAGACCAGATAATACGGCCTGCGTTGCTGGGTGAGCTGCGGAAGCTGATTGCAGGTTTCCTGTCACCTAGGTCTGGCAGGGCCTGGATGCAGTCAAGACAGTCCGCATGATGATTGGGGAGACTAACCCGGCCGACTCCAGACCCGGCACCATCCGAGGAGACTTTTGCACTGACATCAGCAAGTGAGAGCATTGGCTTTTTGTTCCCTGAGTAGTTTTGTGAGCACCTGTCTAGGCATTCCTGCACAAGACTTGCCTAAGCCACGTGAGCCTGCATCGCAGCAGAAGGTGTAACTGGGGCCCTTCTGCAGTTTGCCCTTTCTGTGCTTGAGTCACAACGATCTTCCTCAGCATGGCAGTTTGCAGAGCAGCACTGTGCAGGATGTGCTGAGCTCTGTCTTCTGAGCTTGGGATGAGCCTAGTTTTGAGTCTTCCCTGTTTTCTAAGCTCTCTTCTATCTAATCTAGTATTTCTGTCTGTCTAGTTGGATGTTTTCGCTTGGCTTTTGCCCCCAAGGAATCAAGCTCTGTCAGGCTGTGAGGAGAAAGGGAGGAGAGGGTCCTTTCCTGAAGAAGCAGGGCACCTAAAGAGCTGCTTTAGCTCTACCAGAGTTTGARTCATCAAAAACCAAGCAGGACTTCTGCAAAGGAGGCCCACATGCACTAGGGCTTTCACCAGTGAAGATTCACCACTGCTGACCTCTGGTGGCTGTAGCTAAGCCCGGCTTGTGGTAGGCAAAGCTTTTAACTAACTTCTTTCTAGGGTTAAATTTCTGTTCCTTGGTGTCTGATACCAAACCTACTTCACAAGACCATCTTTATGATAGAGGGAAGGGAGTAAAATCTGGAGACAAAGCCTAAATTTCATAAAAACAAGCAGAACTCCAAGTAAACAGCCACTTTCATGAAGCTCATCTTGCAGCAAACATGATTCCTCATTGCAAGAGGAAGGAATGTTGGGAATTTGCAGCTCCTACAATATCCACAGCCTAAGCTATGTTCAACATAACCACAACCAGCCCTGAGCCAGAAGGAGGAGAGCTGCAAGGTGGGGAAGGAATACCTTACACTGTGACTGGCTCAGTAGGTTTTATTAAGTTGGTTAAAGTGAAATTTTCCCAGCTGTGGCTTCCCTCCCCCTTTTCTCTGTGTACTGCAGACTAATCCCTTTTTTCTTCCTGCAGAAATGTGATTCACGGCAGCGACTCGGTTGAGAGTGCCCGGCACGAGATCTCCCTCTGGTTCCGTCCAGAGGAGCTGATTTGCTGGGAAGACACGGCTGAGCACTGGATCTATGGCTGAGCGCTGGATCTATGAGTGATAAGAGCAGCCTGAGGRAAGCATGTCTTCCTGACTCGGGCACGATGCATGTCCATTCATTTCATTTCAGCCTGTTGGGCTGGCTGTGGTTTCTGCTGCAGCGTCATGTGCAGTTGGGGGTTTTTAGTTTGGTTGGGGGTGGGGSTGGGTCATGGGAGCTGTTCTGTGGTTTTAATTTTGCAGTTCAGCTCCTTGCAATAGTAGCTATTTCTTTTTCTTATCGGCTGTAGTAAGTAATTATTGTTGCTGTAGCACCCTAAAATCCCAAGTAGCTCAAGGTGTTTACTGAAGGAAAGCTAAAATTGGGCTCTATGCCCTTGACAGTGTGTAGGGCAGGCCTGCATGGTACAGTAGAAGAAATACTCCTAACCACTAGGAAAGATGCTCTGATCATTGGATAAGAGTGACCTGATAGGTATAATCTACATGGATTTCTGCAAGGTTCCTCACCAAAGGAGGTGGTTCCTCACCGAATTTKAGAGTTAAGTTGCTATGGGATAAGGGGGAGGGTTCTTCTATGAGTTAAAAGAAAATGGTTCCAAGGTGAGGAATGAAGGATAGGAAGAACTTGTCTCTCTCTTTCTGTTGGTGGAAGGTTGTGGTGGGAGCTCTGCAGGGTGCATGTGAGGACTGGTGCCAGTTCACSTGGCTTCAGAAGTGATTTAGAGAATCTGTGAAAGGAAAATTCACTAAATGCTGTTAAACGCACAACTGCTGCCTCTGGTTCAAAGGATCCCTGGGCTACGAGTGTTGGGAATGGGGAGGTGGCTTGTCTAGGTCTGCTTTATTTTTCCATAGGCCTCTATTGCTGGGCTGCATAGACTCTGTCCTGAATCAGTACAATCAGTCTGACTGTACTAATGTGATTGACATTGACAAACTAATGAAACAGCATCGTGCAAACTATAAGAGCAGAAGGGGAAGAGTGAGGTGGGAAAGGATTTTAGGTTTTGGGCTCAGAAGGAATTAGTAGGACTATCTAGACCTCTGTCCTGCACAGTGCAGGCCATGAGATCTTAGCACCAAGTTCTGTGAGATCATGAGGGAGTTCTCTGGTTTGATGGTAGACRTTCCCTTTCGGGAATCGTTTCTGGAAAACCACAAATCCCTAGTTTGTAATTTGTGTTGGATCATATGTCYTGAACATATTACATGTTACATTCTTACTGGCATGTCAAATGTGTGTTAACATCCTGGGTCTTTAACAATGTTTAATTGGTTATCTGAAAGAAGACATTAATGATACCCTCACCAGCTCCTCCCAGCTGATGTGCAAAAGTCAGCATGGCCTCTGTTATGCCTTCCCTCCAAACCAAAAATGCCAGAGGAGGTTTCTGAGGAAAAGTGTGCAGAAAATCAACTTAAAAATCCTAAGGCTAAACTCATTCATGTGCTGGGAGAAGTGGGAAAGGGCACAGAGCCTCTCCTACGCAAATGTACTGAAAGGTGCCGTGGCAGTCCGGGGGGCACAGGGACAGCTCCCAAGGCTTGGGCTTCCAAACCTCAGTGCTAAGCTGCTTGTATTGGCCAGAAGGTATTGCTTGTGGTGCTGTACCCCCTGCCTCAGGACCACGATGCAGGGTTAGTCACAAAGCTGATGCAGCTCAGTGACCTCTGACAACATGTCCCCTATGCACGTGGCACAGTGGCTCTGGGGAAGGAGGTGGCCCAGAGACCTTCAATTAGGCTCCTGCTGTGAACCGTCCACCTTTGGAGAGGCCTCTCTGCTTCCACTGACAGCAGGGGTTGTCACAGGAGATCCTCAAGGTCACCTGTGTGAGTATGTCCCTTCAGTCCCAGGTCCCATCTTGCCCATCGCCCCTTCAGGTTTTCACACTGCTGACCGTTCCTTAAAGCTGTGTCGTGTTGGAGCCCCCGGCACAGCCTTGGCAGCGCATTAGGGCAGGGACAGTGACTTTGCATTCTGCCACAGAATAGGAGTAGTTTTAAATCCAAGGGAACAAGGTCCACCAGAGTTTTGCTGCATGTGGGCAGAGACATGTTTTGCCCATGCCCTAGATTCCTGCCTCTCTCTCCAGCTGACCTAGCTTTATAGCTGCTGGGGAGTGAGTGCAGCTCCATGGGGGCAGAGAGAGCAAATTCAGTCCCTACTTCCACCTCCAGACTGGCCTAGAGCATGCTGGGGCCAGGCAGGCCCAGACATAAGAACAGGCACAGATTGGGAATAGGTGGTCTTCCTCTGCTGACCACAGTTTTCTTCAGCTGGCTGATTAAAAGGTGCAGCCACTAGCAGCAAGGACTTCTCCTGCCCCTAGGGCCTTGCCAAGAGGTTTACAGATCCAAATACATTACAGATTCCATTTGTTTCTAGAAGTCRTCCATTTGCTTTTTTTCTAATAAACTTTGGACAGTGCTGTTGTCTCCTCCAGTGGTTATYTTCCACATCGATCTGGAGGGTGGTGGTGGCAGCTGATGAGTGGGTTTATTTAGGCCAGTGCTGGGTAAGTGCTCTGTTTGCAAACCCACTGCACCAAATGMCTTACACTTTACTGATACTGAATTATGCTGCTAGTTGCAATTTTGCTTCAGTATCCTAGAGATGCAATGCACCTAATGAGGAAGCAGCCACAGTTTGTCAAGACATTAAAATCATTTAGAAAAGTAATTGCAAGGGAATCTACTTGATGTAGTTTATTTTAATGACTAGCAGCGGGTAATTGGCAAAGGCAATATTTATAGCCTCATACAGTTTTCACTACTTCCCTATTCTGTTGCCTGTTATTTATTATTGCTACTTACATTCCTTGAGTTCATTAAATTCTACAAAATAAACACTACTGGGACTAAAAGGAACAAACAAGCACAACAAATCCAGCTTTTTAGAGGCAGGAGTAACGAATGTCATGGATTCCTACCAGACTTTCTCAGTACCACCCTGTAATTGACAGGGGGTATGGCAGCTGCTCTGAAAGCTGAGACTGATGTGTTAATTCTTTGACAGGACCTTACTATCTGATCTGAAGGGGGCTGCACAAGGAGGCTGTAGTTAGACAGTAGCTGAATGGGTCATCCTTTCTGCACTTTATTTCTGATATTAGGAGAAGCTACAGACTGCACAGTTTTCTAGTGTATGTACCCTGCAGGAGCAGCCCTTTCTGCTCTGACTCAGTGAGCAACATGTATCTCATTTTCCAAAGACTGCTTATAAGGTGAACACTTGAGCTAACCACTCTTCTAACAGCCCTATTACCACAGACTGAGTAGAAGTTTCAGTTACAGGAAWAAACACACTGGCACTTGATATTAACACATTTATTATTACACACAGAACAGATATGGTTCATTCATAGCACAAAGGACAAAACACACGACCATATTYATACAGCAGACTTTACAGAATATCATCTTCATACCAAACAGTGGAGTTCACAGGTTCTGTAACCTTAAAAATCCTTCTTTGACATACAAAATACTTTATATAGATCACAGTGGAGATGTGACAGGGAAACRTTTTGAAGCCAGTCCACTCTCACCATGCTCCCCAGTAGCTAAAAAATGATGACAGGAATATGCCAACAGCAGTTGGTTTTATTTAGCTGTAGCTGCCCTTCCCCCCACCTTTAAGCTTGTGTTTCTCTTGGGAGAAAAAACATGTATCAAATTGGAAAGGAAACTGCTGATTGAAGCCTGAGACCTGTTTCAGCTGTGAAACCAGCTGAACTATGCAATTGATCTGAAATGCCTCCAGCCTGAATTATCTGGATGAGGGTAGGCTTTGAGCCATTGCCAGGCAGCCTCAATTTAGGATTCCAAGGGCTAAATTTTGGACCTAGTAAAATTTCACTGCAGAGCTGGCATCTGTTTTTGGTCATGTGTGTTGCTCTGCTGAGAAATTTCCTCCCCAGTGAGGAAGCAAGTGCTAGTCACAATCTATTTTTAGTTCACCCTGCACAAACTCTCARACTTGCTTGATTTTTGCAAGTTTCACCAGTTTGCCTCAGAGAAAGAACTGCCTTTGGGGTAGGTACTGGTAGTGCTGATGATACTGCAGGCTCCATGGTGGGAGGTGCAGCAAACTTATGGGAATTTCTTGCCATTTTTGCCTGTAGGATCAGATTTCCTTGGCAGCCTCCTGAGATAAGCTGGTATGTCCTACCTGGGCCCAGTTCAGTAAGTGCCTTGTCACTTACCCGTTATGTTAATCCCACTAGTTAAGAGAAAAGTTCTGGCCATTCCAGGCTTGCTTTCAACAGTTTGCCAAGGTGGGATAAGACTATCAGAGCCCACATTTTGCATATGGGGATGGACTGCTTGTGCATCTTTCTTCAGGGATATTAGTTTGAAAATGCTCAGAGACAATCAGCCTCTGCACTTCGCACTTTGGAAAGCTAAGCAGTGGAAACTGCAGTAGGTACCATTAGATTATTTGCCTGTGCTTGTGCTCTCCCAGCATATGCAAGTGCTTGCTTCTAAGCAAGCCTGGAAGATGCTACAGCAATTACAATCTTGTAAGATTAGCTTTTTCCTCACAAGGATCTAAATTAAGTATTGATGCAAGTAATCAAACCWGAGTTTAAATTGATAACTTTAATTCTTCAGGACAGAACAGTCTAGTAAGCACAGTAGCCACTGGTTTCCAGCTCAGATAGCTGAGATTCTTAAAAGTTAAGATAGGAAAATAATTACAGCAGAATCCCCAGATAAGTGTCCCATTCACTTTCTTCAGATGCTCACCACAGTAAGATATGTTCTTTAGCACACATACAAAAGAATCACAAAAAAAAAGTTTGCTTCCTTCACTTGCAAGTGTTTTCACTATAAAAACTACAGACTATTTATTCATAGGACATAAAAAGAAAGAACAGTTAGTGCAGAATGTTATGGCTTTATCATTATCTTATCCCTGCTTTATACTCAGGCTACAGTACACTCATAAAACTCTCATTATCCAGCAGAAGATGGCCTGAGAATTTCTGGAGCCTGTCAGCTGCTAAGTAAAAATACTCAGCAGCATTTCAAACCCTCCTGGGAGGACAGTTCTACACAGAAGCTTCAGCTGYGATGGTCAGGCAGGAACTGCCAAGAGCATTAATCTGATGCTTCCATTCTTACACTGACTGCCCTCAAAGCCTTTTCTTTGTCAATCTTCATCTTACAGTTCTTCTATAWCAGGTCTAGGGAAAGTACCTGTCTAGACCATCATGTAAAAGACTAAAGCAGGATAATCTGCCTTCTGACACAGAGCAAGCACAGCTGTCAYAGCCCGCAGCAAACACTTCTGTGTACCCGGGGTACAACCACGGGGACCCGCCGGCTCCAGCAGCCCCTCAGGTGCGGCCCACAAAAGGGATCAGCGCTCCAGGCCTCCCGCGGAGCCGCCGAGCGCGCCCGGCCGGACACGGCGCTCCACAGCGGGGCGCGGCCGAGGCCGGGCCACAAGAGGACGCGGCTCCCGGCACCTGGCGCAGCACCCGCCTCCCCCCCGGGCAGCGGCCCGGCCGGCCCCCCCCGCCGGCGCAGGCCGGGGCCGCAGAGCAGTGGCAGCGCCAAGCCCGGCTCCAGCTGCGGCCCTGGGCGACGAGCAAGGCCCCGGCCCCGGCGCCCCCTCACCGCACCGCGCCGCGCGTCTCCTCAGCCGGCCGCCGCCATCTCGCCGCCGCCGCCGCCGCGCAAGGCCTGCCGGGACAGGGCGGCACCAACCGCGGGGAGAGGGGGAGGGACGAGGCGGAGGGGATAAGGCCTCCCCCGTCACGTGGGACAGGCCGGCCGTTGCCGGGACGCTCCCCCGAGGCGTGACCGCCGCGGCGGCGCTGATTGGGCGCGGGGCGCGCGGCTTTGTGACGCCGCCCGGCTTCAGCGCGAGGGCAGCGCCCCCTGTGTGTGACGCAGGAGCGTCGCTCGGATCCGGCCCGGGAGACGGCGGCGGCGGCGGCGTCCGGCGGCA
>NW_028186326.1:122334-171641 GCF_003343005.1 Rhea americana
CCCTGGGGCAGCCCGGGGGGGCCCGGCGCGGCCCTGTCCCGCCCGCTTTGTGGGGGTCGTGCGGTTTCCCGGCCCGCCGTGCCTCCCCCAGCCTTTGGGAAGGGCCTTGCGTGGTGCTAGGGGAGAATCTTGCGGCTGGACCGCGGTACAAAAGCCCGGGACGGCCAGCCCCGGAAGCAGCTCTGGTCTGGGCACTGACTTTCTTCTTTTCTTTTTGTCCTTCTTTAATGATTGCAGCAAGCGCTAACGGCACAAGCCCCTGTCATTTTCTAAGAAAACTTCAAATAGCTCGATCTGCTTCCAGCGCCCTCCTGTATCCTTAACTGGGCAGTGAAATCCTCTTGTGGGCATGTATGCGGTTTGGGCAGAACTTTTCTGATGCGGTGGGGACTATGGCATGAGAACTGGTAAGACTCGGCCGTCGCCATGACGGAACCCCACAGGGTTCAGTTCACCACTCTCCACGGCCCRCTAAGCTCCAGTTTCTTGAAAAAGCCTCGCAAAGAGGATGCAGAGCATCTGCAGGACTCTGAACCGGCTGCAGCAGCAGCAGTTCGAATCACGCTAACTCTCTTCGAGCCGGATCACAAACGCTGTCCAGAATTTTTCTACCCAGACCTTCTGAAGAGTAGTCGAGTCAAAGCAAAAAGTAGTTCTTCAGGAGACAAGGTAAGCATCCTCTTTTGGCCTGTGGTGAAGCATCTGGTTTGTCTGAAATTTTCGAGGACTTCTGCAGTATTACTTTTTTAATAGTTACGAGAGTTGGTTGTGTGTTACCTGCTAGGCACTGAGAGGTGAAATGATTAGTCAGCAGTCAAACATCAAACTGGTAGGAGAGCTGAGATTAAAATCCAAGGTATCTGATGGCTGGATATGTGTTCTTGCTGCCAGGCCACAGTGTCTTGTTGCTTTGTCTTCCCTGGAGTTTCACATCAATTAGGTGATATGCTCTTGGCAGAGTTTGACACATTGTCAAGAAATGCTGATACAATTTGAAATTGCTGGATCTAAAGTGTTTCTTTGTATCTGGTTTGCTAGCAAGCAGCAATGTCTTCCGAACAGTGGGTACATATATCTTTTTGAGGATGCCCCTCTACTGCACAYGAAGATTTCCACCTTAGGGCTTGACATCTGTTCCTGCTTGAGGCTTAGTATGCTTTCAGATGTTGTCTGACAATTCTACTTGCCTGATGAAAGAAATATTTCAAAATACAGTGGGATGCCAATTAATATAGTGCCTAAATTTTGTATTCAGTGTTTCTTTTTTTTTCTTCCTGATAAAAAAGTACTTAGAAAAGATCAGTATTTTTCACACTGTGATGTCGAGGAGCTCTGTTTTCCTGGTGCAGCACCGTTGCCGCTGCTGCTTGTGACATCAGGGTAATGATGCTTGAGAAGGTCAGTGGGATTCTAGTCATTTTTCCTGCTCTTCAGAACTGTTTTACAGTCAGTTGACAATCCCATGATGCTCCTTTGACTAAGTCAGGAGAAGCAGAGATAGGTGCAGAACTAGCTGAGAGAGCGGCTTCAAAACCTAGAGACTATAGCAAAACAATAAATGTTTGTGTGAGTGTCACGAGAGCACCTACGAGTTGTTGCAGAAATGATATGCAGTAAAGAACAGGGTAAAAACAAGTTCTCTTGACTTCTGTCTGCCAAAGAGCATTCATGTGAAGTGAAGAGCTGCTGGGGGAGGAGAAGGTTGTGCCCCAGATTTGTTCATCAGCTCTTGGACAGCAGTTATTAAAAGAGGAAGGACTTAAGCAGTACCTGGAGCCTGATAACAGGGTACTGTCTCACCGTCGTCTTGTTCTTTTCTGTGAGAGCATGACTGGAGTTGAGAGAATATACCACTCATTACAATTTTGTGTTTTTCTCTGTCTCTAAGAAGCTTAATCTCTCATCAGTCTYCTTCACCTCTTTTTTTTTCAACCTTTTTGTATGCTTGTTTCTGGGTGACTTGTTTTGAGAATAACACCACTCTCAGAATACCATACTCAAGGCTGATTGTCTGAGGTTCTGCCTGGGTGTTCTAGCCATGGATTTAATGCACGTGGTATAGGTTTCTGTGGCACTGTGACAGAGCTGGTTCTGATGGTTTTGTCTTTATTTGTTTCTACAGAGGAAGGATCCTGCTGATCCCTTCAACGATGAAGAAAATGAAAGGCAAGAAGTTGAGGCTCTTGCTAGGAAGTTTGAAGAAAAATATGTATGTTTTTCTTTTTTAYATTTTGCTGTTCCTTAGAATGAATAATGATGCTTAGCTCTCAAACAGTAGTACTTGAATAGAAATTAAAGGTCATTAGCTCTTATGTTCCTATTCTTGTGCAATCTTTTATCTTGGCTGGAAGGTGCTGTTTTCTGTGTACTTTTCTTTCATCTCAGGGCTGTGGTATACTAAAATAGTCCAGATACATTCTTAAATCAGATGACAATCTGATTAAAGTGAATTTCAATCTCATTTATGGTAGCAAAATGCATTAACGTAATAAATTGAATATATGAAATTTAATCTTTTAAGGAAAAATAAATTTCTGGCTCTTGCAGTTGTGGCACAGTATAGTCTCTTAAGTGCCTAAGTATGGTGCTCTGGTAACTACTACCCTTAAGATGGTGCTAAGCCTGGTAGTGTGAGAGAAGCTTATCCAATTTCTTACCTATTTCCTTGCTGCTCTTCCTCTTATTTTACTTCTATAGATGGCAACAAAACTATGTTTTGTTTTCTACAACTGGTATTTTTGGATCTATGAATTGCTGCATTATCTTGCAACACAGATTTGCTGAATTGGGCATCTTAATGCACTGTGTGTATGTTTGATACAATACAAAGTTTGTACTACCTTTCTGGCAGTTATGGAAGGGCAATCCATCTCTGCCCTGGCAGAAGGTTTTAAGGGATGCAGACCTGATCCAGCATAAAGTTTGCTGGCATAAAGTTAACCTGTCAAAAAGATTTTCTATTAGGTCAACATTTTGTTTCATATGTCTGCACCATTTTTGTTCCATATGACAGGGCCTAAAACAGGATTTATTGTATCCTAGATTACAGTATGAAATCAGTTATTTAGTTCTACTGCAGCTTGGAGAAAGAACTCATTTTCTTGCCTATACTGGAGAGAATGTGTCCTGTATCAGGGCTATTCCTGTGATAATTAGAGATGAAAGATGAGCAATCATCAATCTTTTATTGCTTAGGGTGGCAAGAGACGTAGAAAGGACCGTATGCAGGACTTGATTGATATGGGGTATGGATACGACGAATCTGACTCCTTCATTGATAATTCTGAAGCAGTGAGTACTTGGGCAGGTGCAAGGGTGGTTAAACTCAGGTGCCTGGGGGGACTGAGCTGGCGCCTGGGGAGAACGTTAACTCACTACATGCAAGGAACGTACCAGAGCTGGGTAATGAGAAGTCCTGGGGCAACTGTATAGCAGAAGAATGCTAGTTAGCAGATATATCCACAGCCTAATCTGTTCTTGGGAGGCGCAAGTCCCATTCCCTTCTCCAAGTAGCTCAAACACAGAATAAAATAACAAAACACACAATTTCAATAGATCGTTCTTTTTTATTACCAGTATGATGAGCTTGTTCCAGCTTCTCTAACTACGAAGTATGGAGGGTTTTACATCAACTCAGGAACACTGCAGTTTCGGCAAGCATCTGATGATGAAGATGACTACATTAAAGAGAAAAAGAAGAAAACTCCCAAGGTCAGCAGGCCAGCTTTCTAGGAGTATTCCCTGTGTTAGAGCTTGGTGGGTTTGCTGCATGAAAAGAATATTGAAATATGAGAAGGATTTGTGAATCGGTGTGGATGGAATAAAGAGGGGGGATGTAGAGTCTTGTAAATGAGTTCTTCAAAACCCATTCTATCCCTGTATTTGATAGTGAAATTAAGCTTGTCTGGCACATATGAGACAACTGGTGGTGTTCCCTGGTTCCTAGTGTAGAAATAAGGGCAGCCCTTTGTCACCCTGAAGAGTTGTTTTGCATTATTGGGRTGCCAAGAAATATTAGAGGGTTTTTCTGTTTCTCATCTGAGGTGCGCTGGATAGAGAAGACTGTTGGTAAGCTAGCACCTCTGTTTTGTGGTAATAAGTCTTTGGAGAAAGCCACATTTTCATAAAGCTAAAGTGACATGATTGAAAGGGTAGACAGTAAGAGCACTTAGTGTTCCTTCATCTTCGCTGATAGGATCTTCTTTAGTGTAAAAGCTAGGTGCACTGGTGAAATGTTGAAGACCAGATGTGCCAGATATATAGTGATATTTATATGTAATTAGGGTTAATGAGCTGATCTCAGATTATTAGTGAAGGGCCCAAAGTGGCTCTGGGGGTGCTGCTCCAATTCTAGGATCAGGGGACACTGTGATTCTGACTTGGTTTTAATTCTGTCCAGAAGCGGAAGTTGAAAGATGGCGGTGAAAAAATGAAGAAGAAGAAGAAAGATGATTCTTATGAGAAGGAAAAGAAATCAAAAAAGTCCAAGTTCCCCAAAGCTGGGTAAGGAGGAGTAGGGGGAGGCTTGCTGCCTGTCACCTTGCTTCAAGGCTACTGGTGGCATTTGTTATACCGCAATAGTTCACTTTGGAGTGAAAGTTTGCTTTGATGCATGCTGCGTAAACACCAACAGATAAACACTCAGAGCTTCAAGAAAAAAAAAAAGGCTCATGGTCTGGAAAAAATCATAGCTCCCCAGCAAGAGTGTTGGAGAAGAGAGGGATGCAGGTGCCTGAAATGCTTTTATTTCTTGGAGTCCTGTTTAAACAGTAAGAGTGGGAACAGATGTAGGACACTGTTGAGAGAGAGAGAGAGTGAATGCTGGGAGGAAGTTGAAGGGGGAAAGGCAGGAAGGAAGGGCATGAACACWGAGTTGTAAGTGTCTGGCTAGCAGGGAGAAAGCGTTTTGAAGGCCATGGGCATCCAGAGCGGAAAGGAAAGTTATGTGTTGCTGCCACCCCTCACCAATAGTTGTGCTCTTGCCCCAAATGGTTCTTGGATGAGTGCTCAACTTTTGGAATTTCTCTCCTTTTGTGCCATAAACGTGAGTGGTTATTCTTGTCTCCAGTAGTCTTCTCATTTTTTCCATTGGTCCGTACTTGTTTTGTTTTGATTTCTGTATCTGCTGCATTTGTCTTTCTTGCTGCATTTTTCTCCTGTGTGTCTCCTCCTTCCTGTAATTATTCTTTTGGATTTTTTTTTCTTGCATGGCTCAGTTTTCTGGCAGCACGAAACCCGCATGTCTGACGTGGTAGAACCAGTGTGTGATTCCTCAGTAGTGAATAAGRGAATATACTGTGCTGGCTCTAATAGAGGCAAGAAGCATCAAGTATGATCAGCTGCTGTCACACTAACTCTCTCTTGTTTCAGTCACTGTGCATTAATTGTTTGTGCATTTCCAGTTCTTCCTTTCTGCAATAATGTGAATGATTAAATAAGAGCATAACTTGATGGAGAAGTTTTAAGGTACATTACCTCTCTGGAGTGAGAGAGGATTTATACACCAAAGTAAGTTCTGTACTGAAGCAGTCCTGTCCCTGGTGTGAACAGTGCTACAGATGATGAACCTCTTACAGGAATCTTTCCTCTTCCCCTCATTTGAAAACTGCACAGCTGAGAAGAGCTTTACCTTATGGTCCCTGGGATAGAGGGTCACGGATGGAGAGAGAATTGCTGTTTAGAGGGAAGCAATGCTATATACCTTAAAATGGAATCCATGGCCTCAAAACAGTTGTGAAGTTGATCTCAGAGGCAGGAGCATGCAGAACAGCAGTTTCATATGTATCCTCAAGTCTTGCTCATTTCTGRCAGACTGGTAATGTTTCCTCTGGTACAGTAATATGGATTTGAGGGCAGTTAGGTTAAACATCCTAATTATTTCCATTTGCTGACTGCTGTTTCACAGGCAATAGTTATTAAACCTGGCTAAGAGTTATGAGACAAATGCATTTTTAAAGCCTGATAGATTACAGGCAAGGAACTAAAATTCTTACGTATGATTAAGACTGGATGGAAGAATACCTGATAGATAAATTGCTTAAAAAAAAAAAAGAAAGAAAGAAAGAAAGMAAGCGGGGGGAGAGACATTACTAAATGAATGTAAATGCTCTGTGTCATGTGGGGCATGTGTACTTTAGCTGAAGTTTCAGGCTTTCAGTCTTATCCTTAACTCTTAGCTATGGCCTTGAGAGGCAGTAAGCTATTTTTCCTGGTATAATGGGTTAAGGGGTTAACGCTTTCCAGAGGATTGGTGCATATAGCTGAAGTGAACTGGGATGAAGGTATCCATCCCTCCTTGATCTTGTTTTATTTCGTTCTTATTTTTCTTTCCTCCTCCATTCTTTATTTACAGCTTTACAGCATTAAATGCGAGTAAGGAGAAGAAGAAGAAGAAATACTCAGGAGCTCTTAGTGTCAAGGAGATGCTGAAGAAGTTTCAGAAGGAGAAGGAAGCTCAGAAGAAAAGAGATGAAGAGCCGAACGTGGTGACTCCTTCACCAGCAGAACCTCCGGCCCCAAAGGAGGTGGAGACGATGTCTGACCCATTGCTCTCACTCTTCGGTCAGGCCAGTGATAATGACCTGCTTCAAGCAGCTACTGCTATGGACTCATTAACTGATCTAGACTTGGAGAGGCTGCTCAGTGAATCCCCGGAGGGGAGTCCCTTTCATGATGTGGAGGATGGGAGTGATCCTCTTGGGGTGGGCTTAGAACAGGATTTCAAGCAGCCACCATCCCTTCCAGAAGGACTGCCAGCCTCTTTGGAGAAACGCATCAAAGAACTGACTCAGGTATGGCAGATAGTTGAGAGGCAGCAAGACTGTGTGGTTACCAGAGCAGGAGAAGCTTTGCTGGGTTCATGGGTGGCTTGAGACAGTATGTAGTGCAGTGGGGGAGTTTCCCAGCACCAAGTGAGATCACAGTTTTATATCACCCTGTTTTCTGTTATGGCCAAGTCACTTTTTTGAGTACTCCGATGTCACAGTGGCAAAGTGCTGGTCCTTGGCCTTGTTATCTGATGAACATAACACTCATGAGTTCAACTGTTAGTAGGGTTTCTTTAAGTCTCTTGGCAAAGTATGGACCTAATGCAATAGGTTATTTCTGAAGTCATTGGAAATAAGTCATGAATGGACTTAAAATATGTACTGGAGAGGCTGGGGGCCAAGTTCCACCGTAATAGCTTTGATGTGCTATAGTGACCAGGAAAACATCTATGAAGTAGAACATAGAATTCTGTATGAAAAATGAATAGGTGCACCTGTGCACCACAGCATGAGAAGGTGTGAAGAGCCCTATAGATTAGATTTGAGATTTTGTTAGAACTGTTTCCTCTTTCAGGCACATGTGGARACCTTCAGCAAGGTATGGGTACAATTTGGCAGCACCCATGTGGAGCTACGTCGCTGGCAATTTGACTTCCTTTCCCATTTGTTGTGGTACTGCTTAGGGAGTGGGATATGTTAATTTCTAGAGGAGTGATCCGACACGTTCCTCTAGCCACTCCTGCAACTGGACTTCTGTGGGGCTTGCCCATCTTCTCCAAAAGGCTGTGGCCCAGTTTAAGAACTAGTGTTGTGAAGTGGGAGTTAGGTGCTGGTCAAGGAGCCATCTCCTGGTATGTCAAAGAAGTACACTTTCAGATTTACTACAGGGTTTCTCTGATGTAAGAGCTATCAACATCATCCTGCCAACAAGTGCTGAGATGTATTAGTCCTGCTACTAGTGTTGCACTTAAACATTGATTTTTAAGCCCTAAATAGTGCTCTTATACCTCTGCACTGGGGTGTATTCTGCCTTCTGGGGCAGAAGGTCATCTTAGAGCACTTGTTACTTAAGCATCTGTTACTTAATAACTCCTGTTACTAAAGATAAGCTTCTATTAAAGATAACTGTATCCTGTTGAGAAATCTGAAATGTGTATAGTGATCATGAGCAGATGGAAGAGAAGCAGGAATTGAAGTATTGCCACAGCTAAATGTGTCTGATAGAAAGATTGCTGTTCATACTGTTAATGGATAACACTGAAAAAACTGCCTCTGAACTATATCTGAGTTAAAGCTGAATATTGCAGAGGCTCCCTTGATACCATGTTAATCATTATACTGCTGCAAGATAGTGTAATAGCAGATTACCACCAGATTTTCCTGCTCAGATTTTCCTGCTGCTCTTTCTTGTTGCTGGACAGTCTACATTAGGATAAGAAATCAAGTAGGAAAAGCAAGATTCAACAAACTGAACCCCCTGGGTCAGTCAGGATTTGGGGACATGAACTCCACTGCAGGTGGGAATGGAAAGGTGCTGTACTTCTGTCTGAAAACCAGGTCTCTTCCATCCCAGCAGGTAGGAGAATCCCATGGATTAAATGGAGCCTGAGACATTTTCTCTTGCACTTGAACTGATTTGATTTTAAAACTCTCCTTCCTAAAATAACTGTTGTGTTGAAGATTTTCTTTCATATTGAGTCTTCTCTTTTGATAGCACCAGCTGTGTATGACCTGTAGCCAACAGAGATCACTTCAGGAATGTATACCTTCCAGGCATAAATTCATCTCTTACCAGCCTGAACCTTGAAACCTTAAATTCAGAGATTTCAAAATCATGCCCTGGTCTCCTTTCCCATGCAAGGACTTAATAACTTGATGTGGTGCCTTGTGGCTAATCCCAGTTTTGCTTGCATCAGTTTTGTGCCACTCAGCAGACACTATAAAAGCTCCTTGGCAGTCTTCTGCTTTCTCATTAAGCTTTTGGAATTATTTTTCCCACTGGACATATTTTTCAAGGGTATGTTTTTTTTTGGGCAGAGCTCTCTGTATTGCAGTCATAGTTTAGGGAGTTTCCTGAACAGGATTTTTTAGTTTCCATGGTATTGATAGGAAATAACATAGCCTCTATGGCTACTATTCATTCTGTTGGTTTCTTAGCTTAGTGTTTGGAATTATCTAGAAAGCCTGGTGATGAGTATCCCTGGCCTTCATTAAGCATGACTAGGATGATCGTTCCTGTTCCAGGGGCAAGCTCTATGCTCACATTACTGAATCTAACAGCTCTAGTGTGAAACCAAATCCATGTCCTAGAACCATCCCATCTTCCTGTAGGAATTACGCCAAGCAAGACAATTTCAAAAAAAAAAAAATCTCCTTTGCCCCAGGAAATGGAGTATATCTGGACAGCAGAATCCAGAATCTGAGGGGTTTGTGGACAGGTCATGGTCTTACCAGTTCAAATGGCCCTGTTGGACTTGAAGTGAGGGAGCTGTAAGAGGAAAGGGCATAGGTAAGGTAGGGTTGCAGTTTGCAATTCACATTTTGGCCTTTTTCTGCCAGTCCCTTGATTTAGAAGATGACTTTGCTCCTTCTCCTCTTGACACTTTCTGTACAGTGGGGAATTCCAGATATCTTCCTGTAAGTCTGGTGATAGTGTTGGGTGGAGCAAAAGGAGATAGGTTTGCATCTGCTGCCAAGAGAGTGGCTCCAGTTCCAGGCTTGGTGGTGCTTCATTAGCCTAGAAGAAGAGAGAAGCATTAAAGCAGGAAAATAATTGGAAACCTTTCGGCGTGATGGTATTTGACATGGTTAATGTGGACTAAATTGGAGACTTTTGAGCATTGATGCATTTTTCATTCTCAAAGWATCTTCCAATGGGTGTGATGCTTCTGGCTGAACATAGCAACATAAATCTGACCTCCTTTGCTTCCCTTTGTCTTTCCTCCTCTTCCAGGTGTGCAGCATCCAGTGCCTCTGTTTGAGTGACAGCAGGAACATGGTGCCCTACTTATTTAGGGCTTCAGTATGCCCTTCAGTTACTTATTGAAAAAATCCTCTGATTCCTGTTGTGCGAAAGCCTTTCTCATTTAAATAGGTGCACTGCCTTTAAAAAGAGTGGCAGGAACAGAATAGGATGGAGTCTGATTGCAAAGGTTGCAGAGCACCATGGAGTTCATTTGTCATTCATYGCAATCAAGCATAGCAAACCCTCCAAGTGAGAAGCTGCTAAATTCATCCTGGGKCATATATCACACAGGGCTCAAGCTAGTGTCCCAGTCTTCAGTTGTTGAAGAAGTGGTTAGCATCAGTGAGCTAAGCTCAACCCTTCTCCAGCTAGTTGACAGTTTGGACTTTGAATTTCCAGATGATGATTTGGACAGTCCTGTCCACCTTTTGGAACAGGTGGTGAGCTCTGAATTCAGTCAGGGGACTGCAGCATTTAGCCCACTTGCAGCATGTGGGGTAGCAGGTGCAGAACTAGGTGGGGTGAAACTGTGCTTTGTTTTACAGTCTTTCTGAAGTGGTTTGAAAAACACTTGGTTACTTGTGCTTGTCTGTACCTGTAAGTGAATGAATGACTTACGTTATTTTCCAGGCTGCCAGAGCTGCAGAAGGAGAAGGAAAACAGAGATTCTTCACTCAGGATATCAACAACATCATACTGGAGTAAGTGCCACCAGGGAAGAGGATTGGAACTAATGTGGGGGAAAAAGAATATCCAGAGCATTTTTTTTAATTATTTTTTTCATTTCATTTTTTTCAGCAGCAGGTTTAGCAGGAGTTGTGTGGATCTGCTCATGCAGATCCTCCACATAGAAATGCCTAGGATAACATGAATGTCTCCTAGAAATGATTTTATGTTGAAATGAGATATATAATTGAGTTAGGATAAGGTTGGAGGGGATGTGTTGAGGCCTCCTGCTTTCAAGATGATATTGTGTACTTAAATTTGGTCGTTTGACCTGTGGCTGTAGCTTCATACAAGAACAGTAAATCTCTTCCTCTTAGAGATGTCAGGCATGTTCCCTGCWATTGAAGTTATGTGCTACATGGAATATTTTGTCACAGGGATAAGGCTGCTGAGTTCAGTTCCCAATCTGCCACTGGTTTTCTGTGTAAACTGGAGGAACTCCATTATTGCTCTGTATTTTTGAGTCCCCCATCTACAGAATGCCAGTGTTGCTTCATGCAGCTGTTGATAATGGCTTCATTCTTTTTCAAGTGCAGCTTTGTGATCATCTTAGAGTAATACTTACACAGAAGATTTAGTTTTATTAAGGTTTATTAAGGCACTCGGGAATTGTTGAAGGGAAATTTGGGAGTCTGTTTCCCACTCCTTTCAAGTGTTGATTATTACTTTTTAACATTCCAGCACTGACTGCACAAACAGTCTAGTCACAATATTTTTTTAAAAGCTAACCACTTTCAGAAGTGATTTAAATGGATCTATATGAATCTGCTGTAAAATCAGTTAGGGATGTTTACAAGTATATTGCCACCAAGATGTGGTTTTAAAAAGCTAGTCTCTTAAGTCATATATAACTGTGTAGACAGGTTTGGCACACACTAACCTAATCTACTAGGATCTACAATCTACTGTAATCTACACGGGCAAGTAAGTTCAGGCACAAGAGCTAACATTTTATTCTATGTTATCCTGAATTAGACTGCAGTAGCATCTGACATAAGTAGCGTATACTTCTGTCATGTCATTGCCTGACATTCCTGCGCCTCAGCTGCCAGGAAGAAATGCAGAATAAATGGAAACTCCTGAAATACTTTTGGTGCTTTTCAAGATACTCTGCACTAGAATGAAAGGCACAGATTGGGAGAAATGGCCTGAGTCCATTGATTCTGAAATCTAATGAACCTTTGTGTAATTTCACTTGTGCTTTCTCCCTCTTCTCCCTGCATCCAACTCCCCAGGTGTCAGAATTGCATTTATATCACTTAGAGAATCTGTGTCAGATCCCTGGTACATGTTCTGTCTGTCCTGTTCTTCAGCATAGAGCTGCAGACCCGAGAGCTGAACAGCCAGATCCGCTCAGGGGTGTATGCCCACCTGGCTGCCTTCTTTCCTTGCAGTAAGGACACTCTGATCAAACGTGCCCGTAAGCTTTATCTCTATGAACAGGTGAGTAAATTTGTCAGCACAGCCCCATCTTGTTTGCTCTTACCTCTGATCTCCAGAGCACAATTATTTTCTACATTATGCACTGTTGTCCTCCACTGAGCAATGAGCCAGCCACCCCAGCACTGTGGATTCAGAACTGACAAAGTCTCTGACCTGCCAGATTTGAGGTCTCTTGGCTGCAACGTGCGGTGTAGGACCTTGTTCTTTCTGTGATGCACTTTAGGGTGGCCGATTGAAGGAGCCTCTACAGAAGCTAAAAGATGCCATTGGTAGGGCCATGCCAGAGCAGATGGCTAAGTACCAGGAGGAATGCCAAGCCCATACTCAGGCCAAATTTGCCAAGTAAGCTCATCATTTGCTCATTTTGCATCTATAGCTCTTCTCAGCAGGTTCTGTGTGAACTGTGGGCTGCTCTCATGTAGTTTTCTTCCTATTTCTCTCTTGTATTTGAAAATTGATAACAGGCATTAATTAACCTAATTAAGCTGTATGTGTTCTTTGCACTGTCTGTAGTGGTGCCAGCTACTGCAGCACTGATGGGACAAGAACATGGCTGTAGGGTTTTTTTTTTTCCTGCCCAAACTGTAATTAGGAACATGGCAGTCTAAGATCAGTCAGGCTGGATCAGTCCTGTGGTCTCTCCTGTACATTGTCAGATACATAACGGTAGCCAGTACTAGGGGAAAGAAATTCCTTAATGTCGAACACTTAGATCAGCTTGCAAGCTAGAGCAAGAAATTCAGGCCCTTCTTCCAAACCATGCATTATCTTCAATTATTGAGACCTCTGAACAGTCTTATTCAGAGATATTTTATCTTGACTTCAAACCTAGCTAAGTGATCATTGCACCTTTCCAGGACAATGATTTCCACATTATTTCCATCTCCTTTTTAGGATGCTGGAGGAGGAAAAGGACAAAGAGCAGCGAGATCGAGTTTGCTCTGATGATGAGGACGACGAAGAGAAGGGAGGCAAGCGCGTCATGGGACCTCGAAAGAAATTTCAGTGGAACGATGAAATCAGGTTTGCGCAATTTAGATTTTAAGTGGACTATGACTTGTCTTATTCCAGGCAGCTGGATGCAAAGCATTCAAATGTTTGTATCTTGTTTTCAGAGCAGGACTCATCATTTGTCCTAACAGGCAACTTGAAGGTTTGTGTATGTGGAAGGCACTACTGCATTTATTAAATCTGAACCTTAAATTCATTCCAAAATTAACCTGGTTTCAGGCATTGGCCAGCTCTGAGATATGTGGTAAGAACCCTCAGTATGCAGAAGCCAAAAGGCAGTGACTCTTCTTTGGGAAAAGAAGGAACTCATCTGAATTCTGAGATCCTACAGACTAGAATTTTAATAGGACCAGATTTCTGATTATGGAAACAGTTAAAGGTAGTGGGARCTGTTGCCCCTGACACCCAGGTAGCTGACAAAGAACAGAAGGCTGGGTGAAGGGGAGAGTGAGAAAGGATAAAATGAGAATAAATCATGCTGTCTTTTTCATCTTAATCTGTAACAGAGTGGGGTGCTGCTACATGGATCGCCGATTCATTTAGAATAAAGAAAGCTTTACTTCCTGCAAGATCTCACTGCCTCTCAGCACAAATTGTTGCGGAGAGGTTCCGTTCTGTGATTTTTAATGAGGCTTGTAATTCTGGCACTGGTTTGCCACCTCTGTTGTTTCAGGATATTGGTACGGGAAGGGGTAATAAGGCTTTTTTCCTCTAGTGCATCTATGTATGTGCATGTGTAGACAAACACTCAGGAATGTACCTTTCCTGTCCTCTTTCTTATGAAGTCAGTGTAGGGTTGATTTTATTAGAAAAGTGTTTGGAATGACTGGACTTGGAATCCTGGGCTTGGCTCGTTATGGTCTGATCCAGAATAATCATGCAGAGCCAGGCATGTCTTAGCATATTCATCCAGCCCTGCATAAACAGAATGACCTTCATCTGGGGAAAGCTGATCTGAGTAACTATATTTGAAATCTTCCTGTTCTTCAGGGAGCTGCTTTGCCACTTGGTGAAGATTAAATTGGATGGCTATGAGCTTGAAAAGAATAAGGCTCAGTCTCTGGAGGATTATGTGAAGACCTTCCTAGATGCAGAGGTGAAGCCCCTCTGGCCAAAAGGCTGGATGCAGGCCAGGTGAGCAAGAATCATATTRTACTGCAGGGATTCCTTATCATGAGGATCTCAGAAGGTCATTAGTTCTACCCCCTATTCAAAGTATGGCTAACTTTAAAGTTAGATCAGGTTGCCCAGAGCCTTGTCCAGTTGAGTTTTGAAAATCTCCCAAGAATGGAGGTTCCCACAGCATCTCTGTGCCCCTGTTCTAGTACTTAATCACTCTTCATAAGATCTTTTTCCTTATTTCCGATGAGAATTTCTCTTGCTGCAACTTGTGAGTGTTCCCTCTTGCCTTTTACTGAGCACCTCTGAGAAAAATCTGGTTCCATCTTCTTTATCTCTCTCTCTCTCTCACTCACACACACACACACACACTCACACCCCACTCACTCACTTTCTCCCCCCCTGCCCCCTCTCCCTTCAGATAGTGGAAGACTGCCTTTAGATCCTTTCTTGGCCTTCTCATTTTCCAGGCTGAACAAACCCAGTTCCCATAGCCTCTCCACATATGTCATGTGTCCTTGCTCCCTAGCCATCTTAGTGGCCCTCCTATGGACTGTCTCCAGTTTGTCAATATTTCTCTTATACTGTGGGGGCCCTGGAACTGGATGCTGTTTYCACATGTGACCTCGCGAGTGCTGAACAGAGGGGCATAAGTATTTGACCTGCTGGCTACACTCTTGCTAATGCCTCCTAGTAGTATGATTTGCTTTCAGCAGTACACCCTTTTAAAGGCAGCTCATGTTCAACTTGCCCACTGGGACTCCCTAGCTACTTAGTGCCAGCCTGTGCTGTTGCATGGGATTAGTCCATCCCAGCTGCAGGACTTCGTGTTTGTCTTTTTTGAACTTCACAAGGATTTTGTTAGCCCATTCCTCTAGCCTGCAAAGGTCCCTGTGAATGGCAGCCCTACCCTCTAGGGTATACTCTTGTTTTCATGTTTTCATGTCACCCACAAACTTGGTGAGAGTGCAGTCCATGCTGTCATCCAGGTTGTTAATGAAGATGCTAAGTGGTCTTGCCTCAGTATTGACCTTTGGTAGATGCCACTGGAAGTGGGTTCCAAGTTAGAACTTGGATTGCAGTGAGGCTGACAGGCCTGTGGTTTCTGGAAACCTTGTCACAAAGGCTCTTTTTAGACACTTACAAAGTCTTTCCTAGTATTCTCAAAATAGTATAGTATTCCCTATATTTCCTGTTTTTATAGTATTCCTGAAAGAAAGCAACGCAGAAAGTTTTAGGGACCTAGGGACTTAAACAAATCAGGTTGAAGAGAGTCAACAGAGTAAGYAGGAATTAGGCCTGGTTTTCTTTATGACATCCTGTGTATTCACTRCTCTTTCATGCCCTCCATGCTCCATGCCATTGAGCTGGCAATTGCAGAGAGTCATGCAAACTGCAGAGTAACTCTGCTAGGACTGTCATCAGCTTCTGGCCTGCTTTGTTTTGCTCGATAGTTTTAAAGAAAGGACACCTGTGTAGTCCTACTGCTGGAATCTGTGTCTCTTTGCATTTAATGAGCTGGACAACACTTTTCTTTGCTGAATTTGGTGTTTGGGATTCATGGGGGATGAAGGAAGAAGTAGGCTCCAGTTTGTAAAGTCAATAAGCGTGAGCAGGAAAATACAGATCCATTTGGAAAAATGCATGACCATTTATTGCAGTTGTATGTGCACATGAAATATAATAATGTGCATGGTTGTAGTGAGCTGCTCAGTATGTGAGGTGAATGATGGAATTAGGAAATCGGTGCAGATTCCTTCTTAGTTAATGATGATAATACCAGCTTGGGGGTCCCCGCTGGCTAWTTTTTAAAAACTCTTTCCTTGAATAACAGAAAAGTGAAAATCTGTTCCCCCTATTTGTAGGTGAAACTGTTCTTAAACATTAAGATGTTCCCCTAAGAATCTCACTGAATGTAGAAGAGCCTTACAGCAAAGTTAACTAGAGAATAACCGAAGAAAATTAGTTTTTCTGTTTGCTTTCCAATGGCTAAAGGACAATGGTTTCTCTTCCTGGGACTTTGTGGTCTAAAGACAGAGAATAGGCTGACAGCCACACAGAAGGGAAGGGGAGGGATTGGAAACACTAGGAAAATTAGAAACAATTTTATGGACAGATCAGATGATTCACTGTCAACAAGAGCATAGAAGTTCATCTTTAAGAGGAGCTTGAAGATTGACAGACTGGCAACTTTGTGTGTGTGTGTGTGTGTGTGTGTGTGTGTGTTCAGAGGTGCCCTGCCATGATTGTTTTCTTGGTTAGCACTAAAAGGCAATTAACAGAATATATGGTTAAAATAAGCTGGCTTATTAAAAGAAAAAGGATGACAACAAAAGTCTGTGTCTCAAAAATTCAGTATGGTAGTAACAGAAGGAAAGCATATTCAATGTGCCAGTATTGRTGGTGTATTTATGAGCTTTTCTCCCTAACATCTAAGAACAGCTGATGGGTGGCAGCTCTTCTGGCTGAAATAGTGTTTGTGTGAGATGCTGGTTTATGTAGTCTCAGTAGCCCAGGATTTTGGATGAAGCTCTATTGGTTGCAGTTAGACAATTGCTAYAGAAATGGTTGTGCTGATTTAAGAAGTCACCTCAGCTGTTTGCAGAGGACACAAAGGCAACARAGACATGCAAAGCCTGAAGGCTTCTCATCCATGTTACTCTAATGCCGTATTTGAGGCAGAGGAAGGTAACTTTTCTCCCTTGAACTTGGTGAAGAGCTTTTGGATGATCTGCCAGCCTTGCTGTGGCAGCAGTAACACCCATCTAGGATGATTGTACTGCCTCTCCAGTTGGCCATCAGCTTTTTAAGCTGGCAGAGCTTTTTCCTTAGTTATTGTCCAGCAACTGCCTTAATGGCCTCTCCAGCGCCTCCAAGCATAGCTCCCCAGAGAGGGAATTGAATGGGGGAATTAAGAGGATTTTCCTGGAAAAGGGATGGATATTTGTTTCCTCTCTCTGTGGTTTTAATTTCACTAAGTCCCCTGCTGTACTGTGCAGCTCTTTCTCCAGTGATCCCAGCTGCTCTACTGGGTCTTGCTGGATATCACTTCTCATTGCTCTCTTCCCTTCTTAGGACACTGTTTAAGGAGAGCAGGCGTGTACACGGACACCTCACATCAGTCCTGTGAGTATCGCGCAGCATTCCTTTGGAGTGATAACTGGTGAACTCCATTCCCTGGGGTCTGGGTGGATCATGCAGGAGCACCTGAGCTTGCTTGGCTCCCATCAGGTAGTTTGGCGCTGTGTTACTTGGGGAGGTCTAGGGAGAGTAGTTTTTTCGTGTGTGTTGTCTCCCAGCAACAGTCTTACTGAGGTGCCTTGCAGTAGACTCAGAGATAAGAATAAAGTAAGAACTCTGAAGCAAAGTTGCCTCCTGGCATTGTTCACCAGACTGGAGTCAGGCCTCTGTTCTAGTCCCTGGGAGGCAAATCAAGGTAAAATGGAGTGTGATGCCAGCACTGTGATTACTGCTACCTGTTCAGTCAGTTCTTACTGAATTCTGGATTCCCTCTTTTTTGTTGCCTGGTTAAAGGAGGGGTGTGATGAGCTGAAGCTAGTGAAGGGGGGTAAAACAGGCTTGTGGGTGGCAAATCAGGAGAGCCACCAGAATCCAGCCAGGCAGGTGCTTTAATGCCAAAAAGTCTTGTGGATCTTGCTGGCAGTCTATAGTAGACAGTTATACAGACTTAGGCTGTTTGAGAGAGGGTACTGTTCTTGGCACTGGTTCGATGAGGGGAAGTGCAAGAGCATACGAAGTAGAGCATAGAGCCACCTTCCCTCAGCCATACAATTCCAGCAGCTCAGGGATGTCTTGAACCAAAGATTGCATCTGACCAGACATAAAGTGATCTATTTTCTGTGAATTTGGCAGATGCTTTTGGATCCTTGGCTTCTTCTTGGAACCTAAAATAAATTTAGAGCTTTTCTCCATTATAGTCTTTGTATTAGTTTCTGTCTGGGTATCGCTATAGTCAGGTCAACCCTGGGTTCCTGTAGTAGCGCCTAGCCCTGCAGCTGGTGCAGGATGTGTCTGTTGAGTGTTTTCACTGCTCTGCTACCATTTCAAAGACTGCTCCGCTCCCTAATTCATTCCCCTGTGTGGGAGTTGGGGCTTCCTAGAGCAGCAACAAATGTCATACAGTTTTGAATTCTAGCAACCTGAGATGCTGCCTCTGTTCCCTTGGTTCGTTGCAAAAGACTCAGTGGATCATCATTAACAGCACCCAAGTGTGCTCCTTAATTGGGTGCTTCCCTGAGGGCATTCAGTGAGCCTGTGTTTCTTTTGTCTCCTTTCAAACAGGGCAAAGAAGAAAGTTATAGTCCCCACTAAGGTGAAAGTGAAGGTGAGTTCTTTTATTTTCTTATTCTCATGATTGACATATCCTAAAAGTCAAGAAACTGCCTTCTTAGAGGGGCTCTACATTTGAGCCCCCTATACATTAGATACAAGGATATTGTTCCCTGAAATGGTCATGATAGTCTGTACAGGGCTTGAGAGCTACTAGAGCAGCAGCTAAAATCGATGACATTGGCTGTAGTGCAGTACCAGCTGGGAGGGATGGAGGGACAATCAAGCACAGATCATACTCTCTGTGCCTCTCCTCCCCACATTAGGAACCTTTCATTCGCTTTTCAGCAAGAAACTCTGCCTCTGTTCTAACTCTGCCTTTTGTTGTGGTTTTGTTCCAGGAATCTTCCTGTAAACCAGATAAAAAGATCCCAGTTTCTGTTCCTTTGATGCACTCAAGCAGCTCCTTGGCTCTGTCATCAGAGCCCCAGGGAGGAGCTCTGGGAAACAGCACCCAGACCAGAGAACTCTTGACCCTTGGGTCAGCCCAAGCAGCCAGCAGCACTGGCACTTCTGCTACCTTCATGGATGACTCTTTGGATGAGGACTTAATTCATAATCCCACCTCTTCACTTGAAGCAGTCTCTAAAGAGCTGGCTGTGCTGAACAGCAGAGCAGGAGGGAGCCCTGACTTTACTCTTCCTGGACCTCCAAAAGCTCCATCAGAGAAGATGCCAATTCTTGCATCCTCAGAGGAGAAGAAGACACTTCCAAAATCCAACCCTTCCCCTACACCACCTCCTGCTGGTTCCCTCCAGTCTCCTCTAAATTTCCTGGCTGAGCAGGCACTGGCATTGGGTCAGTCCTCTCAAGACAAAAAGACAGAGAGCTCAAATTACAAAGAGCTATCCTGCCAAGCCTCCCCGAGCAAAATCCTTCCTGATGCACACCAATCTAAACAGAAACACCACAGCTTGCTCCGACCTAGCCACGGGCCTCAGACCTCCACCCCAGTGCCAGGCACTCAGGTGAAGGTCTTTCACTCAAGCAGCCAGCCACAGAAAACTTTCACATCCCCAGCTCCATTTGTCAAACTGCAAAACCCCAAGTCATCTTCCCCAGTGCCCCAGCGTGCACTTCTCCAGCAGGTCAAGTCATCAACCAAAGCTCAGAGCTTCCATTCCTCTGCTTCACCAAGCAGCACCCCAACTTCCACCAGCTCCCACAAGAGCCCAGGCTCATCCTCATCATCTCTCAGCTACACAGGAAAGCACTCAAGTGGCTCTAGCTCTTCAGGACAATCTTACAAATCTCCCTTTGTTTCTGGCTCCCTCTCCAAGCATGGGGCCTCTTCCAGCAGCTCCTCATCTGGAGCTTCTGCAAACCAAGGCTGCTCCTCTGGTAGCTTGCTGCCTGGTGTGCAGACTCCTTCCTCAGGCCAGACATCCAGCCGCTCATCCCCAAGCTCCTCAGTGAAGAAAACACCCGTTTCCCAGAAGCTGACTCTGGTAGCACCACCTGGTGGTTCAAACGGAGATTCTAGTGGGGGTACTCAAGGGGTGGCCAAATTACTGACTTCCTCCCTAAAGCCAGCTGTTGTTAGCAGCGCTGCATCTTCTACCTCTGTGCCGGTAAGCAGGAGTATGCTGGCTTAACCTAATGCTGGGAGAACAGATGGCACTGTTTCAGGCAGTCTCCTAACTTGTTAAGACATGCCGTAAAGTTGTAACTTCAAAAGAAGTTCATGAAATTCTTGAATGACTATCTGAATCCTGCCTGCATAGGCTATAAAGATGTGGTTGCCATGGGTTGGCACTCCAGAACTCAAGCTTTCATTTTCAGTTTAGTGTATCAAATAAGCAAAATAGTGCAATTTCTGGGTAGTCTACATAGTTGTCTTGGCCTGACTTTGTGAGTTGTGGGGACAATAGTGCTCTCGTTTAAGTCTAGAGGAAGTGCAATGAGACAAGTTGGCATGAAAATTGAAATCACTGCATAAATTGAAATTGTAATTACCAATTTGTTTTTAATTGGGTCTGAAAACTTGGCCTTGTTTAAATTTTCCTAAATTATTTTAGTATTAGTGACACTTTTTTTTACTACTGATCAACTGAATAAATAACCCGTGATACTGTGCTGTAAACTCAAAATGCCTGCCCAGCTGTCTTGGGTGGTTATTCTTTGTCACTTCCTGTTGCTCCTCAATCACTCCTATAACTGAGTGGAGTGATGTTTAGAATTGACCTCAGTGCCACACTGCAAGATTCAGGATCTGAAAATTCGATGGGATTTAATATCTTGTGAAGGACTCCTGRGTTACTTATATAGACTTGTATTTTTCAGTCCTGGTATCTAATGATACAGGAGCTTTATTTTTCATCCATAACAAGAAATTATTCCCAACGCTTTCATATTAATTACTTGGCAGCTGCTCATACTTGCCTTCTTTTGTGGCACTCAGAAAGATCTCAGAGAGGATCACTGGGCAATTAAATACATATATTTAAATGGTCCTGAAAACTGTATCTTGCTCAGCCTCTGGACCCTATATGTTACTGAGATAGCTGAAAAGCATTCAGCAGTGGAGCAGATCTCTAAGAAAATAACATTCTTGGGTAGAGGAGTATAACAAGCCTTGATGCCTTGAGTTGTCAGCAATGATATGCTGCTGGAAGTTAGAAAGATTCTTCTTTCCTGGAAATCATAGCGCATGCTTAGGCTTTTCCTCTGTCTATCGCAGGCAAAGTTCTAAAGTAAGGGATTGATGGGATCAGATACAGTACATTCAAATTTAGAAGAATGTAGCATCCAGTGGCTGGATGGTCACTGTCCTGGGCTTCTCCTGATGGCCAGCAGCTGGCAGCTCTTGGGCCCTGGCTGGGAGGGTGCTTCTTGCATGGCAGAAGTCTTGAACTCTTCATGTTTTTCAGTTCCTTGTTAAGTATGAATGATGAAATGCCATGGCTTTTCCACCCCTGACTGACCTTTTCTGTTGCCTTTCAGAAAGGAACTAGTGGAGCTGTGCTGCTAACAAGTTCTTCCTCCTTAAGTGTACTGTCTCCATCCTACAAGTCCAGCAATCCAAAGCTGCCAGCTGCTCTGAGCTCCACCCCTTTAGGTATTATCTCTCCTATTCATTCCTTCCCTCTTCATGTCATCTCCTTCAGTTCAGACTCCTCCCCGAAAGCAGGAGTATCAAAGGATGCAATAGTTACGGGACCCGCCCCAGGAACTTTCCACCATGGCCTTGGCCACAGTGAGTGCCAGTCATGCATGTGCATGTTACTTGTGCCTGTGCTGTCAAATAACAAGAACACCATTGCTCTGCTGTGTTGACCCGTTGCAGGCAAACTCATCTCTCTTGCTGTTGCTTCATGCTGTAGTTTGTGTATTTATATCTCTAGCAATTGCATTTGGAGAACCTTGGGCACATCCTTATAGCTATCCTAGAAGTCCCAATAGCTGGAGGCTAAGCTATAAGCTCTAACTGCTGCAGCTCCTCTGCTTGTTCCTGTCTTCAATGTGTATTTGTTCTTTTTTTCCCTCTCCTTTCTTTGTTTTTCTCTCTAGGTCTTCTAGCTGGCTTGCACTCCAGCCCCCACCATGCAGCGCCACTCCCACATTCTGCCCTGTCCACTCATTTACCGCAAAGTTTGCCAGGTAACTTGTCAGACAGTCTTGTTTGTCTTCTGCATCATGAGTCATCCTGTACCTTGGCAGATGCTTTTTCTAGGGGTGAAAGCAAAGTTGTTTGCCACATTGTCGGACTGGTGCAGTCCTTGCTAAAAACTGTAGCCTCTTCAAGATACAAAGCTAGGTTTAGCCCTTTGCAGCCTTTACTGTTTAGTTAGCCAGTGCAAACTTGTTCAGCTGTGGAATGATGAGCTGTCAGTGCTTATAGCAAGTATTGGTTCCTGGAGGTACTCAGCTTTGCTGTTTGTGTTGTACTAAAGAATATTCTAGGGTTAAAGATGTGCGTGTTTATGTACAGTCTGCTAGGACTGCCTAGGGTTGAATGTTCTGGCTTTTAGAGATTTGTCACTGGTGACCTACATAAAATGTGTTGGAGCAGAATGTCTTGCATCTGTGCACTGAGCTAATTGCCTGCATTTCCCTCACAACAGGTTTGTAGTGTGAATGGAAACTGCTGTACTTGATGTTGACAGTGTGATGGTTTTGCAGTTAAGCCTGTTCCTGCCTCAGTTTGATGCCTGCAGACCTAATGTGCAAGACGAGAGATTTCTGAAGAACACCCTCTCTGCTCATAAATGGAGTCCTGCCTGCTGTGGTTTGGTGGGCCGTGAGTGTGTAGAAACATGGTAGCGCTATGGAGAAAGAAAAGTGAGGGGGTCTGTGCAGCATTCAGGAAATCAAAATGTGAGG
This sequence comes from Rhea americana, assembly GCF_003343005.1. Classification (NCBI taxonomy): domain Eukaryota; kingdom Metazoa; phylum Chordata; class Aves; order Rheiformes; family Rheidae; genus Rhea; species Rhea americana. The sequence goes on from NW_028186326.1 coordinate 145,039, forward strand.
GTGCAGGATTGGGCTCACCTGTTTCTGGCAGTTGCTTACCCCAGGGTAGTTGCTGCAGCTGTTTCTGCTTTCTTCATCAAGTCTCCCTTGTCTCTTCAGTGCAGTTCAGTGCTACTCTCCTAGCACCTGCTCCTATAGTGATTCTCTTACTGGGTAACATGTGTCTGATTTGGGAGTAGATGTGCTAGCTTAATTTTATGGCACTGAGGCTATTAGTAGATGTGCAGACAAGCTGCTGGAGTTAATCTAGCTTCCCAGAGTAGTCATGGGGTAAAATGCCCTTGACTGTTGAGAACAGTGCTTGTTTGCTGAAGTAAGAAGGGTGTGCTGTGTGCTGGTGAAAATTCAAAGAATTGATCTTCTTTGCTTTTTTTGCTGAAGTTTACCTGAGGCATGTTGTTACATCTCTTCAATGTGATGGAGCAGAAGAAGAAGCTACTGGCAGCAATCACTGAAGTGAAAGACCTTTCCTTGATCTACAGGGAAGAGTAGAAGGCCTTCTGCTTTAAGTTGGATTTGTAAAYTTACAATTACTGAAGAGCAAACGTTTGATTTTTAGTTGGTCAAGAGTTGTGAAATGTATTTTGTGACACTGAGGAGTTCTCTGCCTCATTGTTGGAGGGAATCTAGAGTGGTGACTTCACTGTGGCTTTTAGAAGAAGATTTTTTTTTGATGGACTGCTGCTTTTAGACAGGATGTAGTGCCAGAAGCTGAGGGCGGATGAAGTGCAACTAGAAATAACTGACCACTGAAACAGCTTCTACAAGGGCACACTGGATTCTTCCTTACTTGGCCTTTTTCTATAAAGATTGGAGGTTGAGCTCAGTGCTATCATTTCTGAGAATGTTATCAATTGTGCTATGCCAAAGTAGATACTTAAGTGACCATCATGGGCTTAAAATATATTAATTTCTTTCTGTGGAATAAACTGTGGCTAGATGTATAAATAAATGGCCACAGCTGTATTGTTCTGTCTGAAAACTGAGTAGACTCCAGTGTGTTCAGAGGTCTCTACAGGTGCAAGGAAATGTTTAATGTCTTAAGCAGAAGTGCTTATACCAGCATTCATCAAAAAACATTTGAGCAAAGAACATCCAGTGGTTGCTTGTGTGTTATTACTGCTGCATTTGCTGCTGGAGGTGCATGTGTGCTGGTGCTCTAGCAATGGTTCTGCTTGCTTTAGAGAGGGTCCATGTTGGGACTGAGCTCTTGCATGAGGTAAACTGTCCTGGCCTTGGAGAAGAAGCTGTTGCTACCCTGCTTAGTGCTTTGTTCATGATAGTCTGATGCTAGTTTAGTTGCTTCTGATAACTTGTGCTTCCTTAAACTTTCTCACTTCTTTTTTTTCTTCACTGCATTTTTCTTTTCTCTCCACATCTATTCCCTTCCTTTATTTTGGTGGTTACGCTCCTGTGAATCCTGTTGCTATCAGTGAACACCCAAAGCTTTCACTGCAATGGCAAAGGTCCACTAACAATTTTATTTGAGCCTGCCTTTAAATGCTAGGCAACAAATACCATGTATTTCTAGTTTCCTAGATGGGGGTACAGGGTAGCATAAGTTGCTAGGCTAGCTAGCCTCCCAACAATCCAAATCTCTGCTTGGTGCTTTTGCTGAGCGATCGCTGGCGTCCATCAGGCCTTCCCATGGTTTTTATCCAGGTGCAGAGGAAGGGCTGCTTCCGATTACTAGATGTCTCTGAAGTGCTTCCTCTTACCCCTCATTGGCTGAAGAGGAAAGTAGGTTTTTCTGTGCAGAGGGATTTGGCTACCCCAGCTGCACGCAGCTCCACATAGCTGATGCCAAAACCCCTTCCCACTTGGTTTTCATCTCTTTCAGATGCTTCTCAGCTTCATGGCAAAGGGTCCAATGTACAGCAGCGGAAATTGTGACATCTGCAAGGAGGGGAGCTAGAGCACACATAGGATAAAACCAAGAGGAACAGGTCATGACRATTGAATACCGGCTATGTCTTTTTCTCACGACAACTGGAGAGACTGAACTGCAAAGAGGAGCTCATTGGTGCATTTGCTCAGAGGCTTTTGGAGCAAGGCCTTATACAGAGGGTCACCTTGAGCTATGCCCTAATGGGAGAAGCATCTGTAGCACTGTTTTATTGCTGCTGCCCTTCACGCATTCCCTAGCACTGGCAAACGCTAGAACTTACAAGGAGACTCTGGTGGCTTGGCTTTCTTGCAGAAAATCTGGTGCTGGTGGATTCCCACCCACCTATGTCTACATCTGCCAAGTACCTCCAAGTCTAGTTACCTCCTTGGTCTCCCAGTGGAGCGTGTGAAAGGTGCTTCTTTCTGCTTTGGATTTACTTGGATAATTCTAGCACTGCCAGTGCTTTCTGAAGATATTTGACTAACTTTTCAATTGTACTATAAAACTGTGCTACACTCAATTGGAGGACTTAACTTTTCCTGTGTGGTGAATCTAACAAACCACCTGACGTTCCCCTCTGGAGGAGAAGGAAGACTCTTTAGAGAGACATTTCTAGATGCACTCATGAACATCGAGAATTCTACTTCTTTTGTTCTTTGGATTTTTTTTCCTCCAAAGGGATGCATTTTTTTCTGCTCAATTTTATCCTCATTACCATTGAATGCATTGGATCGAATGAGACACTTCTCAGCATGTCACATGTATAGGAAGACATAATTCCAGTGCCTTTTATGGTGGAGCAAGAATGGACTAATGATACACATTTCAGCCCTATTTTGTGTGCTCCTCAACCCTTTTTTAATCATTCTGTATTTAAGATGTATTCTGTTTTATTTAATAGAGCTTTTTATGGTTGCACATCAAAAAAAAGCTGCACTGTCTGGACTTTAATGGTGTCTTGGTGACTGTGAATACAGTACCAAATCCAGCAAGAGCACCAGTTCTTATCTGAGTTTGTGCAAGCCTTCCCCTAAAGCCATTCTTTCCTAGGGTCTTCAGTCATGATCTCTTTGGTGGGCAGAGGGAATGATCTAGGTTAACCAGGGTCACTAATACTCAAAAGAATTCYGGAAAATAATAATGCTCTCCTGGATGATTTCTGCACTAGAATCATGTGCTTGTCACAGCTGCAGGAATGGGGACCATCTGGAACTGGGGGATCTCATTTTTAATTTTTTTAACTGTTAGACCTAAATACTGATCCTTGAGCATACCCTTTCGATCTGTGCATAGCTAAGGGCAGACTATGGTTCCATCTGAGCTTACGGGTTTTGATTTTTCCACTCTCCCAGTCTCTCTTCTCTCAGGCCCCATAGCCACATCTGAATTATGCAGCAGCAGCACTGACCCACATAGACTTCACTGGTATTCCCAGCAAACGCTTGCAGCCTTCCTTCTTGAGCTTTGGGGAAGGATGCTGACACTGAGCATACTAGCAAATATTTGTTTTAGTTTTCCCCATTTTTTGGTAAGATCCAAGATAAACTGTTTTCAGACTGAGCTGATAAATGATTTCCCARGATCACTACATTGTCTGTATTTTTAAGCAAATGCAGCTCAGAAAWTAAAAATTTGTTTACAAAAATACCTAGGTTGTAGCAAAAGAGCCAAAGACAGAACTTGTGTTAGCAAAACTTAGCACAGCGGTTACTGACGGACTCTGAGCAGTGGATGTCGCATGGTTCCCGTTGAAGGCCTAATCCTGAGAGGTACTGTGCACCTTCAACTTTCAATGGTAGCTGAAAGAGTGTTTAAACACCTGGCAGGATGGGGACTCTCAGCGAGCGGCCTGAGGTACTGGTTCTACTCCCTCTCTTTGCTTTCACTTGAATGCTTCTGCTGGGAAGCACACACGTGCACGGCCAGAGCAGAATGCCCTCATTCTAGGAATTTAGCAAAGCCTCTTGCCTCAGGGAAATGTTTATTTGGTGGAAATTCTGTGGGCTATTTTTTTTCTTTACATGCTATAATGAATGAGTGAATGGTATTGAGCAGAGTCGCAGCAAGGCAGAACCACGCAAAGCCCTGGCAGCTGACGGGGAGCCGGGAGTCCGGCAGCTCTGCCTYGACAAGGCCGCCCGCAGCACTCCCGTGACAGCGTGGGGAGGCGAGGCGAGGCTCCCACGGCACGCACGTTGTATGGCCGTTCCTTTCGAGCGTAAGAGCTGCAGTTTACTACTATTACATTTGTGTGTGTGTGTGCGTGTGTTGGGACTGTCTTGCTGAAGATGGTGGGGGTGGTATGAGAACTGTTAATCTTGTACAGAACAACTGAATAAATTGTTTCAAAGTTTCCAAAATGCTTTTTCCATCTCCTTACCTCTAGTTTCACAATTTGGTTTTCAAGAGTAGCTGTAGCTTGGATGATCATTTCTTGATCAGCTGTTACTTCAGTGATTAATGAATTAATTAGCRTTTTAACTAAAGTCTGCTAAATGGTAAGTAAATTATAGCTCTGTTTCTAGACTTTGTGGTTGTAAAATTGCATATTCTTATTCAATGGATGTGCTCCTGTGGACTTTTGAAGTTTTATCTGCTGGGAAAAAACATCTGGAGTTCAGAACTGGGACCAACAGTGCTGATTTCTGTGTATTCCTTTCATTCACAAAGGTAAAAATTATTTTGTTGATCTCTAAAACCAAGATGGATATGCAGTGAATGCTTATTGGTGCTTTTGTTGACAGTGGAGTTTACTGGAGTCTGGGCATTTAGCGCTGCACAGGCACACGGGAAGTGAGCGTGTCGGATAAGGCATACAGACTGTAATCTGAGCACACCTGMATGTGAGCACTGTTAAGAGGCAACACTGATCTGCACACCTTTCACTGGATAAGTGGTTAAATAATATGAAAAGACCCCACGTTTTAAATTTTGATTGTCTGYGTGCCTACAATTGGTGGTGTGGGGGGTGCTGTTTACTCTGGTAAAGTATAAATTGAGGGAAAAGAAATGAAGTAATGAGTATGCTCTAGACTTGGAAGCCTCTGGTACTRTCCCAGCATAATGCTCTCTTTTCCTGTAGCTTCAGTCCCATTTGTTTCTGCATTTCAGTCCCAKCTACCGCTGCTAATTAGTCCCAGCTAGTGCTGGTTCAGCAATTTTCCTCTTGGAAAACAGAGTCAACAGTCTTATTCTTTAATTTAGATTCCGAAATTTCRTCTTCCTTTAAAACCAAAGATCAAAAGACTAACTAAAAAAGAAAAACAAACTTCTGTTTGGAACCACTGCGTTTTTATTTTGTACTATAAATAGAATTTCCCCTCTATTTCCCATTCCCTTACACAAGTAAATGAAACGTGTAGCTGCATGTAACTATTCAGTAAAATACCAGCACAAATGGCTTTTAACCTTGAGGTAAGCTAACTGTGTTTAGAAGGCACTCTGCGTTTGGTTACAGTTGCATGCTTTACGCTAGCATCTTGTGTTTGGCAATACTGCCATCTCTTCACCTGTTTCTTGGTGAACCCTACGATAAATGAATGCTCCTCCTGAATCTAGCACTGACACCATCAGATTACGGTGCTTTGCTTCACTACTCCTCAGCAGCATAGGCACATAGGTGAACAAAATGATAGTGTTTGGATATTAATGCAGTGATACCAAATTAAGATGTATACTACACCTTTTGTCTGCAGAGCTGGTTTTCTCAGATGAAAATCTCATCATTTAGTAATCTATCCACAATGAAACTGTCTGGCTTAACAACTTGCAGTTGACATAACTAGCTTCTAGTGGCCATCCTGGAGTCATCTTGACCTTYAATCTCTCTAATGTCTGCTGTACACAGCATACTCGCATTATTTGTGAGCACATGCAAAAGAAACTGCAGGCCATGCTGAGTCTTCAGACTTAGACACTTCACAAGTTTAAGGCTGTTTGTCTTGTTTTTTTGTTAGGTTGAGTGATTAAGTAAGACTGAAGAAGGGGATAAAGTTTTAATGTGGTCTTGATTAATGTTTTTTCCCACTATTGGTGGTGCTTTTCTGCAATGTATCACAGCAAGCAGTGTGGCTTCATAGCATGCTTGTGATGGCTGGGGCAGTGGCTCTAGCATTCTGGAAGATGCAAAGGAGGGCAAGGATTTACAGTGATCTGGTAGTCTAGCAAGTGGTGCAGCTCTGACCAGCTGCTTTTAAGAAAAGTTTCTAAAGTGGAGGGAGTGCTGTGTAATTACTTCCGGACACCAAGACTGCCAGCTCCTGGATTGACATCTCCTTGTTGAGGTAACTGTCATACTGAGCCATGGTTAGCCTTCCACTCTTCAAGGCATCCTCAATTGAGAACTCTCTACCAGACTTCCTGTCAAGGATCACAGATGATTCCCCATTGGGACCCTTTATTGAGATCTCTTCCCAATCACATTCCTGACTCTTCAGTTTGACAAACAGGCTCCATTCAATGAGGCCAAGCCTATGAGCTTCCTCTGGAGACATCTCCTTGCCTGTATCAGGGTCAATGACTACGATAGAGCGCCTCAGATGGTTCTCTCTTTGTTCCCTCTTGATAGCCACTGTCTTGAGGCGATTTTGGAGTTGCTCAATCTCTGCATCTTTTTCTCTGGATAACTGCTTCAGATCATCTAACTCCCTTTCCAGTGCTTGGAATCTGGAGTCCAGGTTTATTCCACTGTCCACATGGGTCATGTTTCTCAGATCCCGAGCTTCTGTTGCTGTGAGTTCAATCTCTGACTGCAGCCTCCTTGTTTCCATCAGCAGGTTCTGTTTTTCAAGATGTAGTTTGTGGTTTTCCTCTCTTAGTAAGTCTAACTCCTTTGATGACTTAGAGTTGTTGAATTCCACCTCAGACAACCTGGTTTCAAGACGGTTGATATCTGCATCCAGCTCCCTCTTACGCCTACTCTCCTCCTCTAGATTGCTCTTCAGCTTTTGAATCTCATACTCTGTGTCTCCTTTGTCCACTTGGACACTCTCTGAAAAGACCACTTTCTCTTTGACTTCCATCTTCTCCAAAGAAAGAAGCTTCTTTCTCAGGGCTTCCAGTTCAGTTTGCAAGACTTGTCTCCGGTGCTTCTCTTCTTCCAGCTCCAGCTTGAGGAGGGAGTGTTCCTTCTCTTGCTGGGGATCTTGCTGCAGGATCACTTTCTGTTTCACAGTCACTCTTTCTGTTGTTTCCCTCTCCTGTTCTTCTAACTCATTCAACCTAATCTTCAGCCTCTGCACCTCCAGTTCAGCCTCTCTGCGTGCCTGTCTCTCTTTCTCAAGTTCTTCCAGCTGACGTTCTAATTCAGATCGCCTCCTCTGCAGCTTGCGGTGTTCTTCACGGAGGCAGTCAATTTGCTTCAGTTCACTCTCAATGCTCTGAGAGAAAGAGTTGACTTCAGCCTTCAAGGCAGGATCTTGCTCATACTTCACTACTTCCTGTTGGACTACCTTCTCCTTCACCTGGGAAAGTTCCTCCTCTTTCTGTCTAATTTTCTCTTCTTGGAGTAGCCGCTCCCTCTCTAGGTCAATGTGTTTCATCTGTTCCTCTGCTAGCTGAATTCTCAGAGACTCTACTTCCTCTCTAGTCTTGGGGTCTTCCCGAAACTGCAGAATTTCTTGAACAACTTCCTTCATATGCACTTGAGGCTTGGTATCTTTCAAGGCTTGTATCTCTTGTTTCAGCTGGTAGATCTCCAGGTCAGCTCTTTCAATTGCTCCTGTCCGGTCTATGATTTCTTCCCGAAGTCGCTGTAGCTCCTTTTCAGTTTCAGGATCGTTCTTGTACTTAATGACTTCCTTAATGACTTCTTTGACTTCTACCAGTGGCCCTCTGTTCTTCAGAGCAGCCAGCTCAGTCTGGCAAGTCTTCAGTTGTTCATCGCCACCCCGGCATCTTCTCTCCTGCTCTACCAGCTCCAAACGAAGGTTGGCAACTTCATTTTCAGCCTTAGGATCTGGGCGCACAATCTCACGCACTTTCTCCTGGACAACCACTTTGGCATTCTCCTCCTCTAGTAGCTGGATCTTCCTGAGCAGCTCAGCCTTTTCTCGCTCATTGGAACGACCCTTGGATTTCTCATCTTCGTACTGGCGCCGAAGCTCATTCACCTCTCTCTCAATTGCTAAGTCTTTCTCCACCTTTAGCACCTCCTTGACAGTAATTTTGCCCTCAGCAATGGCCCGTTCCTTTTCAAGGCGTTTGAGCTTGTCCTTGAGGAAGCTGAGCTCTTCCTCTTGCTTCTGTCTAAGGGCACTCTCCCTCTGCTTGGTCTCTTGCAATATCTGGAATTCCATCTCCAGCTGTGGATCATTCTGCAGCTTCAGCACCTCCTTCTCTGTTACCTTCTCCTGCTCTTTGTTCTTCTCACTGGACAGCACAGCAATTTGTTGGCGTAGAAGGATGACTTCATTCTCTCTAGTGCCTTCCTGCCTCCTAAGCTCTTCCAGTTCTTCCTTGAGCTTTAGGATTTCATCAGCTTGAGCCTTATCTTGTTCAATACGTAGCACCTCTTTTACAATATACTCCTGTCCTCCTTCTCTCTTCTCATGCTCTAGAACATGCAGCCTATGTTTCAGGGCCTCCAGCTCATCCTGGAGCACCTGGTTTTTGCGCTGCTCTTCTGCTAGATTTTGCTGTATTTTGTGGAAGCTCTCATCCAGTTGAGGGTCAGGCACCTTTTTCAGCAGTTCTTTCTTAACCACAGTTTCTTGAGGCTTTTGGTTTTGCAGGTGGACAATGCTGTTTTGAATGGCTTTGATCTCTGCTTCTAGCTGCTGCCGACGCTGGGTCTCATCCTCAAGCTCTTTCTTTAGCTTCCAGACTTCTTCCAAGGGCCTTTCAGACTTCTTGGTCTGGACAAAATCTTGCATCACTTGAACCTCTGGCTGCTGTTGTTGAAAAAGAGCATATAGTTAAAATAACCAAAGGATCATATTTGGTGCTTACTTTCAGTGCATCCGGTGAGAAACACTACACAAGAATGTGGCTCTTGGTTAACRGAAGCTGCCTATTGCAAATGCTGATTAGGGTATATTTGCAAACAGGCTTCTCTTGAACTACTCTGTTAATTTCCAGCCTCAGAAATACTTTCTGTATGATATCTGTTCCTGTCAGAACAACGGTTTCAGCCATAAGGGATACAAACACCTCCCCCACCAACACACACACACGTGTACACACACACACACACACACACGTGTACACACACACACACACACTTCTGGTATTGGTTTGGCAAGAAAAATGTTAAGAATGATGTGGTGCCTCTTAGGATGAGGAGATTATGCCTATGAGGGCACTAGGAAATGCAGAATGGTTGTCTGTCTGATTTTTGGCAGATTGTTTAATTTAGGTTTCTGCTGACTAATGATTTTTAGGGCATGAAATGCTGAAACATTTCCAGTTCGACTTGTAATAGCAAAGGCACATGTGGATATTATTTACATACTATTCTTCCAGAACAGCATTGCCTCAGCCTATTGAAGCTAAATCATATCCACTTGACTGCTGCGTGCAGAGACCCAAACTGTTATCGACAATTGCAATGGAGCCGAACCCTTCCTCTCTCCCCCCCCTCCTCCCCCAGCCACCAGAAGCGATGGCTTTGGGAGCAGCTATACGTGGTAAGGCTGAGCTCCACGCTTCCTCTTGCTAAGCAAACGCTGGGTAGTGATCAGTTACCTGCCGCAGGAGGTTCTGAGCAAATTCTAGATTCTGCAGCCTCTGTTTATTAACAGCATTTACTTCAGTGAACTTGGCTGCCAGAACAGCTTCCTAGGAAACAAAAATGCATTCAGGAAAGGTGCAGGAACCAGCGATGTTTGGTCAAGACTTGCTGAACAGAAACAAATGGCCAGGCCCAAAAGAATGGGTGCTTTCCCCAAACCTTTCTACAACAGTGATCCGATTAGCTTTGGGAAAAAAGGAGTGATTCTTGTGCGTGCACACTGATACCCCCCACAACACGCACAGTCGTCTCACTTCTGCTTTTACCTGTATGCTCCTGCTCAAGACTTGCAAGAAAAGATATAGCCAAGGAAGAACCAGGTAGACATTTTTGTTTGCCTGCCTCAATAAACAGGACAAGTTTGAGGCAGGTAGCAGGCAGATCCTGCGCAGACAAATAGTTTGTGCCATGCTCTCTCCCTAAGTATGTGTATCTAGCATTCCACCTTTGGCACCGAAACCTCGCTCTCTGTTTGAACGGCTTGAGAGGGGAAAGGTTTTCTTATTTCTGTCTTTTTCTTAAACTCTCCCCTTTTTGGAAAGGAAGTGCTGGATCTGGTATTTCCCCTCCCTCATTCTGGCCAGCTGAGTCCAGCCCAAAAAACGGATGCGCTAAGAATGCTGAAAAGTTCCTTTCTCCCCTCATCCCTGTGCAGTGCTTTCTGAGGCTGAGGCCACTGACAATAAAATAATTGTTCTCAAAATCCTCCTTGGTCTCACAGGCTGTAATCTGCTTTAGTTTCTTACCTCCTCTTTCACTTTAGCAGCTGGAGATTGGAGCCTGGGCTTCTTGCTCATGTACCCATTCCGTCCATTCTCCAGGTCAAGGATGGACCGTAGCTTCTCAGCTTCTAACTCATAGTCCTGTGGGAACAAGTTCACAGGAGAAAGGGGAGGTTACTGGGTCCCCTTCGCAGGCAGATCCCTCCTGGACCCTGACTTTAATGACTTCTTCCCTTGAACTGTGTTTTTTCCTAGGCGAGTCACTGAGGATGGTGGGACCTCCCAGCAAGCTCTGAGTCAGGTATTGCCTGTCGCACAGTCCTGTTAGTACACTAGCAGAGCTGCACGCGTGTGCTCAAACTTTCAAGTTACATTACCCATACTGACCTTTGGAGTCGGGAACCTCATTTAACGGATAGGAGGATTGAGGCAGTCACATGGCATCTGACTGGCTGAYGGCCACAGCAGGAGTCAGTGTCAGAGCAGACATAGCCTGGTTTTACTGCCTTAGCGGTTGTGTGTGTACTAGGCTACACAGGCTTTCGCTGAGCAGCTCTTTGTAGGATGTTAAAAACTCTTCCATGGGTAAAATCACAGTCCTTACCTTCACTGCCTGCTGGTATTGCTGAGCCGTGGTGGTGACTTTCTGCACCTCCTGTTCCTTGCTTGCAATGTCACTTAGGAGTGCCTAACATGCACAGAGACACATGTCAAAGGGAGCACAGAACCAAACTCTTCAGCCTTTTTGAGATGTGTAATTAGAGTTACAATACTGAGAATTATGCCTTGGCACTTCACGTATAAAGAAGTCACAGACAGAAGAGTGGGACTTTACAGTGTAAAAGTAAATCTAGTAAGTGTATTTTTCTCTTATGTTCAGGAGCTATCTGGATTCCCTTCATTTTTTTTTTTAAATAATGTTGTTACTTCTATTCTCCCCCTTGGAGCCCAGGACTTTATCAAAAGGAATTACCRCTTGGTTCTTCAGCTTCACTTCAACTTGCTGAATGTTATCAGTCTCCTGCGGTTCATAGGTAGGTATGTTGCAAAGGAACTGGTTGATTTTGTCATAGTTTGTGCGGTAGTTGGAATAGGCACTTCTCGCTTTCTGCAGAGTTTGAGTTCTGTAGGGAGAAAGCTCAGCTTCAGTACTGTCAAATCTGCTGCATCTTCTGCAGACACCTCTTAACTGGACCCCACTTCCCCTTCCCCTTTTCCCTAAAGACACAGATTTGTTTGTTTTCCTTCCCCTTTCCTCTGAGAGAGAGTCTTCTGCAGGAATTGGTGGCACCTGGTCAGTATAAATGTAGGCAAAAATGAGAGGAGAAAGGACTCAYGAGGCAACTGCAGGGAGAATCCCARTGACTACTGGCCTTGAGTCTTTAGCAGGATAAGAAGGTACATGATGTGACATGATCCAGGGAGAGGTAGAGGTGAGAGGATGTGGTGGATGGTACACTCTTACCTTACCCATGCAGCAATCAATGCATGCTCTCTTACCAAAGTTCACATCCCTGTTACAAAAGCAGTTAATCCTAGAGGCTGTCCAGATCTACCCAGTCAGTACGTGCCAAGAACCTTTCTCTCTTCTTCCTTAGACCTCTTGGAGGCCCTTCTGCAACTGCTCGTTCTTGTGACAGTATTATGTTTCTTCCAGATTCAGTGTGGCTCCATCACTGTAAACATCCCAGCTCTTCAGGTCGGTCCAGTTCTAGCTAGATCATGTCCTAGAGTCTTACCTGTGGTCAATTTGCTTGCTGAGGTTGTTGAAGCGCTGGTTGAGTTTGTAGAGCTCAGCTTCCTGCCGCTCGATGTCAGGGCAGTGCTCTTGGAACTTGGTAGCCAGGGTGTTGGAGCATGTCTTCGTTTTTAGCAAGTTCTGTTCTGCTTCACTGAGCAAGTACCTTTTGGATTGAAGCTCAGAACCCATGGCCTGCAAAAGAAGCAGAAGGGAAAGGATCTCCATGGTTACACAGACATTTGTCACTGTTTCCCAACAACTCCAGCATCTGCACTGGAGCTGTAGGTGATGTTAAGGAATAGCTAAACTGCAATAACGCTGTGAGTTCTGGAGAAAAGCAATTAGAGGCGTGCTTCGTAAGCAGAGCCATCTGGTAAATATGTTGGGGAAAGAAGCGAGCTCTTATTCCTTTCTCTACCTGTCTTTAAAAATAAGTGTGCTGTGTGAAAAACRTTTTGTGCTCCTCACGTAGACCTTAGGTCCTTTTCCTGCTAGTGCAGCAACTCCAGAAGGAGCTATGAAAGCTTTTGCCTGCTATCCTCAACTTGTGGACTCGTGAACTTGTGCAAAAGCTGAAGAAGGATGTGAAATTCTGGCCTAGCCAGTTCTTGGCCTTTGTAGCAGAACGATCACCAATTCTGCTCAGTAGGTTTTTCCAGAGGTAACTGTTCTCAAAACCTTGATAGGTCCATCTTTTTCACTTATCAGGCTTCAGCTTTGCTTTTCCCAGACCATTTTATCTTTTTTTTTTTTTTTTTCCCCTCCATTAGTCCTCAGTCAAATCAGAAGTACTTAACTGGCACTTGCTTTCTGGTTTGGGGATGGGAACAGTTGGCATTTAAGCTCTTTTCATAGGTTCTCCTCCCCACCCATGAGCACCTTCTGAGACAGCACTCTGCAGGAAACTTGAGAAAAGACTGCCTCTTCTCAGGTATGTGGGGATCACTGGACTTTATATAAGGTATGTCACATCTCCAGCGGGGATAGGTCATCCCTCTACCAACTGACACAAGTTTGTCACAACAGCAACTGCCACAGCTTTTGGGAAGTGCCTCTGTACACRTAGTATATCAATAGGGTAGAAAACTGTCCGGAAAAAACACTCACTGAAAGCTCTTCTTTCTTACGATCTACAACCCACAGATCTTCTGGTACAGTATCATCTATGACCAGCTTATTCTCATATGTAGACAGCAGGTCTCGGCCTTGCTGGAGGCTCCTCTCGAGGTGCGTGGCCACTTCAACTCTGTATGGACACAAAGGGAAAAGAACTAAAGCATGTCTGAACCCGTCTCCTGCAAGATCCAACATTATGCCTGGCTCAAGTCATGACTTACTTTTCTTGGGCAGCACTGAGCAGCTGGACTACACGGTCATACTTGTTGTTGGTGTCCTCCACTTTCTTCTTGACCAAGGTGGCACTGCCAGTGTTCGGCACAGATTCAATGAAGACCTCGCACTCCTGGATCTTCCTTATTTTGTCTGGTTCAATGCGGCGGACCTCGTTGGTGATGTTCTGCAGCAAGAATAAAATCTTTATAGCAAATGAATTATACCTTGCAATTATGTGTCAAACAAGCTGACCCTTGGCTCTCTGCTATGAGACAGGAGATCAGGCAAAGCAATATGTTCTGTTGACTTTTATGCAACACTGTTCTGGGGCAAGCCAACTAGCCCTTAAAAAGAAAACTCCGGCTGGGAAGGGAGTGGTTCACACCAGCTCTAGCTCAGCTAAAAATCAGGACTGCTAGGCTCCACAATGTTAAGGACGAATTTTTGATGCTGCTTGAGCAGAGGTGTTGGACTAGATGATCTCTAAAGGTCCTCTCCAGCCTCAGCTCTTCTGTGATTCTGTAAAATCTTGTCTGGACATCAAAGCACTGCAGGAAGTTGGAGCAATATGCTTTCACTTGTGGTGGATTCGGATTTTGACACAGCCCTGGGCAGGTGATGTAACTGGGGAGTTCAATTTCCTCCAAAACAAGGGAAGTTTGTGGCAAGRAGCCTGGCCTAATTAGGGGTCTGAAGGAGAGGAAGGAACCTGGATGTTACCAGCACAAGAGCCTRATGGAGCCAGTGCCTGGGACCACAGGTATTTTCTTGCTTCTCCTTTCTTAGGTGGTGATGGCAGTGGCAGAATTAGTATATGTGCTGTGCTCCAGGAATGAGGGCAGGAAAGGCACGTCAAAACTTTAGGGTTCCCCTTCTCTTCCTCTCAGCCCAAAAAAGCAGCTGTCATTTACTTCCCATTTAACCCTACAAGGACAGAGCTGGACCACGAAAGGCAAAGGTTTGGCTTCTGAGGCTGCTCAAAGGGCAGTTCCCCATCTCCACTGAGAGAACGCAGCTGGCTGTAAACATCACGCCATGCCTGCATGCTCCTGAGCTCAGGGGGCAGCTGCAGCAACTGGCACGCTGAGCACCACCCTTGGGAGTACAGTCCCTGCACGTGCCTGCTGCTACAGTGCTGTACCTTCAGCTCCTTGGAGCGCTCAGCGCTGTCCTGCACAGCCCGACTCTGCTCCAGCGGCGGACGAAGATTTGCTGTTATTGCTTTTTCCTGCTTGTCCAGGTCACTATTCACTTTCTCCAGTCCTGCCAGAAGCTGGCGCCCCTGAATCGACGCTGCATCTGGGTAACAAGAAGGAGCCAGGTTAGAACTGGATGGAACCTGGGGCTTGGCTTGACCCTACCGCTGAGGAGCAGCCAGGGAGCAGAGCGCGAGACCAACATCCTCTCCCGCTCCTGGAGCCCTGCCCGCCACGCCCGCAGCCCGGCCACGCTGCTCCTGCGCACGTCCTGGCCCAGCGCCCAGCCACCGTTCTCCCTGGGACCGTTACTGGACTGGAAGCTGTCGGCGACATGCCCCCACTGCAAATATCCAACAGCCCAACTCCTCTGGCAGCGAGGATGAACCAGCTACAGGTAGGAGCCAAAGGCAATGCTTCTGGGATGTCTGTGCCCGCTACAGTTCCCTGTCTTGGCGAGGTTAGCAGGGCGCTGTGGTTCCAGCCACCAGGCTGAGGGCGTAGGCAGAGCCACTACCAGTGTCTGAACCCAAGCTCAAGCCTCAGCTCTCTTTTGTGCCTGTGTCGGAAGGAGCGAGCCAAAAGCTGCCCCTCTAGAGCCCCACCTCCAATGCTGTCTGCCTTTAGCCCCTCGTAGCGCTGCTGGAGGATGGTTTTGCAGTTGGTAGTCTTCTCCTTCACGTTCATATACTGGTTGGCAATGCTGTAAAACAGGACAGCATGGATGAAAAGCTAAACCCTGGCCCTTGGCCCCTCTGCCTCCCCGTCTCACCCGTACGGGTGCTCTAGGAACGCGGCGCAGCTCTGGAGGGCCCTCACCCCCACTGCAGTCATGAAATGAGCTGACAAATGGGCAGAGCAGTGTCTTCACCCAAGGGGTGTCTGAGAGCAGGGGCCGCAGCACAGCTTCTGCCTGCTACCTCCATGTGTGGAAACACCCCTAAAATACCCCACGAGCATTTCTCAGGCCTGGCTTGCAGAGAGACAGGCAGGTCTCTCCTGCCCTTAGGAGGGCCCGGAGGAGGGGGGACCTGGATGGCCCGGAGGTGGCTCACAAGGCCTGCAGGTCTCAGAAGGCAGGTGAGTGCCTCAGCCTCTGTCCTTGCCAGGTCAGACCTTACATACAAACAGAAGGGTGCTGGAATCCCCTCCCTTGGAGGAAGTCTGAGGCTTCAAACAGGCATGTCTCACTGGGGGCATCGGGGCAACAGGTCCTCGGTACTGCCAGGTGCGGTGAGGAACAACTTGCAGCCTCTGCATTTGCCCAGTTGCTACGTTCATCTGRCTTGTAGCTGCCTGGGTTGGTGGTCTCCAGTCTGGGGGGTGTGGGCACTGTGGTGCCTCCAAGATCCTCTGCCACTGCTTGCAGCCCCAAGAAGCACAGATGGATGGTGAGGACAGCTGTGATACCGCCCCAGCAYGGTCCTTGCTCCGTGTCACAGCCTAAGGCTAGTGTGGGTAAACTCTAGGGCTCTCACTCAAGAATGGCTGAAGCTGCTGGGGCAGCAGGAGGGTCTGACACGGCCCAGCTGCAGCACGGAGCAGGCCAGGTAGCACGTACTTGTCAGCAAGGGCTACCGCTTCGGGATCAGTGGGGGGGATCATGAAGCAAACTCCAGGGGCGCTGATTTTGTGTCCTGAGCTGTCTGTGATGTCCCAAATGTCTCCGTTGTTCTTCTGCAGGGTGTAGCGGGCTCCTCGGGTTATCAGGCCCTTGGGAACAGAAACCAGTCATAGCAGCAGCTCAGGAAAAAGGCGTCCTGCTCCGCTCCCCGGAGGCAGCCCTGGGGAGCAGTGCTTTCGGCAGGCAGGAGAGGGCCTAGATCACAATCCCGTCTCTCAGCACCCTCCGCATTCTCCGAGTATCTGCCACTTGCAGAAACCTCTTGTGCCTGCTACTCCCTTAAGCCTCCAGGTACGAAGCCTTGCCTCCTCTTGCGACAACCACAACAAGCCAGTTCCCGCTAGGGCAGAGACGAGGCGGCGTTCCCAGGCTGTGCTGTGGGTTTCCTTTTCTAAGACCCGGGCAGCTGAGTCAGCCAGAGCTACTCTCTCCTCCCCAGCCCCCGCYGCTCCAAAGCTGTCTCTCAGCTTTGCAGCCACGTCGCTTTGTTCAGCCATTCAATCCTGTACAAAAACTGACGTTCTCCTGGGGATGTGACAGCGCAGGTGGGAGGGATGCAAATGTGCCTGCTGGGCCAACACTGGTGTTGGAGGTTTGAGTGTCTCTGGTCAGAAACATGCCYGGACGCCTTTAACATGCCAGCCCAGGCAGCAGGAAGCATGGGAACGCGACGGGGCCGGCTCTCGTAATCCTGCCAAGGGTGCGATGCGCGCACCGTCCGCAGGAGGAACGGCGGCTGCGTTTCCCCGGACCTGTCCTGCGCTGCTCTTCCCGACCTGCAAGACCTGCTTTCACATCACCGCAAGCTGCACCCTTGCCTCGTCCATCGCTGCCTGGGCACTAGCAAAACCTACTCCTTAACCAGCTTTCTTTCCTGTTCCCCGCTGTGCTCCAAGGAGCCGAACAGACTGCTGCCAGCCGTGCCTCTGCGGCCCCCACGGGAAGAGGGAGACTTTACCTGCTCGCCTTCGTACTCGCAGAGAGCCTCCACGGGAACGGGCTGCAGTGGCGTCTCCCGGCGGTACCTCAGGGGCAGAACTTGCTGGCTGCGCTCCTGCAGGGACTTCACCACAGCATCGTACTTATCCAAGGCCTTCTCCTGGTCCTGTCATAGGGTGACAACCAAAACCAGTGCAGAGATGGGGGAAAAATGAGGCAGGGGCTCCAGATCTCCTGGGCCTTCCCAGCTGGTGGAAGAGCTGGTCTGGGGAAGAGCTTGCACAAGTGCTGGTGGAACAAAGACTTCAGAAAATGTGTCCTGAGTGCTGCTATCCTGCTGCTACGCTCCTGAACTGAGCACTCTCCTCTGCTCTTCTGCCTCTGCAACTAGACTGGGATTTGGGAGCTTAGAACGACGTTCCCCYGTGATTTTGCATTCCTCCAAACCTAAGCCTATGCCAAGCTCACGCTGTTGCCGTGCCTCAGCTCTAGCCACCAGGCAGCAATAGGCATTTCCCGGTCTACAGCCCACATCTGTGCAGCTGCATATTGATGTAATAACCCTGATCCCAGCGAGCAGCTCTGGAGCCTCTTGCAACAGCTCTGGATCAGTTGCTCTACTTCTAAATGCGCAGGTGGGTATCCTACAGTGTTTACTGGGATGGAGCGTGCAAGAGGAAAAGGATGGCTCTTGGGAAGAGCTCTCAGCTGTCCCAAGAGATGTCAGGCCTGCTCGGGCATGCTTAGGCCTGGGCTGGGCCAGCTGCTCCACACAGCCGTTCCCAAGTGGGCGATCTCACAGCCCAGCTCTCTGCAGCACAGCTAGTTCCACAACCTCCTCTGGCTGCAGGTCTAATTATGCTCCCACCCCTTATGAGCACTAACTGAAYGAGAGAACAAATAAAAACCAGCCCAGTGAGCAATTACGTCGCCATGGGAGAGGCAACCTCTAGCTGGAGGGGAAGGAAGAGTCAGGTGAATGCCGGGCGAAGGGAGGCAGCAGTGAGGGCCCTCCTGCCAACCACCGTGAGAGCCACGCTGAGACGCCTGCACAGCCAGGGATGTGCCTTCTCTGGGTGCTGCAAGGACCCCCTGGTGCCCACTGCTGCTACCACCATGCTTGCCTCCCCTTTTGGTCCTGGCTACACCGAATACTCACATCCAGCTCCCTGAGGAGAGACTCGAGCTGGTATCTATCCTTGAACTCCGGGCTGAATTTCTGGTCCAAGTCTGTATCTACCTTCTTCAAGAGCTCCTGGGCATCCTTAGTGTCTTTCTGGAACTGCAGAAAAGCACAGTCTCTTGTGAGCRAGGGCCCCTGCTGAAAAATGTGGCAGTCCCTACAGCCCAGCATCCCAGTCCTCGCACCACTGGAGTGGAGAGAGACAAGGGGAGAGACGACAGAGGTCTGAAAACTCAGAAATGCATGGAGAAAGAGCATGAGGATTCGCTATGTGCCATGTGCAGGACACTAGAGCTAGGGGAAAGACAACCAGTGAAATAATGGGGCAGATTATTTCACASTCTCTTCCTGCAAACTTGCTAAATCCTGCTTCTGACCCATCCTTCCCACCTTTAATTTCGTTTCACTTGAACAGCGTCATGAGCAGGACRCCTTTCTGCACCGCGTCTCCCCGGCCTCCGTTGCCAGCGGTGAGGCAGAGCCGAGCCCTTCCACACACAAACCATCCCACGGGGCAGTTATTCTCGTAGATACTAAACAGGCACCTACAAAAGGCACGGCCTGGGCTGGGCGCTACCGTTCAACTTTGGCAAAGGATTCATCACGTCTTAAACACACCCAGGTCGTGGGAGAGGAATCCTGCCCGACCTGCTCTCCTGCCGAGCCTCCCTAGCTGTCAGGTGCAATTTATCAAGCAGACATCTGTCTGCAGAGCAGAGCTGGAGTGGCGAGCCCTTCGCAGGGCTCCCTGTGCGGCGAACGGAGCAGCGTGCAGGTTAAATGTCCCCCTCAGACCTGTTCTGCTTCCCCACAGAACACGCGAGGCTGCCCGTGGCCTGGTTTGAGGGTACGGTGACATAAGGCTGGCTTGAGCCTTGCTATAAGCCCAGCGGGAAACTCCTCTGCCGTCCTGCAGGCAGAGGATGCTGACACTGGACAGCAGYTCTTGAACCTTGGCAACAGGAGCGGAGACTTTCTGGAAGTTATGCTTTGGCCAAATAAATTATTGTGCTCAGAGTTTGMGCGATTATGACTGATGTTATATCAGGTCAAGGCTGAGGACCCAATAATTCCTCTAGCTTAAAAGCTCCTTAGACTAGAGAACTAAATCTCTTCTGTCCTGTTTCCAGAGTGCTAGGGGCTTGTTCGCACACTGGCATTGCTCACGGCCCAGCATCTACCCTCCGGGGTGCACAGAGCAGGTGACAGTGCCTCGCTAGTCCCAAGGATCTGGTACCTTGTGGAAGTTCTCCATGAACTTCAGATGGCTCTCCTCGCAGATCAGGAAGTTGAGGTACTCCTTCCAGTCRGCATGGACTGCCTCGATGTGAGCCTGTTACAAAACTCAGCATCAGAGCCCAGAGCTGGCAGCGACGCATTAGCCGCACGCRCACAGTGCTTCCAGGGAGCAAGGTGGAAAATTTGCTGCGTGGCCGAGCTCAGCCCACTGCAGTGAAAGGACTTGTGTTGCAGTGAACCTGAACTGGCCAGCAGCAACTACCAAACTCCATTTTGCACAAGCAAATCCTTGGCTGCCTATGAAACCAGCCAGAAGCKCTTGTTACAGAGCTAGGATGGGCATGCAACAGAGAGAGTCTGAAACTGGGGTGCTTTTATGGGATTGTGGGGAATGGTGGAAGAAAGTGGCAAATTCTGTGGCAATATGTCCAAATTCCCATCAAATGTGGAATTTGGACATGTAATTTATCCTTTGTGGAGAAGCAATGGATAAACACTACAGGAATAATGACAGTAGGAAGAGCTACTTAGATTATCTCTGCTCCTTTGGTTCTGTTTATACGCTTGCAAGTGAAGGATGCTTTTCCCACTTGGCATCCCAGGAAGTAATTCAAGTGTTGCAAAAGCACAAAACCCCCTCTGAGCATGCGGGGAAGCCAGAGGTCACCTCGATGGCATTCTTCCCAGGGTGATTCTGGGCAAGCAACTGATCTCCATCTGCGTGCAGCTTGTTGATGGCCTCCTCTTTCTCTTCTAGTTTCCGGTGGATGAAGTTCTGCAATGAGAGGGGACCTTGGCTTAGTCCTATGTTGAAGCTACTTCAGACTAAAAGGGTGTGAACAGCTCCACAAGACTGATGGCCTAGTATTCTCCTACTTGCAGATGTTGCTAAGATCTCTGGGTTTGATGGTTACCGAGCTAATGCTGAGCTAAGGAAGAAGAGAAGTAGGAACTTGTCAAGTCTCTTCTTTGCTTAAGCATCCAGCACCTTTATTTCTGGCAGGAGGTAAGGATTAATTTTCCTATTCATATTCGATCTGTAAATCTTAGTGTTTCATGATGGAATGGGGAAACTGAGGCATGGGAAAGGGATATTTCCTGTCCAAYCTCCAGTCTGCTTCCCTGGCTCCATGCCTACATGCATTGCTGTAAYGCCTCCGGCCTGGAAGGCTGGTAGATGATGGCTGGTATGGGTGCAGGCTACACGAGAGTACACAAACCTCGTACTGCCGGCGTCGGCTGGGGTAGTCCAGGTTGTGGTCGCTCCAGTCGTAATGTGTCCTGTCCTTCGCCTGCTGATCCAGCCAGTAGAGCTTGTTTGTGCAGCGCTGCATGTAGTCCTGCAGGGAATTCAGATCCTGCTGCCGCTGCTGRGAGCTGGCCTGTTAAGTGGAGGGTTAGAGAAAAAGCTCAGCCCAAAACTCCTTTCTCCCCTCCAGGGTCTTGCTCTCTCCTCCATGGGGCAGAGCTGTCTGCTGAGGGTGCTTGGCTTCCCCAGCAGAAACACCCCTGTAAAGGGCTCTTCCCACCCCAGCCTCACCCTGCTGCCACCCAGCCTTTCTCCAGGGCCTCAGAGGTGTCTCTTACCAGCAGTTTCTGATATTTGGTTTGGAGGTCACTTGTGTGGTCCTGGTAACAGAGAAGAAACATAAGCATTAAGAGCACATCTCTAGTGAACAACAGTCCAAAGTGGGTTGGATGAGGGAGGAGGATGTGGATTTAATAGGATTTRCCTCACTGTAAAGCCAGGATCAGTGTGTGATGTTCAGCTCAGAGGCTAGGAGTGGATCTGGACGCCTACACAACCCCATCCAGGCTCTGACAGCTTTGGAGCTGTCCATGATCCCACCTGGGCAAGTTGCCTTGCTGCCCTTGCCTTCTTCAGCAGCATGCTCCCCCTCCCCCCAAGTCCAAGGTCGACTCTATGGGGCAGTGCCCCAGCTAGCAGAGAGAGGGATGAGAACTGACCTTGTTGCCTTCCTTGGTGATATGTGGGCCGATGGCCATCACCTCGTTGTGGAAGATGTTGTGCTCTTCTACTTGGCTATTGACCAGTGGCAGGTCAGTCCCRAAGCCCTTGCTGCTCAGCATGTCCTGTATCATACAAAATTTAGGGTTAATGATGGGAGAAAGGAGGCACATTCGGCTGAGGGATGTGGAGCTACCGATGCTACCAGGAAAGTCTCATGCCCTGCAGGTTAACCTCATGCTCTGGGTTCCGAGCTGGATGCTGTCTGCATGCTGAGGTCATGTGGAGCAGCAGAGGGATAGCAAAACTGCAAAACTGACTGTGAAAACAGCCCAAATAACTTCTTGGCACCCAAAGCAGGGTGGTCAGGGTGTGAGCCAGTAACCGAGGGTGTTACAAGGGATCGGCAGTGGCAGGATCCCTGGTGAGCAGGCAGTGCGTGCCATGGACCAAGCTCTCAAGCTTCCCAGCTTCTCATGCCTACAGGGAGGTTACTGAGACAACAGAGCTAGGCTCTTTAAGTGCTGCATGGTGGGAACTGTGAGGAGGTATGAGACAACAGGCATAAACTGAAACAGGAGGTTCAGACTGGCTCTAAGGAAGCCTCTTCACTCAACAGTGAGTATTGCTGAGTATTGGAGCATGTCACCTGGGGAGGGGGTGCAGTCTCTGTCCTCACTGACGCCCTGTAGGGATTTGCCCACGCTCACCTAGCATGACATGAGCGTTCAACCTAGATGCTACCTGCATTGCTGCTTTAAGCATTGATTCCAGCACTGCGGCAGCTGACCTGCCTGGCCTTTTTCTGTCACCTCTGGCACCCTTTGTTACCATCAAGCACCCCATGTTCTTCCCATCTGTTCCTTTGCACTCCCTCCACCATACTGTTTACTGCTTGCATGGGTATGAGACCCTGTCTTCTTCCAGGCACTGCTGCCAGCTGGGTAGGTGTCACCGGTGTAATCTCAGGCCCCCTTGGTACCTGTTTCTCCTTGATTACTGTTGACCAGTTGACCTGGGGTTCCACCTGCTGCAGGGGTAAGTTGTAGATCTGGTCATGTTTCACACGTAAGTTTGCCACTCGTTCCTTCAGCTGCCGGATGCTGTGGGAATGGAAAGATGAGGGTAGGATGCAGGATGTGGGCATGAGCCAGCCCTGGCATTAATTTCAGCAGCTCTAGGTGATACCCTCCCAGCCCTCTCATAGATGGCCTATGCCCAAGCAGACTGCCCGTAGGAGACCCTGGAGAATGTAGCACTGCCAGGCAGGGTGGTAGCAACCACAGAGTTTGTTGCYCATTGTGCAACAAGCTGGGGAGCGAGAGGGCAAAGTCTCCTGCACACTGATCCTCTGCCAAGGAGGCTCAGCAGCAAGGAGGCTCAGCAAAACTTCTAGCTCAGAGCAGGCTATAGCRGGGGAGAGCATGGCTTGCCTGCCTGCTGGGCAGATATGACCACGTGGGCTCTGTGCAGAGCCTCACACATGGCTACAGACCATGATGGTGCAAGGATCCTTGCCTTCTGCATGTGTGTGCCAGAGGATGGGTGCAGGTATGAGCTAATGCAAGTCACCAGGGCTGGGCGGTGAAGGAGCCTGCAGCACCTCCTTCAGGTCCAGGCAGCAGCTGAGCAGACCCCCTGGAGAAGGGGCTTCCCAGCCTGTGAKGGACTGGGAACAGATTTCCTTCTGTGGTACTTACTCTTCGGTGATCATTTCACCCTGGGGGTGCTTCATGTGCTTGGCAACTGCTGCATCCCCATCCAGCACGTAGAGCAGCTTGTCCGACTCGCTGAGTTTCTGAGCCGTGAGGTCCTTGTACTGGGCCAGCTGGCAGGCCTTGATCTTGTGCAAGTCCTGGGGAGGCACAGGGAGAAAACTGGGAGTAGAATGAAAGCRAACAGTCACAAAGGAAAAACTACAGCACCCAAATGGCCACCGCRCAGAGCTGGCCTGGCCCACGCTGGGCTGTGGGATGGGTGAGTGCACGCATGTAGCACCGCTGGGGTCTTCCTCCACACTGTTCCTGGAAGGTTTCTCAGCTGCCTGGAGATGGATCACCCTTTATACTCCCAGTAACGTACTTTGCTTTCTCCTCCTGTAAGTTAGCCCTGAGGAAGAGCTAGGGGAGACTATATTGCCTTTGGATGCACCATGTCATCATCTGAGAAAATGAAGATGTTTCAGCCCCCTTCTTCATCACAGATGCCTTTTTACTGCAGATCCCTGCTCTGCACAGTAGCATCCTGCCCCGGATAGAGAAGACTAAGGGGCACATAATCTCTCAYGGACTTCCAGCTTCCTCCTGTAACCCTGAGGAACCTGTACCTCCATCTGTCACAGAAAGGCAATCCCAGCCCGAGTGAACCCCTCCAGGCAGGGCGAGTGCACGCACATGTGACAGGACAGACAGCAAAAGCACTTCGAAGCAGCACAGGCTGCTGGAGCCTGGCCCGTGGCTGGAGAGCGATGCTGCACGTGGACTGGCTGTGCAGAGGACTCTGCAGGGAGTGTTTGGAGGAGGAGGGTGGGAGCACAGGGGAAGGAGCCTGCCTAGGGTGTGTAAGGACATTGTATACTCACGCTCTGCATGCGGGAGTCAGTCTCCACAATGTTTTTCTCCACCTGGTCGGCATTTTTCTGCAGGCGTTCGATGAGCTCGGTCAGCTCTTTGCTGGAGATGCTGGAGAAAAAGAGGGTCAGAGAGAGGCACTTGTCACCCCATGAACGTGTGTGTGGAAGGCGGCGGCCTGGGGCTGCCGGGGCTCCTCTCGGCACGCCGTGACCCCGTCCTCCGCGGCGTGCGCAGGGGTGGCGGGGGGCCAGCCGTGCCTGCCAGGCGCTGCAGCTGCGCATGACTCACTGGTGCCTTTCTAACACTTTCCAAAATACTTGGCTGCTCTGCCAGGGTGGGGGYGGTGGATGGGGACTTACCATCTCCTGCACAGTGAAAACAGGAGTCCCCACCTTGGCCAAGCCTCGTTTGGCCTYGATGCAAGCAAGGATGAGGGCTGTTTGCTGGAGAGCGAGAGAGGGTGCCTCCCGCACAGAGGAACGGGAGCACGAACCCCCCTCTGCCAGCAAAGGGGACCCCAAAYCCCAGCACCCAGGCAAGAGGGCCTGTTTGGCGGCGCCTGTGCTTCTGCCTGCGTGCAGCCCTGGCTGCATCCCCTCCTCGGCTCAGGGCTCCCGTGTTTTGCGCTGCAGCAGGCACTGCCCTGCGTGCATCGAGTACCTGCCTGCAGCAGCCCCAGCTCCCTCAAGAGATGGCACCTGCTCTGCAGTTTCATATCCACAATTTAAACCAGGTGAAAGGGGACAGGACAGCACCCAATCCATCTACCCTCAGGCAGCCTGTCTCTCGCTGGGCAGTGTTTTTCCTTCCCTCCAACAGGTGCCCAGGATAAGGGTGCTGTCCAAGCCCCCCTCTGCGTTTGCAGCTGTGCTGATGGGGTGCGAGGCACCTTCAGTGTGCTCCACCCTACTGGGGGATTGCATGGGGTCGGCCAAATATTCACAACCGTATTGCAGAGTGATATAGCAGGCTGAGCTAGAGCAAATTCTTTCATAAGCACGCAAAACAACCCGTGACAGGTTTTGCATAGCTATGATTATTTTAAACATTTCATCCTCTCTCCGTTAGCTTGGCTGCAAGAGGAGAAGGCGAAGTGCAGCCTGCAGCGTGCCAGCTCTGTTTCCAAATGACAAGCACACTCCCAGTGATGTGCTGGGCAACACTCGCGTCTCTTCTGCTGGAGAGTCCTGGCCTGCTTTGCAGACTTGAGACAGAAACCACTTTGCTCAGCGATGAATCACAGCAGCCTTCTCCCAGCAGCAACACCTCTGCACGACGACTTTGAGCAGGAAATGCAGGACACAACGCCCACCCACAGCTCCCAAGGTAAGAAAGGTATAATTAGTTGTTCTGGCATGTTCCCAGAACGCCATCAGCTACGCTCCTACTCTTGAAAAAAAAATGGGCTCCTGAATGGTCCCAGCAATGTCACCGTTCAGAGCAGAGTCTAGGCCAGAGAGCCGGAGTTCGTGGCCCGTTTGCAATTCCTGTTCGCCATGTGGACTTAAGCCATCGTTTAAGTGTTGGCTCRCTCCAGTTCCAGCCATCTGTAGAGTGGGAATAATAAGCCTTAATGGCTTTGCTATGTGGTGGTAAAATTAATCCTTATGTGGTGTTTAAAAATGTTAATTGCTGTTACAGCTGCCAGTAGACAAGGCATGTATCGCCTGCAAAAGCTGGTTCCCCGGAAACCTAAACGGCAGCAAGACAGGCGGGGGTCTGGTAAGAGCAGTTATCTGGAGGAGAAGCAGCGTCCCAGCCTGGCTTGCTTACAGCACCGAGGGCTCCTGCGGCAGCCCTTTGCCCCCACGCTGACAGCCCAGAGCTGGCAGCTTCAGCAGGTGAATCCCTAATGGAGCAGGAACCAAACGTGTAAGCTTGGTCGAGGAAATTGAGAGTGACCCACGTCCTCCCTCCTTCTGCAGAGAGGTGGCTCAACGCTGGCAATGAAAACGGCCTGTCAAACCACAGAGGTCAAGGCAGTGGCTTCCCTGGACACATGCCCTTGCTCAACCATCAGCAGAGGAAGACCAAGAGGTGGCCTTGGTGATCCCTGTGCATCGTATACCCTCCAGCAGTGGTGTTCCTCTCAGCCTGCTGCCTTTTCGACACGGGTGCTGCAGGGAAGAGCCAGCCTCCCCTCCCGGCACCGCTGCTGCGCTCCAGAGCATGGTCTTGCCAGCTCTGCGTCTCCATCTTCTTCAATGCAGCAAGAAGAAAATTCAGCTTGGTGCCTGGTTCTCCATGCCTAGAACTCGCTACAGGAGTCTTGCAGCATGTGACAGATGTGCTATTGCTCATGCTTCCCCTAGTTCTGGCCTGGGCAAGATTCACGCTGTGTTTATTTTTTTGTTTATTTTTTTGTTTTTGTTTTTAATAGAAGCTGTATCATCAGAATGATACTTAGCGTGGCTGGTGGTTAGTGTCTGCTACCACTCTTCATGCCTGCCTGGCACCTTCTGATTAAC
>NW_028186326.1:171696-178356 GCF_003343005.1 Rhea americana
AAAAAAAAAAAAAAAAAAAAAAAAAAAAAGCACTACCATAATTGCAGGCCCTCTTGCATCAGCAGAAATGAATGCCATTTCAGAGGAGAGGAAAAGCAGTGCTGGGCTCTGCAGGAGGTTAAAGGCTGCCCAAGGCACCCTGGGCAGCACAGCGCGCGGTCTGCAGCAGGGCCTCGTGCGCAGAGGGCCTGCGGAGCAGGGCAGCAGCGAGCTGCGCGCAGCTCCCGCAGCTCCCGGGCGAACGAGGTGCCGGGAGCGTGCGCGTCCACACCGGCAGCGCGAGCTGCGCACCAGCCGGGCAGCGGGAACGGCGAGGGTGAGTACGGGTTTCCATCGGTAAATAATCACGTTTGGAGGACGCACTGGTGAATAATCAYGCGCACTGGGCGAGCAGCTGCCTGGATCCTGCTAAAATAGTAAGAAAAAGCTCTTCAGAATCGATYTTGGAGTTTCTTCGGCTGTGCTGTCAACGAGCTCCAGCTTCAGAGAGCCGTGGCCGCGCAGGGCGCGGACTCGAGGAGGCGGAGGAGCGTGAGGCCCCGCGGCCCCGGTGAGACGGGGCAGTGCTCTCCGMGCAAACCCAAGCGGCCCGGTGTAGCTGCATGTACGGGGCGCTCCAAAAGCGATCCAAGATGAAGTTAGGCAGTCCCTGTCCGCCGAGTACAGCAGACCTGGCTTGTGAACGACCCTTCAGGACGGGTGCTGCCAGCCGCGGGGCATCGCGGGCGTTACGGACGGAGCCAGCGCTCCGCSTGCCGCTGCGGAGGGCCTCGGCCGTGTCCCCTGTCCCTCTTACAGCTCCTCGCTTAACGCCGAGCGTTACAAGGATGGGACCCGATCGCCCCGCGCAAACCCAGAAAAACGCCAGATGAGATCAGTGGCGCGAAAGCGGTTTGAAGCAGGATGACTAAAAGGGCATCACACCACGCGCGTGCGCTCCTGCGTGCCGGACGGTGGTTGCTGCTCGGCGTGAGGAGCCCTGGCCCTGGGCTCCTGCGTGACCAGCTGGGCAACACGCTTCGGAAACCTTCCCAACCACAACGGGGCACTTCTCACCCCTCACTGGCCAACTGGAGGCCAAACCCCACCTCAAGGGTGGGACGGGCTGATTTTCCGGGTGCAGGTTGGGAATTACAGCTGCCATCGCGGTAAGCTGAACCAGCACTGACCAGGGGCTCAGGAAAAGCTGGTAGGACTTGCCGGCTGGTCTCTGCGTTTTCTAACAAGCCCAAGGATGAACCTTCAAGGTTTAAGCAGATCTACAGYGTGGATAGGAAAACCATCTCTAAAGGCAGAAGTAGTCTGGGGATTTTCTAGTTYTGTTTTAAACTGTAACAAAGAAACTTCTAAATTGCACAGGGCAAATGAAAGGGAGCAGAGCTCCGCCGGGATCCGCGGCAGCCCGGCGTTTCACGCACGGCGCTCGACGGTGGGCTGCTGAGCTGGTCCGGCCGAGCTGCAGCCGCGGCGCCCGGCCGGCCCCCGTGCGTGCTCCGAGAAACCACTCGGCACTGCCAAAACCGATCTCTGGTGCCGGGAAACGGAAAGCGTGCAACACCCAGGCCACGGCCCTCTTACTCAGGTGCTGCCTTTGCCAGGAGTTTCCTACACAGAAACTGGATTTCCTCGCTGGTGCCGAGACAGCCAGGAGGGGGTCCAGGTTCTGGATGATCCCTCAGGGCGAGGATTTGCCCCTCGCTCCCTTCTGCAACTTAATATCCACAGTTTAAACCAAGTAAAAGGGGATAGGATTTATATACTTTTTTTTCCAAGCAATTCATGACAAACAGACAAGGCAATGATTTTTGTGGTATGAAAACCTTGCTGCTAAAAATGAGACTTCTCTCCCAAGGTGACTGAAGAGAACTGATTCCTAACCCTAAATTCCTAGCCCAGACCATTACACAACCAGTCCGCTGCCCAGCAGCRGCCTCCTTGCCAACAATTTAAATCTCTCTGCCAGCTAACGTGGCAAGCCACGATCATTTTGCAACACGAAACGCAGTTTGAGCGCTTTCCRTGTGGGGTTGTAAACAGGTGCACTGATTTCCTGGTGCCTTTGAGAGGGCCGGTGTTTGCTCGGCGAACGGTTCCAGGTGACAGGCTGAGCCGCTCCGAGCAAAAGAGCACCCGCAACGCAGGGCGCCGCGTTTTTACGCCTCCTTCCCCCTGCAGTGATGCGATCCTTAGTGGTTTTTTTAATCTCTTCCTCTCAGGTCRTGCCTTCGCTGATAAGAACATTTTTTGGCGCTGCCTTCCTCAGCTGTGACAGAGGCCCGAAGCCCCGAGTAAGCATCTCTGGAATGTTTGTACGTTCACACCCTCGTCCTGCACTTGCTGGCAGGTGGCAGGAAATCCCTTCAGGGGCTCTCACTTCTTTGATTGCTTCCTTTTCCAATCAAGGCAGATACTTCACTAACAGGCTTAGGTGAGGGTGCTCAAATAGATGGTCCTCGAGTTCTGACGACTCCAGCTGGACCCAGTCCCTGTGAAAGCTCTTGTGTTGACCGCTTGCCCATACACCAGATCGTACTATTTTGCTSAGAAGACGCAGCATTTAATGGAAGTGGCTCTGTACTGCTCCTTCCTGCAGCTCRGTGGATGTTGCCTGTGACCCTGGCACTCCTGATGGCTCCAGGGGTTGCTGCTGGAGCMCACTGGGAGCTTGCCCCTAACACCAAGGGGGAGCTCTTAGCCAGGGTCAAGTGAGCAGCTTCAGCATAGGGTCTCTGTGCTCCTCACTCAAAAAAAAACCCCACTGCCCACTGCACCCCACTGTTGGAAGCACAAATGACTGCTTACAACTGTTCTTGAAGTAGGTTGCCATCTGTACATGTATCCACGCGAGCGCTGCTGCTAGAGACCAGACTTCACACGCTTAAACTGTACTAATCTTCCTGAAGGCCAAAACAGAAGAGTGTAACTGCCTTTAAAACCTCCTGAGCCTCAGACGCCAGTGCATAATGCTCCCTTGCTAATTCCTCCGAGCTGCTCCTAACAGCCCTGGAGTGACACTGCAGCAGAGCAGAGGACGAGAGGGCTGAGCTAGTGTCATTGAAGTTTGGTRGAGATTAAGATCTGGCTCAAAACTTTTGATTAGTGTGTTGTCAAGCTACACACACTAGGGCATAGCTGGACAGCTGGGTTGCTATGCTCAGTCCAGCTTGTTTCAATTATACTTATCTTGCCTTGTATTAATGGAGATAYATTATTGTAATGTGCATGGAAATTAAAGCAAAACTAGGCCAGGTGATGGTGAGGCTTGCTCCACTATAAATACAGAGCAACGCCCCTGACTCACTCGTTGTCTGTTCATTATTGCTGACTCTATCCCTGCAAAACCACCTCTAGAAATCAGTRTCAGCCCTGCAGCCAGAGCCTCTGCAGATGTCCCCAGCTTGTACCCAAGGTACATAAACTGCCTTTTGGATAGGGAAGTGGCTGAGCCACTCTGAGAAGGCTTTGGGTCTCCAGACACCATTGAAGGTCTACAAGGCTGGGAGCCCTCCTGAACCTGGGCGTTGCTCTGATGCTGTGTGTACTGAGGGGGAGCCCAGGAGTGGGCTGAGCTTCCACGAACATTTTGGCAGCGACTTCTCATGGCTCAGCTCTGATCTTTGTTTTCTAACTCTCAAGCTTGGCCTTAGAAAGGGGAAAAAACAACCTCATGTTTTCTTAATGCAGCAAGTGTTTGGTAGAGATGAAGGAAAGGAGTGAGATGTGGGTCACCTACCACATACTACATTACAATGTGCRGAGGTGCCCAAAGCCCAGGGTCGGACAGGATGGGCTGCCGAGCCTGAGGCTGTAGCACTCGCCACTTCTGCACCCGAAGTCCTGCCTCTCGCTACACAACTAGCTCAAGCTAGAGCCCAAGGCAGGGGGGCTTTCACAAGGGTCTCACGTGGCGGGTTCCTTGCCTGCCTCTCTCCTTAGAGGGAAGGAGAAGAGATAAGAATATTCCTAAGGAGACACCTGGGCCCTAATCTTGCTAATTTGTGCATTAGAAGAAGGAAAAGCCTTGGAGAACTCCTGTGGAGGAGCATTAACCTGCAAACTGGTGATAAAGTAAGTGCTGGAGGATGGGGCACTGGTGTAGTATTARGAGGCGGCTGGAGGGGCAGAGGGATCCAGGGTGCTGTGCACAGAGCATCACAGGGGTTCTCCTCCAGCTAAGCAGTGGCACAGTGCATGGCTGATGAGCTGGAAGACTAAATGTGCTGCTGAGGACAGACAAGCCACAGCAGGCCAGAGGCCCCGGCTCTACCTGTGTGCACCAAGCTGTGTTTAAATCATCACGGCTCCGCAGGATTTAATGTTGCTTCTGTTCTTTCCACGCTGTTGCCTCATGAGAACTCCAAAGCGGAGTGACTTTCTTCCTTGCTAATGGAAACGTGGGGCAGATGAGCTTTGAGACGCGGGTCGGTCACCACAACCAGCTTCTTACTTGTTTGGGGAGGGAGTGAGCTCCTGCGGCCGCCCACTGCCAAGGCCTGCAGGACCTGGCCCCCAGCGAGCACAGGCCACGTCCCCACCAGCCCAGGTGCAGCAGCAGCCTTGCCGAAACAGGCCAGCTCAGCTGCAGGGCCAGAGCGGAGCATCCCACCCCGGCGCACAGGACCTCGTGCCCTGCTGGGCGAGGGCCTCGCTCTTTGCTGTCAGCAGGCTCTGAATCACAGAGTCGGTCAGGTTGGAAGGGACCTYTGGAGATCATCTAGTCCAACCCCCTGCTCAAGCAGGGTCACCAACGCTCTGGGTAGCRCCTTGGTGTACAGGGGCCCTACATGGCATGCAGATAGGAACCGGAGTAGGGAGGGGGTTGCTCAATGCCCACACATTTCAAGTTGCTTTGGATTGGAGCCTTATGGGCTAATTTTGGGTTGGAGACCGGTGGCCACCCGCATTCTGAGCCAGCRAGACAGAGAACGCTGTTCCTGGGCGGATTACCGAGCCCGGCTTGAGCTGCAGATTCAGCTTTGGATCCTGACAGCCCTGCTTTGGTCTCTGGTGCTGATCACCACGGCAGCCGCCCGAGCACAGACGGCAAGGTGCCCCACTGCAACAGGAATTTGTCCCAGGGCTTCCGACCAAAGGAGCCGCTGAGATCCTGTCGCGCAGCGGCTCCTTGTCAAAGCTCTAACTGCCCTAGGAAGGTACTTCCGAGGCAACCCCAACTGCATCGGCCGAGATCACAGGCCCGGCTCCCTATTACCTGCAGGAAACGCTCCCGCGTGACTGATCGCCAGCCAACCCGGTGCTCAGGTATCCGCTCTGCCACCACTACGCTTTGCATGCTCAGTCTCCAGGGGCACCCTGGCACTCAGCCCTGCGCTAACCCGCAACCCTGCAACCTACCTTTCCCCAGCTGAAAGAGCCTCCCCGGAGAGCAGGCTGGGCTGGACGGGGCGCTGTGTCCAAGTATCTGTTCCTGTTTACAGCATGGGGCTGTTGACTTTAGCACGGTTGCTCTGTCTTTCTAGCAGCACAACGGGGCGGGAGCTGGCTCCGACTCCAGCAGCGCCTGGAGCACGGGACGGGGCAGCAGCAGCTCCTCAACTCGCAATCTCCCCCTGGCTCCCCGGGCAAGTTGTTTAACCGGTCTGGTGCTGGCTTCCCCTTCCCCGCTGCGGGGATATTTCCATGGAGTGGGAGTGTTCCCTGGATTCGCAGATGTTTGTAAACTCCAGCACAGGAACTAACAAATTGGGCATAACAGGCGCAGCCTTCCCCGGGGTGCGCGCAGGCACCCTCGGAGGCGCAGACGCGTGCGGGTGGCCGCATCGCCCATCGCCGCGCCTGCCTGCTCCCTCCAGCCGCGAAGACCGCGACTTCGCCGCGGCCCTCGGGGGAGCGCGGGTGCCTGGCCGACGCGGGGCCCGGGGCGCCTGGGCTGGCCGGCCGGGCGCTGCGGGGAGGCCCGTCCCCACGAGCCCCACGTGCCCGGGCTCCGAGGAGGCCRCGTCTCCTGCTGCCGCCCGGCGCCCGGGTGCTGCTGAGCCCCCCGGCTGAGCAGGCCGTCGGGGCAGGCGTGCCGGGAGAGACGGGCTCCTTCCCAGCGCCGGTCGCCGGCGCCTCCCGGGCTGCGTACGCCAGAGCCTCTCCAGGCTCTCCCGGAAACGCTGAACTTTCTCCTGAATCGATCCGAACATTCAACTTCTGTTGCAAAAATGCCCCCTCTGGCCCTGGCAGGCACCCGGGGGCTGGGGGCTGGCCGCCCTCCAGTTTCCTTCAATGAATCATTCAGGCTGGAGGGTGGCCATGCCTGCTCTGCTGGGGATTTCTACATCTTTTCCATTTTCACAGCACCCTTTCGGGGGCAGGTTTAACGCTGCGCTCTTTCTTAGCCGGGCACAGCTCAAAATCCACTTCCCCTCCAACAGAAAGAGCGGCACGAGAGGAGGAAATACTGACTATTCGGGTCTAGCAGATCCGAAGCCCACGCGAACGGACGCCGAAGCCGCGCAGACCCGACGGGCTCGCCCGGGGCAGGCGGCCGCTGCGCGGTCCCCGTCGGGGCTGCGCGGGGGGCTGCGGCCCCTCACTCACCTCTTCCTCTGCCCGGCGGGGCTGTACTTCCCCTTGTTGCGCTTCCTGAAGAGCGAGTGCATCGCGGCGGCCGGCTCCTTCCCCCGCCGCCGGGAGCCTCTGCGCCGGGAGCCG
>NW_028186326.1:178731-180944 GCF_003343005.1 Rhea americana
AAAAAAAAAAAAAAAAGCCCAGGGTTCAAAATCATTCCGTGGGAGACGAGCATTCAAATGGGAACGGTGTAAAAAGCCACGGCAGCTTCCCCAAAGAGAAACCCCCCGAAGAGCCACAAATCGCCCGGGAATCCGGGAATCAGCCCTGGCCTGGGCAGTCCCCGGGCTGCAACCCGCTGGGGCGGGGGGAGCGGTCGGGTGCTCCCCCCCCGGGCCAGAGGGGCCCTGCTCCAGGCCCTCGAGCCGAGGGGCCGGTGCCGGGYCGGGGTCTCAGCCTTGCTTTGGCCTCCCAGACCCCCGCCCTGGGGAGGGACCCTTGCAGATCYGCCGGGAGTTGCTGCCCCAGTGCCAGGCCCTTCGCCGCGTCGGGGTGCAGGCGGGCGGGGGGGAGGCAGAGCTGCCTCCCTCCGACCTGCCGCAGCCCGCGAGGTTTTGCTCGCCCATCCCAGTGTGCACAGCATTGAGCAATTAGGAGCAGCTCTGGCCTTTTTATCTAGGGATTTTGTGCCCATCTGGGATTAAACAACTGAATACATGATTGTCGCTACCTCGCCAGCCCCAAATCCTCTGCTGATTTTCATTCTGGGGGCAAGTCAGTGCAGGCTGCGACCTATTGATCCTGATCCCCGGCTCGGCTCGGATTGCCACCTCCTCCGGCGGCGYTGGCAGCGTGCAGAGCCCCGAGCCCGGCGCTCGCTGAGCGCAGACGTTCCTGCACGGATCCGGCCGCGTCTGCACGGCGCCGCGAGGCAGCAGCTCCCAGCGCTTCGAGCACGGGGCAAGTACGTGTGAGCGTGCGTTCGTGCGGGCGTGAGGACGTCCTCCACCTGCGTTCCTTAGGCTGCAGCCGAGGGAGGAGAAGCGAGGGCGTTTCCACCGTGGCACGCAGTCCGCGTGAGCCGGGCAGCTGCTTAGAGGGTGAGCGGCAGCTTCCAGGAACCTCTTGTGTTTTTGCAGTTCTCCCACATCTGAGGGCGCTTCTGCAAAATGCTCTGATTGAAGCAAACCCGCCTTTGCCGGTGGGGGCTGTTTCGCGGAGCTGCGCTGCCYGGCGGCGACGCTGAGCCTCTCGCAGGGCTGCGGGGGCTGGAGCTCGGGGGACCCTCAGTGGCCAGAGCAGGGGGCTCGCGGGACGGCCGGTGGCACTGGGCTGCTCCGGCYGCCCTCCCGGCTCTGCCAGCCGTTTCCCTGCCGCGCGCTGCCAAAGCGGAGCCGCCCCCYGTCCCGGAGCGGTCCTGGCTGGAGGACGGCGGTGGCGATGGTGCTGTAAGGCGTCGAGGCGTAGAGGGTCGTCCCCGCTTACGCGGCCTACCGGGACCTTGTCGCGCTGCTGACAGCCTCTCGCGGGTGCATCTTTGCTCCTGCTCGTAATTCGGATGCTGCATTGCTGCAGCCGGGCGCTTTGGAGCGTCCCTGCGGCTCCAGGGGCAAGGTCGGGTAGCAGGGYGTTCGGATGGGCCCGGAGCCGGGGCAAGCGCTAGTGCGTGCRGAAGAGTGAATTTATTACTATTTATTGCCTAGTAAGGCTTTGCATTTTCATGGCCTCTTCCAACCCAGCATCTTAAAGCCTCTGACAAATAGAGATATATTTAGCGCTCTCCCAGATGCCCAAGCCCATGTCTTAATTGCTAGGTCGAACAGCAGAGCCCGTCCTGGCTGGCACCGGTGCCCGGTGCCTGGGGGAACGCCTGGAGATGCCGGCGCTGCACGGGGCGAAACGCCGGCTCCCGGAGCTGGGCCGGGACGCCCCAGCTCGCCTCCGCAGCCTTGATTTTTGATTCRGACGAGCCTTCGGTGGAGACAGGCCCTTCGGTGAGAACCGCTCGTCCGATCGCCGCCGGCGCGAGGTGATCATCCAGCGCCGCCGCCGGCCCCTCCCGCCGTGCCGCTGAGCTTGGCGCTTCGTGGTTTCCCCGGGCCCGTGCCGGGAAGAGGCAGCTCCCGGGCCGCGCCGCAGCTCCTCGCCGGCCGTTTCCCAGCGCGCCCCCCCCAGACASCCCCAAAAAGCGACCGGAGCGTCGGTTTACCCGTGAAACGACCGTGTCTATCACATACTTCTTTTTTTTTTATTACATCTTTTCCGTTCGCCTCCTGCGTGACCTCTGCGGCGCTAATCCCCCTAATCTCCCCTCATCTCCGGCGCGGTTCATTTGTGCGCGCGGGTGCCCTTGAGAGCCGCCGTGCCGCGCCGTGCCGCGCCGGCTCGGGGACGC
>NW_028186326.1:182229-238433 GCF_003343005.1 Rhea americana
CGGGTTTGGTCCCGGCGTGGGGCAGGGTGGCCCGGGCGGCGAGGCCGGCCCTCGCGTGCGGCGAGCAGATGGCGGGGGAGCTGCCGCCTCCCCCAGCCCTTCGATGAATATGGCCCGGATCTGCCGCTGATTAAGAGATTACTTTGAGAGCCTGAAATATAAATTTGTCTATACAAACACGGGCCGTCCGCCCCGCCGGGGCTGTTGATAGCTGCGGCCCGCGCGGCTCGAGCTCGTTTTCTGGATTCCCTGGCGGGGTGCTGGGCCCGACCCGAGCCCGCCGCGGGCGCAGCCCCGCGGTCCTTGGCCGGCCAGGGCGCAAGCGAGCTTTGCGCAGCTGCCCTCCTGCGGGTCCGCCTTGCTGGCTCCCTGCGCGCGCAGCAACAGCCCGCTGCTGTTAATAAGTTTATAAGCCGTCAAATCCTATGACTGAGGGGACTGAGAAATGTAGGGAGATTTATAATCTTGTTGACCCCTAGTGTGTCTGAAYCACTGACTGAACAGTACCCGAATGATTTATGCTGGCCACCGCTATTTCTTTTTTCCCTGCTAATATTTAATTGCATCTGCGKCTCTCTTCTTCCTTTTTCTGAAGGAATCAGGTATTTGGAGACGTGACAGAACTTACGCCACGTGAAAGAGGTTTCTTCCCATTTYGGGAGGGATAACGTCTGCGTAAATACGTGTGTGGGATTTTGGAGCGCACGCGCGCTCGTACAAACGAGTGTGYGTGCGCACGCTCTCGGCACCTCGCCGAGGGAAAGCGCAGCGCCGAACTCGCCGGAGCGAGGAGCAGAGCCAGCGCGCTGGGCGAGCGGGGCCGGTCCTGGGGCAGAGCAGGGTCCTGCAGCAGAGGCGCTCTCCTGGGGAAGTGGGGAAAAGTCCCGCTGTGGTGTGAAAGCCGGATCGAGGGCTGTTCGCGCGGGGACGCAGCGCGCCGGGGCCGCGCGAGGCCCAGGACGGGCGGCGACGGCTCGGCGCGCTCCGCCGTGGCTGGGCGCGCTGCTCCTCCGCCGCCGTCCGACTTGCTTCGCGCGGCTCGTGGAAGGAGCAGGTAAAAAACGAGCAGGAAAAGGTCTGGTTGTATCGGATGAGCTGGGAAGAAGAGGTGTTGGTTCATCTGTCAGGATCAGGCACGGTTTATATAAAAACGCTTTGGAAAGTGGGGATATCCGCTCCTTTGGAAAGGAAACGTTTCTTGTCCCGCTCCCGATCCTGCAGCGCTGGGGCAGTCCCTGGGAAGGGCGAGCTGCGTGGCGTGGCGAGGGCTGAGCCCGAGCTGGGGCAGCTTGCGGCCGGGCTGGGCTTTCTGTCCTCAGCGGTGCCTTTCCGTTAGACATCCCCCTTCGACGTTGATAATATATTAATTATCCGACCCTGCAGAGCCACCGCGTTTCAGACCCCATTCCAAGAAATGGTATTTCCACAAGCTGAAGCCCAAATTCGGACTGCAGCGCAAATCCCTGGGTTCCAGTGAAGCAGAGCAACAGATTAGAGACGGAGGAACAAGCTTCCCTGCGTGTGAAACRCCGGCCACGCTGGGGGTTTCAGTCCTGTTAGAACAGATTGAACACGAAAGGAGCTTGTTAGAGCTTTCCAGATTATATTTAGTTTGATTTAATTTTGATCTCAAGTAAATATATCCGGTGGTTTGGGCTGAAACAGATGTTGATAGGTACAGGACTTAAAAAACACTTATCTCATTTGGATACATGGCCTCGACATTACCAAAGCTTTTCAGTAAAGTTTTGGACT
This sequence comes from Rhea americana, assembly GCF_003343005.1. Taxonomy (NCBI): domain Eukaryota; kingdom Metazoa; phylum Chordata; class Aves; order Rheiformes; family Rheidae; genus Rhea; species Rhea americana. The sequence goes on from NW_028186326.1 coordinate 183,985, forward strand.
ATACTTGACCCTGCTTCTACCTGAAATAGCCTATTTTCGTGATTGCAATGGCACAGGGTAATTAAATAAGGAGCTTTTCYTGCCTTTTCCGGAAGCAAAGATTTTTGAAGCAGCAAGGGAAGCACTATGTCTCAATGGAGGRAAGTCTGTCTGTTTTGAAATACTCTTAACCTCTCTCCAAGCTTCCACGGCCTATAAAATGTGTGCKGTCTTTGTAGATCTCCTAATCAGGAGTCTGAGGGCTCCTCCCTCCCCCCATAAATTAGAATGAATCCTGTGGGATTTCATCCTCCTGAAGGCATCTGCTGCTGACTTGAGGAAGAGCAAAAATGTATGTTGGGACAGTATTAGCAAGAGAGACTGCTTGTGGTTTTTGCGTGCTTTGGGGGAGAGAAGCACCTCCACAAAATGGTTCATCTCAGTTGACTTGATTTGTATTTTCAGGTAGGATCTATTCCCTTCTAGAAGTGCATGTCTGTACAAGGGTACAGGTGACTAACTCAGTTTAGAGACTTAATTATACGGCAAAGGTTCACTGAGATGAATCCCTTGTGCTGAAGAAATCCACTAGCCAAGAAGGATGCTGGAAGACAGGGCAAAGTTTGGAAGAGAGTCACAAAAGTTTGGAAGAGAGTCACAAAAGTAATTAAAGAGCTGAAACACCTGACTAGCAGTGAGAAACTGCAGCCTGAGACAGAGGCTGCGTGGTGCTTGATCATGGTCTAAAGAGCACTAGCACAGGGGGCACTTAATTCTTGAAGGCTGGAGAGACACATGCAGCCAAGGATTAAAACGTCTTTAACAGTCAGAAGAGGAAACCGCCGAGAAGCTTTCAGGCTTGATTTTGAAATTGCCCACATCTCAGAATCTTTAGACTAAAAGTTATGCTTTGATTCAGACACRAATTAACCCCATGGATGAGCACCCACCGCTGCGAGGGATAGAACGGATCCACCACCTTACCACCCTCCGTGGCTGGAGGACGTGACGGGAAATACCCACACTCAGTTGCAGGCAGTGAAGGTGGGTTGCCAAGAGGGTTTGTTAGGATGGGGCAGGGGTGCTATGGCCACTGGCTTTCCTTCTGAGGAAGGGAAGCTCCCTTTTACTGGGGAGCCCCTTTTACTGGGGGTTTGGAGGACTGAGCCCTGTTGCAAGAAAGGGGCTCCGTGGTAATGAGAGGGCAGGTGTGACTGAGTGACCAGGATTGGTTTTCCACCTGGGTGAAGAGCAGATGGGTTTGTGATCGTGAGGGCTGTGATAGGAAGCAGTAGCTGCCCTTCTGCAGCCCCTTCCTATCCYCCATGATTCCTGTCCCTGGGACCACCCCTTCGGCGCTCTCGGAGGAACGGGGCAAAGGAGCGCGGAGGTCTGTAAGGAGAGGGGGAGGAGGAAGGTGTCTGCAGGGAGCAGACATTGCGTGGGTGCTGCTAACCCAGCAGCCTGTCTGGATCCTGAGGMCTTGCTTTGTTCGAACAGGGTGTTCTCATGTGAGCTGTCTGCTGCCTGAGCCTGCCTGCTCTGGGTGCTGCTCCTCCTGGGTCCTGCTGGTCCCTCTCTGCTGATGGGTGACACTGGGCATTTCCTCTTCTTGGGACCCTGCGTAGATGCACTTGAGGCTGAGAGTTGCCTCTGTCTGCTTCTACCCAGCCTCTTGTAATGTTCTCCTTTTAACCTCAGCAGATGAGAGCATTACAAGGAGACAAATTTTTTGGTCTCAGTTGYAACACCTTTACTTCTCAGTCAGGAGAGCTGGCCATCTCACAGGTGGGAAGGATTGCAGAGCAGGGACTCAAAGCAGCTGCCTGCTAAAGCCAAAGCTGGCTTTGGCATTCACTCTGCGCTGGTGCTGTGGGAGGACGCTAGTTCACACCTTCTCTGGCTGGCTGTACTGCTGCCACTGAAGGATGTGGGGACATTGGGAGAGGAAGCACAGCAGGTCACTCCACAACACAGCTCRTGTCCTTAGGATAAATGTAATTTGTTCTCAGTGGCCTGTAAATCCTGCATGTTTCCATGTGGTGTTGTTAGTGGCTGGAAGTGCTTGGCGAGCAGGGAGCAGAGCAGTGGAAATGCTGCTGTTGGCCTCCTCCTCCCTGCCGAGAGGTTAGCAGTGATGTTGCAATTCAGTGTTGGCAYGTACATGTGCTTGAGACCTCATTAGTTTTCCATGCTTAGATGAGGAGTAGTTTTCAGTTATGCTGTAGGTATTTACACCTCAAAGAAGTCATGGGACACTTGTGTGTTAGTGTAAATGAGATCCAGGCTTGTGGGTACCAGACTTTTCCATGGGAGTGGGCAGTGTTGTGGGTCACACCCTTGCAAAAAGCTGCAGCAGCATGGGAAGCTTCTGGGGTAAGGTTGAGATGTTGTGTGGAAGGGATGAGGAGGTGACATTGCTGGTGTGAGACAGCACTAGTGATCCAATTAACACCTTGAGGACAGGTGGAGCTGCCTAGCTTCTGTTCTCAGCACCCTTGGGAACTGTCCTTCCAAACGCTGGATGCTGCCAATTATCAGCTGTGCTGGATGAAAGTGAATTTTTGGGGACTGTTGCTTTCTGCTGTGCTAAGCGTTTAATGTGCAACAGYGTCAGTCCTTGGTAGGCTGATCTGGTCTTCAGACTGGCGCAGGGCAGCAGCAGTCTTGGAGCTCGGCAGTAAATGTCAAACCAAGTTCCTCCGTGACTTGAGGCTGTTTACCCCTGATCTTTGCCGTAGTCCAGCCCTGCCCGAGCGGGGGTCCTCCCTGCGCCGGCGCCGCGGCAGCGTGGCCTGGCCGGGCTGCCCGGTGGGGACTGCCTTCCTCTGGCCCGGCCCGGGAGCGGCGCGAGCAGGGAGCGCTGCAAGCCCAACCGCAGCTGCGCGCAGCAGGGCCGGGGACCCCGTCTGCTGCAAGAAGGAGGACCCTCGCAGCGGTCACTCCGCCCCCCCAGGCGGTTAGCACAGGGCTCCTGGGCTCGAGGAAACTGTCCTCCTGCTTGTGATGCCAGCGCCAGCTAATCCGCTAACAGCCCTGCGGCGCGGCTACGTGATTAGGGAGTGCGTGATGCGAACGGCAGTAGCTATGGTGACTGGGGAGGGCRTGCTGCGCTGGGGGGTCTCGGATGCTGCATGGCATTTATCTGTGTACGTTTTAGGGTGCTTTTTGGTTTGCTGCCTGTCCGCGTTTGAAATGGCTGAGTGGGGCCGTGCACGAGCGCTTGGCAGCGTGGCCGTTGTCCCCCGCTTACCGGGCAAAGCACCGTGTGGCTGAAGCTTCCTCTTGGTTTGCCGGCAGGGCTGAAAGMGTTCACGTCCTCGTACCTGGCCCTTCGCCTGTCTTTCTCGTTTTGTCATGTATTTCTGCCAGAGGTGCATCTCTTCTCTTTACTTCTTATCTCCTCGTCATGCTCCCTTTCACTCCTGCCCTTGTGACTTTAGAGTTTTCTTTCTTCCTGTGACCGTTTCTCAGCACAAGTCTTGTGATTCCCCATCTTACAACCAGTCAGCGCTGAAAGCAGCAGGAGTCTGTCTGCAAGACCCAAGGAAACATCTGTGGCATGAAGGTACAACCAGGCACTGCCTCTTTTCCTTTAGCCTTTCTTGCCTCCTTGATCTAACAGCATGAATCGGTGACCATCTTTCACATGTTTTGATGTTCCTTTCCCAAGAAGCAGGGAAGAAAGGAGGCAGAAGATAGAAACAAAGGAAGAAATGTAGAAGAGAAATAGAGAAGAAATACAGAATACCTGGAGAGAGTCTAGAGACTGCACTGCCCATGTGCGGCTTATAGGTATTCCCAGAAAGTTCTTTGATTAATATTTACAGGAGAGTTGGATAATAACTTAGCAGAGAATCGGAAGATCTGCTTGTGACTTTCTGCTAGATAGGAAAGAAATTCTCATCAGTTTTATTGTGTCCCTACCATAACTTTATAGATCTCGCAGATCCTAGTTGTGCTTTCTAAAGCAAGAAAGCTGAAATCTCCTGCCCTAGGAAATAAAGGGCAGAGATCCTTGAGGCAGGATCTCCCTGAACATAATGTACTGCTTGCCTAGAAGCAGGAAGGATTATGTAATTGGTACTCAAGAGAAAATCCAAGAGGATTTTAAAATTTGAAATGTACTGCCAGGAAAACTCAGAGCGGAGAGAAGTACGAGAGAGCATCTTGGAGCTTGCAGGTGTTTGAGAAGGACTTTCATGGTGTTACTTTTAAATACCAAGTTTGGAAATGCTCAGCTGTTGAAAGTCTAGAGGCTGTGTGCATCCTGGGGCAAACAGCCCTGCTTTGGCAGAGAAATATGTGCTGTTCTTTCTAAATCAAGGATGTAGTGGAATCTATTTTCTTAGCTGCCCTTTCAGCAGATGGACATCTCTTTTGAAGCACCACAGATGTCTTTTTTGTGCTAGTTTCAGACTAGATGGCTTTTTTTAAAGTAGTCATGACCTCTGCTAAAGGAGTTGGAGTAAGTAGTGGCAAAGGGACTAATGCTAATGTGGAAGACCTAGATCCTTGTCTCTGTGTGGCTTTGAAGCAGCTTGGGCTAGGCAAGTTTTCTAGATCTCCAGGTCTTTCCCATCAGTTGGTTCTGAAAGCTGACACGTGGAAACGTTGTCTTCTGGGTTTTAGCCTCAGTGTTGAGACTGAGATTGCTAAGAAGACTGATGGCTCTACTTATTTGCTTGTATGGCCTTAACACAACCCAGAGGTCATTCTACCCTCACAGACGGCCTGGAAAGAATCGTTTCACTCGCAAGAGCACTCAGTGCAGCCCTCAGTTTCAAGTAGAAGTATATTTTTTCAAGAAACCAGTCTTAAGCGATGTTTTCCTACACAATTTCTAACTCTCCACTGGACATCTATCTCCTCCATTGTGTTGATTACGCAGTGTCAAGACTTCCAATGATACTAAATCCAAGACCTACACCGGCTGTAGGCCAGTTGTTGCCAGTACTGTTTGCTTGTAGTCCAGGTAGGAATGGCTAGGGGAGATGTGTATGATGAGAGAATACTTTACATTGTACAAGTACATTGTACTTGTTGCAGTCATCCTTTTCCCTGCTCTTCTTTCTGAAACCTAGAAACATATGATTTTTCCACCTGAGATTGGACCATCTTCTCTGTTTGCTTCACTTTGGCAGAGATCAAAATTTGATGTTTTGGAGAAGATGCAATAGCTCCTACCTGTCACCTGAGCAATGTGGACTAGGCGGATAACTCCAGATGAAATTTTCAGGTGCTCCTGACAGAGGAGGACAGGGCAGGTGTGTGCAACATACTGTTCACTTGAAGTAACAGCCTGTTTTACCTTCTTGCTTCCTGGCAGGAAGAGGCAGTTCTGCTGGTTGGCAGTAGGATGGGGGAAGAGCACAACTATGACAGACAGTCACCGGTACGTAACCTGCTGTCTTTCTGTGCTTCTCCCCACCACTTCCCATTTCTTTCCTCACACTTTCACCTCTTTTAGAAAAATGTGTTGGAAACATGTCTGATTTGTACTGTATTTTGCTATCAGCATTTTTTATTTTATCCTGTGGCCCTACTGTAAGACTTGATTCCGCTTGTAGCTTCATTCCCACCTGCTTTTACATAATATTATTAAGTAAGCTGACTGTTTCCATTCAACATTTTAAATTAAAAATATTTTTCAGGGAAAAAGGACTTCCACATAGAAAAAAAATTTTGATAAAATTCATTTTATAGCAGTGAATTAAAAGGTGGAAATGCTAAGTTAAGTACATGTTTATAGGCTATTCAGCCCTGTGGTATTAGTTCATGCTTAATTTGTGCTCCTTCCATTCACCCATTTATTTAAAAATGTAAAACCCATAATCCCCAAAACTTGAGCCCCAAACACTCATGTGCCTGCTCGATGTTAAGCATGCAGATTTTCCCCAAGACATAGCAACTGGGGTGGATGACTCTTTACTGAATTGCGAGCAAGGGGATTTCTCCTGTTTGCACATTCAGGGGCAGAGTGGCCTGACACCACCAAACTGACCCGTAAGCCTTCTGAAGCCGGTGTTGGTCAAAAAGAGGTTACCTATTCCTACAGAACTTGCCTCCAGCATCTCTGCCATCCCTTGACTTCAGCAGAGCTGATTTATCCCAGCTGGGGTTCTGGCCTATGAGTCAAAGAGTTGATTTTGTGAATTATTTTATTAGCAGAGTCTGAAAGAGCCTCCCTAGGCTGCATGAAACAAGTCATGTARTGAGTTTCAGTGGTGGGATGGAAATATTCCCATACTGTGACCGGTAGGATTATTAGTGCGTTAGAGGATTTGCAGTATGATTGTTAGTGTAACCAGCGGGACAGCGAGAGGTCTGGCTCCATTTTCAAATGAGCTGCTGAGGCAGGGCTGCCTGAGCGGGGCTCCGCTCCGGTTGCTGCCGCTCGAGGAGGACGCTTTGGAGAGCGCCGTGCCCCGGCATGGGCCAGCTCTTCAGGAAAGCAGAATGGGCTAGGATGAGGGGTTACGGCACCCGCAGGGGAGCCGAGTTCCCGCCGACAAGGTTTTCTGGGTAACCTTGGTCTAGCAGTTAGGGTGAGAGCCAGCAGGAAGCTGGGCACGCCGGTGCTCGGTGGAACCGGCGCGAAGGTGGGCCCTCGAACGCAGGGAAGGCGGAAGCCCTTGCTGCCGCAGCGGAGTTTGCCTTTAGCTTCTCTGCGTCCCAGCTGCAAGACTGGAGGGAAAACTGCCTTTCCCTGCTGTGGGGTTGCTGTAAGGATGGCTGCTTCCGTGAGGCGCTCGGACACCCCGAAGGGAAGGGCGCAGGCGCCCAGCAGAGTGGAAATGGCATCAAGTAAAGCGCCTCGTGCTTAGTCTCATTTATTTCCCCATCCCTTAAACTAAAGCCTTTATGCAGATGTAGAATAATTACTGCAACAAGCAAATAGGGACTGTTAGATACGTCTACGTTTGCAGGCTAGTTGGGCGTTACGTATCCAGATTTTGACCTTGCAACTACATGAATTCGTTTTTAGGAGAGCTTTGGCGACCTAACGAGTCTGTTCTGCTTTTTAATATTTCATCAGAATGCTCCCAAATGGAAATCAYTTAAAGCAGCAATTAAAAGAAAATGTTTCACATTTTTCATTGTTTTTAAAGTACCTAGAATTCACACAGTGCAAGTTCATGTGGCCATTGGGACATTTCTTGCTAATAAAACTAATTGTTCGTTAGTGMGAAAATTAATATCCAACAGCATCGAATACAAGCAAATACTTGGCAAATAGCTTGCAGTTATAAACAACTGTGTCTGTATCAAATCACCAGCTGATCTGGGCTGATGTACCGCTAATGGGGCCTGGCCCAGAGCCTGCACGCAGAAGCCACGAGCAGTGGGAGAAGGACGGTACTGGAGTTAGCAGCTTGCTGCAGGGCCTTGGCTGCCCACCAGAGCTGGCGTGGGCAGGGGGCTGCAGGACCTGTGCCCTCCTATCTCCCCCGCGGTCTCTGGCTCCAAGGAGGCACGTTTTAGTGGGAATTTCTCTTCACTTTGCACAGTACCCAAGATCAGTKGTCTGTCTGTCTCTGCTCACTGCACAGCCTTGGATAATCCGATTTTTTTCTTTTTTGGCCTCAGTTTCCATGCCTTATAAAACAGGGGTTGTGTCCCTTCTCTGACAGGGGGATGTGCTGTGAGATAGGTGGATGAAAGAGRCTGTTTAAGGGCAAATCATGCTTCTGACCTCCTAACTGATATTAGAACAGCTGAACTCACTTGGCATTAAGTAGGATATGCCGTGCGCTGGGGAAGATGTTAGAAGAAAAAAAAAAAATCCTAAGTGCTACAGTCTGTTATTACTTCCAAAGCTTTGCTGCAGATTTTAAGCCTTTAGGGATGGCGAGAGCACGTCCTACGCCGGCGGCTGCCCCGGAGGGGCCCTTCCCGGAGACGAACGACGGGATGTGCCGAAAGAATTGCCCCGCTGCTGCTGCCGTTAGGTGCGCGGCAGCCCTGCGGGGCTCGCCGGCGAGAGCCCCTCGGGCACGGCTCGCTCCCCCGCTCGCGCGGGACCGCGCTCGCCGTCGGCAGCGTTGGCTTTGTTTGGCTTGCGTAAGCTTTAATCTAAAGTTGGAGATGTTTTTAGCTGATCTGTGTTAATGTTGGGGGGAATTAACATGCATACGGGAGGACCATGTGACCCCCTGCCCTCCCCTTTTTTCATCGCTTTACCGGATTCCTGCCAAATCAGAGTGGCTGGAGCCCGGCAGGGCTGGGCTGCCGCCACGCAGCTCCGCGAGCAAGATGCCCGCCGTCTCCGTCCTGTACAAGGGAGCCATCATCATCAGCAGGTAACGCCTGGCAGCGCCGGAGCCGCCTGGAGCAGGGAGGGAAACCTTGGACGGCTCCGTCCGGTGTCGGGTCTCGTGTCAGCCGCTGCAGCGCGGGCTGGAGCCGCCTTCCCGCTGGAAGGTGGAGGGAGGTCTGCTGCGGTTTCCTCGGAAAAGGGCTTGGGTTGGCRGGGATTATTTGCATGCAGCAGGAAGAGCTGAGAAAATGAAACGCGCTGAAAACCCGGAGGAAGTATCGCTTTTCAGCAGCAGAGCGAGTGTGCCTTGCCCCGTCCGTGAAATCTCCCTGGCTGGGGGCACACGTGGGATCTTTCGGTTTCGTATCTCCCCCTACGAAGAAAAGGGGACCGGGTTATTAAGTAGGAGCGATGCAGAAATGGGAGGAATGCTCTGCACTCTGTGCTGTTCTATTTGATTTCTTTGTCTCCCGTGAAGACTTTCTTTCCTGTTTCAGGATTTCCAAGGTGAGGTGATAGGTGTTTAGAGGATAGTCACTTAGAAATGAAGCTTTCTTGAATTCTCCTTGGGAACGGCTAGAGCTGTTTACTCCTYCTAGGAGCAAACAGTGGTCCCTCTCTGCACCTTCACCCCGAGGTCCTGTTGTTGGGGGGTTTTTTATCTCTAATATTAGGAAAGCTCGTTTGTGCTTCTGCTCCGCTGGTTGTGCGTCATATTTGGAATAAAATTTGGTCATATCAAGTAGTCATTGGTTTTACCAAAAACAGTACTAATACTACATTTCAGATTGGTTTGAATTGTTTCCTGTTTATTCATGATGGAGTTTCCTCAGATATTTATCCAAAATATTCTGAAAAGCCTGGAAAACTGCTTCAATTTGTTTAATTGGTCTGGATCCAAGCTTTAGAGAATACAGGCTGGTTTAGCTTCCCGGGGATTGCTGAAACTCCRTCATTTTCTGACAGCAGATGATTTGGCTAGTTCTTTATCAAAGGTCTTGAATGTGCATAACATTATAAGAACATTAAGGAATTTTATTTTTAAGGAGGAGAGGGAGCTTCCTGTCAAATCTGTTGTCTTAGAATAGTTTGATATTTTAAAGTATTTCAGGGGTGCTTTATTTGAAGAAAAGTCCCCGAGGTTTATTCCTCTCTTGTGACCGGTTAGATTTAGATGAGTATGTTGTGCCCCAGTTGTTCAATGCAATCTGCAGCCTCTAATCGCCTTTTCAGAACCAAAGGGTAGGAGTTGCTGAAGTCCAGTGCTGGAGCTGTTTGCTTGTGTGAAGCTACTTCCACTCCAGATGCCTTCAAAGGACCTGGCAGGGAAGGTGCCTTGGGAAGGGAGGCTATTTCTTACTCCTCGCTGGGATACACCACAGCAGCGTCCGTGTCCACGGGCTGCGTTGGTGGTTGTCCAGGTGACACTGTGTCTATTTTGGAAAGTCTAAGTCCTTACTCCTTCTCACATAGCATAAGGAGGCTTGAGGCACTGTGGGCCAACTTCTTGACCTGATAAGATGTTTTGGGAATTATCTGGAGACCCACTTGCTTATATGGGAACTGTGGATAGTCCCAAGATTGGAGTTGAGAGTGCCCAGCTGGGGCAGAGTGGATCAGAGGGTCTTTAGTAATGCACAGTTTGGGTAACACACGACACCTCCCTAAAGCCATGCCTGTTTTCCCAACACTCATCAGCAGGTGTTCGGAGACACTGTAGCATGTAGTGATTGGGATACTAACTTGGCACRGAGGAAACTAAGGTTTAAGCTCCTGTGTTGCCAGCCTTGGCCTGCAATGAAAAACTTCTGATTTCAGTCTGASCAGACTTGAAGCAAAACTTGCATCCCATTTTTTCCAGCTCCTCTGCTAGAGAAACCAAGATGCAGAAAAATACCTGTTTCTCCTTGCCATGCATTTTGCGTGTGTTACAAAACCTTGGAAATGGACTCTCAGCTGTTTTCTTCATCACAGATTGTGTGTGTTTGTGAAACTGGCTTATTCTTGGAATATTGGTTCGAGCTCTGATCTCATTTACATGGAGCTGGACAGCTGTCTAGCCCCATTAATCCGGGGTAACGGATCACAGGCGGGTCCATCAGATTTGCTGGGTGGAGATGATGATGTCCATCTCTGCACATATTTCTCACTGATTTGTGTAAATTTGGGGGCGGGAGCTGGCAGGGGGTGTTGCTTTTTGCCACCATGGGCTTATGTGGGGCTGTGTCCTTCAAAGCCTGGAGAAGGGCAGGGAGGGCTTGTGTGCGTGTTTGGCTTTTGTCCGTGTGCATYTCTTTATTTCAGCCTGTGAAAGATGTCTCTTCTCTCTCCCAGGACACTCATGGGACCATACGGAATGGATCGAGTCGCACATTGTTTTGATTTCTATGACTGTGCAAACGGGCTGGGTGAGTAGYGCTGCTTTATGCAAGGGACATCCTAGTGCACTGGGAAAACTGGAACAATCGCCCCAGGTTTCCAGCATCTGCATCACGATTTTGTCTTCCTATTTGAAGTCTGACTTCTCGCAGAAGTACTGCTTTTTGTGCCTGCCTGCCAGTCAAGCCTCTGATGTCAACTTTCACAGCAAGGAGATTAAAATAAGGTCAAAGTCCTGATTAATTCTCTGTGCTTACTACAAGAGCTACACTTAGAGCTGCACAAGAACTCAGTGCAGAATGGCCCTTCCCTTGAGCAGGGTTTCTGGGAGCTGGAAGGTCCTGGGGGAGGTGTAAAGGAAACCCACGCTGTGCTGGGCTCTGCCTCTCTATTCCTCCCAGTGCCGCAGTTKCAGAGTGACAGCAGTCAAGACGTGCAGCCAGGCTGAGCAATGCGAATACCAGCCTGAGCTGTCAAAAGCAGCGTGGCTATAAGTAACATTATGTGACACCTAAGTGCCGTACGGATGGTGTCTGAGCTGGCATAAAATGCTTAGAGTTGATCACAAACTCCTGTTTATTTCCTCTCACRGAAATTTAATAAATTAGGGAGGAAATGTCTTTTTAGGATTTTTCAGTCTTTTTGATCTTTCTGAAAAAGAAAATCCTCTCAAGAGAATCCCAGACACTTCCTAGAGGAGTATCACAGGAGCAGTGCACCTACTGCTCCTGCTTTGCTCCGTAGGCAAGGCTTCCTGCCTGAAGCACCCCTTCAGGAGGCAATTCCTGATGGCTGGAAACAGCACGTTATGGCTCTCCTGTGGACTTGGGTGTATTAGAGCAAACAAAATCTGGAAAGTTTCGCCCACAGGTAAGAGTATGAACACAGAATGAGTCAGACTTCCTTTCAAAGTGCTCTACACATTAAGAGAAAAAAATAAGATGGTCATATTCATCAGAATCGGAGAAATAGTAATAGATCCACAAATTTAGGGCCAAAAGGATCTGTTGTATTATCTCGCTTGGCCTCTGTATATCCAGCAGTATAAAGAGAGATGCTCTTTCATAGCCTTTGTCAAAACTGAGATCCTCCGCAACGGCTGCTCCAGAGCCGTGTAGTGCATGAACCACTTCCTGCGCTCAGGATTTGTCAGGGTCAACCTTGCATTCCCACCAACAAATTAAAATTGCAGATGTAGATGACAGTCTAGCAGAGCAGCTGAGGACCACTTGGGAAGGTCACGGGTCCTTAGATGATTAGCTGGGAACCACTAATTCTGAGTATTTAAACTCATCAGAGAAACAAGCTCACACAATAGTTAAGGTTTAGGTTTCCTGAGAACTAAGAACACTTGTTAATTATTGGCTATGATTCTAGCACTTGGACAGGGTAACTAGGATTTCTGCTGAAGAATGGCTTTGGTAGGATCTCTCCCTCTGTATTTTGTTCATGAATTATGTGGGAATTCAGAGTAAGTTCTTTGCTCAGTGAATATGGTGTTTTAATCTCTAGAGGTAGATTTGGTTGAGTTAATGGGATTTTAGCTGATAGGTTAGATTAGCTTGTTAAAGGAGGAGACACAAAAGTCTGATAAGGATGTTGCTGGAGACTGCAGCCTAGAAATGCACAGGTGATGCATCCCACTGAGAGGCACCTGGCTGGATCACAATATTCTTTTTTTCCACCACTCTATGGCCAGAAGCAGGGAAAGTCTTTGAAAGGTATTGCAATGTGCTGTAGTAGGCTGTAAGGATATGGCTTTCCTAATGCTGTTGTCAGCTTTCTTAGTACTCTTAGGAGATATGAAAGATCCAAAATAAGCAGTAGTCCTCCAAAAATCGTCCTTCTCTACTCAGAACATAGCACAGAGAAGTCCTTGCAGAAGCTCTGTGTCTGCCATAGATTTTAGCTGGTCCTGCAGTGCTCACAATATGTTCTGGAAAAAAAAAGGCCTCTGTGAAACTTTGAACCTGTAAGCCTTTGTGTTTGCTGCTAGCTTCTTACTTTCAGATCCTGGTGTTATTCCAGCAGTTTCTTTAAGGTAGAATCAGTCCACTTCATGCTGGCATTGCAGGTCAGCGTTTGGCCCCAGGTCTGTTACTCTGTGGCTTTAAATGGAAACCCACATGTGAACCTCAGCAAAAGTTCAAAGAGGTTACCTGGCAGCTCCTAAAACCTGAACTTTGAATTAAAGAATAGCCATCAAAGGGAAGTGCTGATTAAGAAGTATTTCCCAGAAACACCGAGATCCCATTATCTTGACCTTCATCGTCTTAGAACAGGGCAGAGAGTGATTCACCTGCAAGCTGTCCCTTTGTCCAGACAGAAGAACCTGGCAGGGACTGTAAGATCAACAGAGGGATTAAGGGAAATGTAATTGAACCTTGCTAGCTTAGACACAAAGCAGGAGTCCTCTCCACAGTGTGTATTGAGAGGAGCAGGGCACAGCAGCACACAGTGCTGATGGAACCAGCACTGGGACACAAACCCGCAGCAGGTCAGAACCACTCTTCATTCAACACGTGATCTGATCAGTCCAAAACCAAGCAGCAGCTCTCCTCTAGCATTCCCCTGAGAAAAGTGTTTACAAAGCYGAGTGACCACTGCGGTCTACAGTTTGCATGGGAAAGATAGTCCCAAAATGCAAATACGTCAACAGTACTGTATTGGAAGGCGGAGCTGAGAAGAGGAGGCTTTGGGATTTTTCTCTTAGTCCGAAGGCTCTGGACCATGCCACGTATCTGTTGCTTGGATGCCCAGCATCCTCAGAGCCACCAGAGATGATTACAGCTGGGCTAAACAAGCAGATTAGCCAGAATGCCCCTTGACCCGTGGTGTAYAGAGCTGCATGGGGATCCAGGAGCAAGTGAGATTATAGGGCTGAGAAGCTGAGAACTGTGACACTGGCATTACAAGAGCAGGATTAAGTGCACCTGTGCAGYTCAAGGGTCTTGAAGAAATTTAAAGGCTCATTAGGAGTTTCATGCAAATTCTGTGTAGGTCAGTCTAAACCACCTGGATTTCCYCTGTAAACCTTTATTCTGCAAAAGAGAAGCTCCTGGAGACATCAGCATCAACTCCAGGACCCTTGCCAGAAAGGAAAGATTAAAGGGAGAGATCCAAAATAGGCTAGATTATCTGGTCCTAAGTATGACTTAATAAGCATTATGGTGGGACTTTGCTGTGATAATTAAAGAGCTGTTATTTACCTAAACTATGTCCCAAATATAAACTTAGTTGAAATAAGTGTTTATAAAATACAAAATCTCCTATGAATGCTACCACGAACTCTAAAAGCTCCAAACGATAACCAGAGTAAAACCCTGCAGAGAWGTAGACTGCAGAGCCGTGCAGTAAAACTAGTGTTTTTACTGCCGTAAATGTTTGAGATTAGAAATCTTGTGGCTTGAGCAATGCTGGAATCTGATTCAGATTTGGTGGCACAAGTAAGAGGATGTCCCGTGTCCGGACAAGGCCTTGAATTGGATGACTCTTTCCTACTCTTCCATGTCCTCATGATGAGTGCCCTCCAGCGGAGGGGCAGGCAGTTTGTGGTGCTGCAGGTTTCCAGCTCTGCTGCCAGAACGATGCGGATGGGAGGGCCGGGGGGTGGCAGGGGGAGGGAGGCAGAGGGCAGGTTTGTTTGCCAACAAGAGAGTTCAAAGTCAGTTTTCCCCTGTCAAACTTTGAGAGTGTTGGGAGTAATGCTGTGAGTAATCACTGATTTTAATAACAAGATCGGATTTTCTACTGACATTGTTGGGGATAAAGGAGGATTTGGAGATACTTCAGCTATATTAAGCCATTATTACAATTGATTTGTGGACACAAAAGGAAATGAGTCATTATTGCTTTTGATACCTAGACAGAGCAGCCTGCAGAAGCCACCGGCTCTGTCACAAACAGGCCTCATTGCGTTGGCATGTGATATTGTATTTGCAGTTATTTTGAGATGCAAATCTTACATGATGCCTCATGCATTTTATCATTTCTAATTACTTTAGGTACTGGTGCATAGAAAGATGTATAACTTCCTTCTGAGTCATCACATTGGCTTAAATATAGCTTCTAGTGCCCTCCCTCCCCTCAGGAAATGCTGTGACTTTGCCTCTGTGAGATCCCTGTCCATAGAGTCGGAGTATCCCCTTGCCAGGAGCTTCCCAAACACGTCCCCAGTCTCRGTGTCTGGGTTTCTCATCCAGGTCTCTCTTCACGCCTGTCTTAAGCGAGCATGTCTCACATCTGCTTGTGGCATAAAGTCCAGCACCAGCCACGCCAGCTCTGTCAGGAGTCCACTGCCTGGTACTGCCAAAAACTGGCTGAGTGAATTTATAGCTGAGGATCCTTGGTGATGAGTAGACTGAGTTTGTTCTAGCTTCTGTCACTCCTAGGAAGTTTCGTCTGCCTTCAGGTACTAATGGAGATGCAACAGCTGTCATCCTCTGCAGTCCAGAGGTACCTAGCCTGCCAGACATGCCAGGCCAGTCCTGCTCAGCGAAGCTCCAGGTGTTCAGATGTTATGGTRCTCCTGGTTACCACATGTCCTGTCTCCGTAGTCATATAACCCAGCCAGTTCTTGGTGTTCTTCACAATGCAATTCCTGTTATTTCTTGAAACTTTTACAGTAGTCCCTTTTAGCTTAAAAAGTGAAAAGCCATTAAAATAATCTTTGTGCTGTGCCAGATAATCTGCAATGAATTCATTACTGGTGACACTTGCAAACACCTACTTGACATGGTACTGGATTGGGAAGATGCCACTAGCAGTGGTTTATCTTCTCTACTCCAGCCCAAAGGGCACAGTGACAGCCATGTGCTCCATTAGTCCCAAACCAGAGTGTAAGAATTTAATTTGCCATGGCCTGAAGACATACCACTTCTGGACAGTGTTTCAAATTTCAGTGGAATTCTTAAGACTGCAGTGGAGAATAATGTTGATGTTGTACAATATTTTGATGCATCACGTCCAGCCAGGAATGCAATACCATCACTGGGATGGYGTTGTGTTCTTGTGTTTGGGAAAAGCAGCAAGGGATTGGTGTGTACGTGAATGAAATGAAAAAAATTATGGCAATCTGGTTTTAATCCAGTTTTAATGGATGGTGCTTTGAGAGACTAACTCTTTCCCTAGAGGTCAGAAGTGTCCCAGATGAAGAGACAAGTTAGACATCTGAGTATACCATACGTGAGTATACACACGGCTGGCCTGTGGTTTTTGTAGACCATCAGAGAATTCACTCTGGTGGGAATGGTGTTGCTGAGTCTCTGTGGGGCCTTCAGAAATACCATTTCTGCTTCCTTAGCATGGCACTGAAGTCACTCCCCAGTGTCCTCTGAGGATGTTTAGGGATTTAAAAGTTCAAGGGAGGAGGTCAGAGGAGAAAGTTGTCTAGCCTGAAGCAAGGAAGTGACCCTTTCTCAGTGGATCTACTGCTTTCTGTGGTGCCGCTTGTCCTCAGGGTGCCCTCGTTCTCGCCTCATGTTCAGAACAGCAAAATGTCTCATCAGCRGGTCTCTGGGAAGATTTGTTAATTAAAGCCAGGCTTTTTAATCCTGCTGTCCACAGCCCGGATCATGGAAGCAGGATTTAATGAGCCCCTGACAAGTAAGTCTCTTCAGCCTTTTCCTGCCAGACAGCTTACGTAACTCGCGCTGCCGTGAGAAACGGAGCGCGCTGCAGTCCCGCCAGCCCGGGAGTCGGCGCGCTGGGAGCGGTGAACGCGTGGGGCTGCCATAGCCCCTAGCAACGATGCCTCGAAGCGGCAGCTGCATCGTACCTGTGAGTGACCTGTGCAGCGCAGGAGCGGGGGCTGCCGGCGGTCTGCTGCGCAGGAGCTCGCTGCGTTGACTGGGAAGGCTAACGCAGCGTCGTACAGCTGCGCGCCGCTTCGGAGGTTTCAGCGCCTCTCTGGCCGCACTTCCAAAGGACGGTGTTACAGAGCCCCAGCTGTCCTGTGGCAACACGGGGTTTTTCAGAGTAGCAGAGCACCAAAGATCAGTGCACCCTGGCTCTCAGGAAATACTCTTGTCCACAGTAATGTTTCCTATGGCAAGATTTCACTGGTTTCATCAGAGACGTGAGCACGAGCTGAAGCAGCCACAGCTGCCAGTGACTGAGTTGAATTCTTCTCTGTCAGTGACTGMTTTCACTGCAGATGATGAATGTTCTGGTTGATGGAAGGTGCACATTCCTTGCCTATCCATCTCTTGGAAACTCTCTGTAGTTGTTGTTTTGAACAGATGCTCTTAGTTGCTTTTAGACTTTGTTAGTCAGTGGCCACATCTTGTTGTTCCTACTGCTTCACTCGCTGCCAGAGCTCCTTTCAGATGTGAGCGTGTTGTTGCTGCTTGTGTAGTGCAGATAATATACAGGATGTCCCACAAATGTTTTCAAAAACAACTCATAGATTCAAGAACTGGTTATGGCTGAAAGAARCTAGTAAGAGTTAAGTCACATTAGTGATTCTGATGGTTGTGCTTGAGTAAATGTCTGCAGCCATCTTTTTTGCACAGTTTATCCAGTATACTTGAAAACATGAGGAGGTGATGCTGTCCCAAGTGTACATTCCTCAGTTGTGTTTCTGTGCTTTGCAAAATCTATGGAATAAMAAGAGGAGATGTCAGAGACTGCCCTCACCCGCTGTTGCTGTAGTATCTTGGAACTCTGTGGGAGGTTGCTTCCCTCCAAGATGGCCCAGAATAGCACTGTCCCATGGGAACTGCCCTTGTTCACGCCTYTGTGTAATAGGGTAATTTCTTTCTCTGTAGGTATTAAGGTAATTGGTGGTATCAAGGAGCTCACAGGAGAAGAATATGGAGTTTATGTCAAGAGGATCCTACCAGGAGGTGTTGCTTATGCAGATGGTGAGTTAAACACGGTGGAGAATATCACAACTTAAGAAAAGCCAAAAGATAATATACTTATTTTATATCTTGCGTTACTGGTCATATGAGACATTTCCTCCCAGATCTTCTAGCAGTGAGGAGTCTTTGTAAACTCTGACAGCAGTCTTCTATCTGGATTCTAGGGCACTTAGACGATTACTTCACTATGTTTAAACCAACAAATATCCATGCTTCTGAAAGAACTCTCTTCATTTTATGATACCTCTTTTCCTAAGGGTTGTTAATTATAGATAGCCTGAAAATGACCTGAGATCCATTTGCAAACTGCTCTGATCTGGCCTGCACCATTCATTTCATTCTGAACTTCTTCAGTAAGTCAGTATTAAGCAAGGGTCTGCAGAGCTGACCTTTCATGACTTAAGCCCAGAGATTTTTCAAATGTTACAATTTAATTTGTTCATCTAATAAGGAAAAATAAACAGGTGGRGGTGAAACTCATGGGTTTTCTACCTGATCTTAAAAATTAGATCAAGTGAAAGCTTTACAGCTTTTTTTTTTGTATTTGTTGTCATACCTTCCTGTAGCATAGGAATCACTGTGACAACGACACAAATTGTTTAGGGAGGCTGTAGAAACTTCATCTGTGGGCATCTTGAAAAACAGGTTGGATAAGCATCTCTCAGAAGTGACTTATGCATATTTCATCCTGTCTTTGTGTAAAGGGAGGGACTTCTCAACCTCTCCAAGTCCCTTCTAGCTGTATTTTTTGCAGTTTTTATCCATTAGTTTTCTTTCCTAGGTCGCCTGCAACCAGGAGACCAGATCCTGGAGGTCAACGGAGATTCCTTAATTGGAGTTACAAGTGAGAGGTACCATATCCAAACAGAGATTTTGCATTCCTGTTGGTTTTGTGTAATTCTGTGGTTTAGGCTGCARGTTGCATGAAGAGTGCCAGTGCATTTTGTCCACGCCCTAATGTAACCAAAGGGTTTCTGCATACACCTCTGTTCCCAAGAGCCAGCTGTGTTATGGGACTATTACAAAATGAAAAGTTTCTATATAAAGATAGACCAAGGAACCCAAACTGTATTACGAGAAATTCATATATGGCTCTGGAATGCTGGCTGAACCTAGCCTCAGCTTTCCTTGCAGAAATAGTCTTCTCAATATCTTTTAGCTTTCCACACTCATCACTGTAAGAATATGTAGATATCATACAAAAATAAGTTACTGTTCCAGTCCAGCGCTGTGCTGCGTGGGGTAGGGAGGGGACTTCATGCTTTATGTCATCTCTGTGCTTTTCAATTCTGGGCATCCACTGGTGTATTTCTACAATCTACTTGACTTTGCAGTAGTGTTTAATGTCTCATCAGGAGCGACACTGCAGCCTTGAACTGCTATAGAGGAGTGCTATAGCTACTCCCCTTTTGCTTATGGCACCCCCACTCCATCTGCCGCTGCTTCCCAGCAAGCCCCTCTGCTCACAGCCACACTAGAGATTAGCCAATACATAAGCCCAGCAATGCTGCTGCACTCAGGGGATTCCCTCCAGAGCTGCAATCCAGCCCCTTCTCTCAGTGCCAAGAATATAATTAACTGATCAGAGCACCTCGCTTTTGGGGCACCAGTTTTCCTTTAAATATTGTGCTAAACTACTGGTGGCCTTGCACTTCTGCACATCACTCTTAAGCTGCCCCAGCTGAATGGATCTTTAGAAAGCAGCCCAAGGCGCTTCTCGTGCTCCCAAATCCCTAGAACTTGTTCTTTCTGAAGGATGTTCCCTGTTGCATTTCTGCAGCTACAGGGGCTGCGTCACGCAGGGATGGTCYGTCTGGCCAGTGGACCCCCAGTACTTTGCCTCTGACTCCAACTGGGATACGTGTATTTTGAACCAGGAAGTAGTGGATGCCTCTGAGAAGGAGCCTTGCGGTGGGAGGAGGTGTGCTGGGAGATATTTGCTTGCTGGCATGAACATGCTCTTGGCTTGCTTGATTATCAGGAACTTCTAAGTTAGTGTAGAAGTGGGAAAGTCAGGCAGTGACTTAGCTTCCCTCCGACTTTGCTGTCAGGCAGGAGAATCAAGGCTACTTAACAGATAATTCAGTTTACCGGAGGCCTCTCCCTCAAAAAAGAAAGAAAAAAAAAGTAAGTTGGCTACTGCTTTAGGGTTTGCCTAGGACATGGCTCAGTGCTGAGTTTGTTGAGAGCTTTGACATGCCGATGAACGAGCTTGGTGGTGCATTGCTCCAACGCAGTGTTGACAAATAGTCCTCTTCTTGCCTTTCTTCTTACAGGGCCATAGATATTCTCAGAACAGCGTCTGCCACCAGCCACATGCGCCTTCTTATAGCCCGAGATGATGATGCCAGGTAAGGTGGTATCATACAATTAAGAGGAACCATGAGACTTGTTGGCACCAGTTGTAGTGGAGTACCATTAAACTAACTAGGCTCATCCTCTCTCTGGCTGTGGTTGTGTTGGAGCCACATGATCTCTTTGTGCCCACAAAGCACAGCTCAAGTTATTACAGTAACCTGTGAGTTCCTGGGTGGGCTGTTGAGGAAGCACTGAGTGAAGTGATTAGATCCTCCAAATTAGATTTGGGATTTGGCCGTTCTGGTCTGARTAAACTTGCACAGATCACTGTAGTTATCCCCGTGGTGAACAGTTTTCCTTGCTTTAGGTGAGGAAATAGTAGGGGGCTTCTTGCCCTGTCTGCTGTGCGGGGCTGTGGCCAGAACTGAATGCCTCCAGGGGGTTGGATTCCCTTGTCTGAGTAACTCCCTGGAAACTCCCGCACGGGCTGAGCAGGAGCAGCACTTACCCGTGTTCCTTGTGGAAACGTTTTGTTTCTCAGCCAGTGCCCCCAAAGCAGGTTTTCTGCTTTTACYGTGTTTATCTGTTCCAAGCCTTTCAGGCATCTCAACAGGCCTCTTAATATATTAAATGGCAGTAGATGTTTCTTAAAATATATGCGTGTGCGTCTGTCTGCAGCTACTGCTCCTTCGTGCATCTGTCAACAGAGCCTCCAGTCAGGTTGTTGTAAATTGATAGGCTGGAGACAGCGAGGGCAAGCAAACTTCAAACAATCTATTTGGCCTCTATTTGCTGTTGGTTCATCTGTTAAATCTGCTAAAGGTTACCCAGAGGGAGTGTGGGGAAGTAATCAGTTTAATATTTTTTTAAAGATTTGMAGAGATTTCACTTGCATAATCATCTCACAAAATATTTAATACATAATTTAATACTCCTGGATTAAGAACTATGGAAGAGGAGGAAGGATTTATCTGCTTTCTACTTCTCTTCTTAGTTTTGTCTTTATTTTTTGATTCCATATTATCTTTTACCAAYGGCCTTGAGCTCGGCCAGGCAGACAGTCCTCTGTCCCTTGGAGCATCAGGAATGCCTGCTGATGTAGCTGTGGCCAGCGGCACTTTATTGTCTGGGTTTTAAATTAGCAGGGACTYGGCCAATTGCAGGACCATGAGGAGAGCCTGATTCTCATTTACACTAAGGCCTTTTTGCACTGCCTTCTCAGCCTAAAATTGCCCTGGTGTGAATAAGAAGCAAGACAGGACTATTCTATTGGCCATCSAAACAAATTGGCATTGGCTTTGTCATCTTCTCACCTTCAAATGGGTGGGATGAAAAACTGGTCCTCTCAGGATGTCTTCCTTTGAGCCCGGGCGTTAATATCAGCATGATGCTCCCACAAAAGGACCCTTCAGGAAGTGTTGCCGTGACAGACATGGGACAGTTATCTTCTTCCCTTTCGACTTCCCTAAGAATGTCAGTAATGGAAGTCATATCCACAGAGCTGCTGCACCATTAACCATGCAAGCCAAAGGAATAACACTAGGGAGACACATAAGTCAGTCTGTCCATTTGCAGATGTTTGCATGTGGGTTTTCTTCGTAAATCCAGAACATGTAGCTGTGATATCAGGTACTCTGGAGGGTGAAATGTGATGGCTCTGGATCTGAAAGAACATTCAACCTACTTGCCAATTTTCCCAGTGACTCAGTTGAGTAGCATTTTGTTGTGGCTGTCCTTGGGTGAATTTGACTTATAAATGCTAGTATTTGTTCCTGAAGTTAATTACAGGCCCCAATTGCCTGTGCTGTTACTGGAACTTAGTCCCAGTGTGTATAAGATGCATGCTTTCAGCTTGACACATCAGACATGCTGCAGAGAACTACAGTAATCCCAGGATTTAAAGCAGAAAATTCAGTTTTAGAGCTTAATGTGCCAGATTTGGAAGATGTTTGGATCTAATTTTGTCTGTGCTCATCTTTCCCTAATGAGGATAAACTTACTGAATGTGTGTAATTATTATTTATTTGTTCTCAGCCTGCAAGTGCAATAGTTCCTTGTTTGTRTAAGTTGCATAGCTATCATCCTAGTCTTTCAGGTTTAGCATTGTGAGAATGCCTGTTTGTGCTGTACCTCCTTGTACTTGCAAGATAAAATGCTAATGTAGTGCCTCTCTGCGTACGGTATGCAGAGTCACCTTGGTGAAAAATTACTGTTATATTAATAAGGCCTGCATCAGAAGAAATAAGGCAAGTAGTCTACTTTCATGTGAACATACTGCACTCTTTACCCTGTGCAATTTCCAAATTACACATACTTGCATCCAATCAGAACTATAAAATCCAGGGAACAGCGAATAAGGCTGCTTTCTTTCACTCAGCGTTCATTACAAAATACACCTCCAGCATCATGACACAGTTGACTGAATGACATCGATACAATCCCACCTCTGTTCCTGCCAAGGGACAGGGTTTCCCTGTATTTCTGTATTTCCCAGTGTGGCCTTTCAGAAGTAACCATTTGCAAAGCTGTAGCGTGAGTCAGTTTTTCTTGGTTTCAGTGCTACATCTATGATCTCCATTCTGTTGCTTGTGCATTCTTGGACATTTGCAGAGGACAAGYGGAGCGAGTGGGTTTGGGTTTTGTACTTTGAGTGGCCGCAGAGGACGTGCCTGAAGGTGTGCTAGGGACACATTGCTTGCTTTGTGTTGCATTTGCATTCACACATCACTTTTCTAATCTCTCTCCTTCCCCCCTCCCCACCCCCCCAGTTTTGGCAAGTGGGCAGGGACGGCTCATGTATACTAAAGCCACCCCTGTTAATCAATACTCAGGAGCAGCAGAGAGACTGTTACTGAAGTTCACACTTAGCCTGGTGCAAATGCAAGATGGTCCCTTTTTACTGTGAGCCAAGCAGTGCTGAATTACCTTCCATTAGTGTGGCAGTGGTTCAGGCAGTACCTAGAAACTAGCTTCTGTCATTTGATTGTGCATCTGAGCACTTAGTGCTTCAAGACTTGTGCTGGGACTGAATCCTGCAAGCTTCAGGTATTCCAGGGTCCTGAGCTGCTCTTTGAGGAAAAACATGTATTCTTTTAAACAGAAGCTGAGATAACGCCTGTGCTCACAGCTTCCTAGGCATTTACAAAACGACAAACCCTAGTAACGACCTAATGTACTGCCCAGTATAACCCTGGCTAGAGAGCTCAGTGGTAGCRCAGCATGAGCTAGCTGTGACTCTGCCAGGTGAGTGCAGCCCTATTTCCAGGCAGTTCTGCTGCCAGAGCTGGGGCCAGGCCCTGGGCATGGAGCTGCAGTGTCTCCAGTGCAGGTCTACCCGAAGAGAGGCTGTGATGCTGTAGTTGAGAGTACTGGGTGTCAGAGAACCAGCTTCTGTGATTGCTGTTTGCATGTAGCTTGCAGTGCTTAGGGTGCACAGTTCCCACTGACCTGCAGGCTTTGTTTACTGAAACAAGCTATTCGTTTATCTGACACCACAGACTCCTCTTTCTCCACCATCTGCAGTGCAGAGGCTGAGGCTTCCAGACACTGTGCTCCCACATAACCTTTGTAGGATTCACCCTTTGTTCTCCTGAGAACAAAAGGGCAGGCCAAAAAGGTATTATGAGATAAAACAACAATATTCTGCAGAAAGATTTACCCCCTGCTGCTTAATCTGTAGCAAAGTCAGCCTACAGCTGGCTGCTGCTGGCAAACTCTGACTCCGCTCCACAGGTCCAGCTGAAGCAAGTCTGAAGGGGATCTACAGGGATTCTGCAGACCATTACATTTCTATGTCTTAATGAAAATAGCTGGAGAAGAGGTTGCTAAAATGAACTTTCCACCTATTACAACATCACAAATTTTTTGAAGTAGAGCTGGACATTTAGTCCTGCAGAGATCTGACAATTTGGGATGCTTTAATAAGGTCACATTTTAAATTTTAGAGAAGACTTTTGAAGTCATCTCTTCAGATGAAGATATTTGAGAGCACAAAGAAAGGTTCGATAGCATTCCTCCAGGGTTGTTGATTAATCAGTAACGTTTGGGTAGTGTCTGCCCACTTGAAAATTCCTCCAGACACAATGCTGAGGGGCTCATACGAGAAATTGTGTTGTTTGCTGCTTGGATAAGCACGTTCTTCAAATTAGTCATGTATTTTGTCCTTGTGTCCTGCTTTGTTGGTCAATACTGCAGGCCCCAATTCAGCCAGGATGGTTGTTCGTGACTTGCCAGTTGGTCACACCATCCCTATAGCAAAAGGATGGGCTGGACAGTTTGCCGAGCACCTGTAGGCTCAAAGCTCTTTGTCTAGGCTCCTGAGCAAATAACAGTAAATGCTTTTTCACTTTGTTGATGAACTTAATGACACAAAGCAAGCAACAACAAAGAATGCCCAAATCATACTTACCCTTGTTTATAACAAATAGTTTGACAGCTYGGTCTGGTGATTGGATTTGCATTGCTTAGCAGAGTTTAAAGAATATAAGAGCTGCTTGACTAGTTGCATTTCCATTTACTGAGATTTTTTTTATCCTATTGTTTTTAATTCATAACCTTTTCCCAGCTCTATTAAATTATTATCTGAGAAACATGTAGTAATAGATGACGAAAAAAATGCCCAGCCCAAAACAACAACCCAGCTGCTGATAACTAGGTAATCACTGGAAATAATATATTAGCTCATACTGCTAATCARGTTCCAGCAAATTAGACCTCTCATTACACGAGGGCATAAAGGTATAGGTCCATCACTGCATAAGTTACCAGTGAAATGGGATTCTGAATAACCTCTACAAAGATAAAAGTTTTACTGAATTTTGGAAAAAATCTGTTATGATCTGTCCAGTGCTTAAACCAAAGATACCAGAGGTCAGGAAGCAGCTGTTCTATTGCCATTGGATCTTTGTATGTTGTTATTCCACTTACTCAGTGCTTTTACAAATAGCTTTGGTATCTAAAACTATGAAAGTGCTAGTTGGCACAGTTTTGGAGAAGGTGAGGTTTCTGAACAAAGAAATTGTCCTTATATAAGGTCATGCGTTTAGTTGATAAAGATGACAGCRTTGATGCAAAATATTTGGACTCACCAAGGCATTCCAGTAAATAGTGTGATACTTGGATGTAAAATTAGCATTAAATGGGATGAATAAGGCATATATTTGATGGTAATAATAGATAAGGCAAACATTATTTTTTGAAGTTTGTTAATGAGCTGGTTGTTAATGGGAAGACATAAATTACTGAGAGCATTTCCAGCAGGAACCAAAGGAACTGATGATTCATCCACCATTTAATATTGTTGACTCTCATCCAGCAATAAAGCATAACATCTGTCTGTTCGTGTGCTAACAATTCAAGAGCAGTCTCCTCGCTGAGGAAACTTTGCCGTATCTGGTTTCCTACAGATCTGTGTCTCAAGGTTCACTGACTGTTAAGTGTGAGAGCGTGCTGCTCATACCTAGGCTTTTGTTGTGGCTGTAGCATAAAAAGGGCACTTCTCCCATGTAGACTCCCTCATGTCTGAAAAGTGAATGGTGTTGTTACCACTGYCACACAAGCAAAGTTTTTAGGGCCTCCTTCCCCTGCCTGGCAGCTTATTTAACAATGCCTGTAAGGAGTTMGTTCTCCTCGAGCCCTTTCTCTCTGTCAAAGGTGGCTGAATGTGTCAGAAGGTGTTTGTGTTATGAAGGGAGAGGAATACACAGACATAGAAGAACCACACTCCTGGGAGCCTCATTTCCTAAAGAGTTGGCATAGAAGGGATGAGTAAAAGAGTGACCACAGGTCTGTGCGCAGCTGACTGAGACTGATATTAGAACATGGCATCCCCCTTCCAAGCTTACTGTTCAAATGGATACAAGGTTCTCATGGCAGCTCAAAGAAGAATTAGAGAAATGATGCAGGAGCTGGTGAAATATGATTAATGGTGGTTCTTAATGGTTTAAGAATGCAATGTATTTCATTTGGCACAAGGCAGGTCATGAAGCACTATACCTCTTGTGGGCAAGTATTTACAGCTCACTAGGGGCTCAACAAGTTTGACCAGTTATAAGGTGGTCAAACTCAATCTAGAAGCACTTGAGCACTGAGCTACCTTTTCAGGGGATCAATAACCAACTTCATGGCAGGGCAAGGTTCTTACGATGAGTTGGAGCTTTGGTATGCCCCTTCCCTGCTGCAGAAGACATTCAGGGGTAACGGGGGTGAGAAGGGCTGAGAGGGGTGTTTCAAGAGGCAGATCGGGGAGCTGTCCCTTATGAGTACACAGAAGTTCCAGGCCATCTTAGGAATCCTGCACTGCCATGAGGTTGACTATCGACTTTAACAACCTCTTGATATCATRGGGGGGCTATCCTTAGGAAGAGAAATTTTGATCTGCTCCCTACTGCAAGAGAGAATCTGGCCTATAAACTTGGTTAGTATGTCAAAGCCGTTAGAGGCACTGTTGTCATTACAATGAGGTAGGAAAATGTTTTGAGCAGCAGCTGACTATGTTGTGTTTTTGTTTCCAGGAGAGAATTCTCTGAGCTGATGGAGAAGTTTGGCTCTCAGAGCAATACAGGCTCAGCACGGAGTTCTCCTGTTCTGCATGGTGGAAGTGAGTACTGATCTCTGATGTGCAGCGTTGTCAGCACCACAGCTGCCAGAGCTTGATGTGCCACTGTGTGAAAACTGGAAGTCCCTTTATCTTTCTGCCAAGATAATTTTCTTTATCCTAGTGTTATTTTGAGGGAACTTTGATTTGATAAGATACTGTTGTCTGTGATACGCAATTGGGAGGAGATTTGAAGGAAGCAAAATCTTGCTTGTCATTATTAGAAGCACTTCAATGCATCCCAGGATACAGAGCAGGTGAGTATGGCCAGTAGTGTTTATGCAAAACAAGAAATGCCAAGCAAGCAAGCAAATTGGCTTCCTTGTGGTGAATAAAGGAGAATGAGTTGGTCTGGTAGCAGCTTTCCAGATCCCTGAACTCCATTTTAACTGTAATATCGAACTGATAACATTAGAATAATACCTATYTCTGCAAATGCAGCTTTCTGCTGTGGCTTCAAAGCATTTCAGTGTGGGGAATGATCATTATTTTTCTTTTCCAAATCAAGAAATGGTCAGAGAGAGACACAGCAATGTTAATCTAAGCCATTGACCAGCATATCAAATCATGTTTGYGTATGGGGGAAGATGTGTCTCTTGCTTGGTGTGTCCCACCAGAAGGCTACCAACCCTTCCCTTATKGAAGCCATAGGCAAAGGTGGCAAAGAGATAACAGTCACAAGTTGAGATTGTCTCAAGGAGACAAAATGTCCTCTATATGAGGAATATACTGATATCTTTAACAAGCACATGTTTTTCCTCCAAGTAGAAAGCTAAGCAAATTGTGTCAACCCTCAGTGGTGGAATAGGGTAAGGGGATGGTACAGGAATATTTGAATTACCTGGACTGATTCTGCCTTTGCTGTTCAGGTCGATATCTGGAAAGTACATCCTCGGGGTCCTCCTCACGCTCACAGAGTCCACTGCTACTGAGCCCTGCAAATTCTCACAGCCCCTTCCTCGGAAACCCGGCACACTCTCTTCACTCACAGTATGTACATAATCACACAGTGCAGATCCAACACAGCCTGTCTGCTGGCCTGACCCTTTTGTGCAACTTTTTCATAATCAAGTAATAACTATGACCTGCAATCAAAGGTCATCTGGGCAAGATGTCAGTCATGATTTTCAAAGGTTTATAGTCACCAATAGTGGCTTGTTGGACTGTTTCAGTGCTTGGCCTCCAGATCCTTATTTTTCATAAAGTGTAGAGTACCTTCTTCTAAAATGTATGCTGTTTAAGAAATTTTTATATGTGTTCAGCGAAAAGTGAGGTATTCCCGACCTTTGGTCAGTCACGAAGATGATCATTGAATATCTAATGTCGTTTAAGAATAGATCCAGTAAATATTTCCAGTGTTTGAATGATTGCTTTGTTCAGCCCTATGTTTCCTACACCATTTTATCACCATAATGACTTACTGTTAATGTATTTCCATCACAGTGCCCCAAGACCTGAAAAAGCCCTCTATTGAGACCGTCAATATGTTTGGAATGCGGTTAACTATATAATTGCTTGAGTTCCTCCCCTCGGAAAGTTGGGAGAAGCCATAGTTTACAGCCCTCTGAGAGGACAGTACATATCTTTTTAAACTATGTCACAAGCTGAATATTTCTGTGAGGCCACTGCTGCTTTCAGAAGGGGATTCTGGACCACATTTTCTATTGCTCTGCTCCTGACACATTTATGCCAGTGCAACAAGACTGCAAGCATTGCCCCCTAAATTCAAACACTTCAGTTGCCCTTTGCATTGGTGTAAACAGAGGTTGCCTACAGAGACGGCATCATTTTGTGTCTAGAACATTTTCTGGAATATGTGTGATCATGTCGTCATCTGTCCCTTTCATATTTCACAAGAACCGAGGTTTGAACAGGCAGAGCTTGTTGTCTGCAGAGTCTAGTCTCTAGGGTGCTGGGGTTGCCCTTCTCAAGAGGGACAGCTTGATGTTAGTTGTCTTGGAATTGAGACCATTAGTCCCCAGGGCCTGCTGCTTCTCTTCCTTTGCTACTGTAAACAAGTCAAGTCACTGGTAAAGGAAATCAGGCCTTACTGCAGACGCACTAAATCCTCTTGGCAGGTAACAACTGCCACATGCTAAATATCAGCTCTTTATTAGGGATTTGTGGAGGACAAATATTTGGCATCAGAGATTTAAGCTGCTTGCATAAAGTGAGAGAGCCTTACAGAGCAGAGACCAGCTCATCTACTTGGCAGCTGGTTTGGATAAATTAGACATCCTTGCTCCACAATTAACACCCTTAATTAGACTAGAGGAGACCTAGCTTGAAAGCATCTTTATTCCACGCTGTCACACTCAGCTATGTTCAGTGTGTCTCCAGACTGGTGTTATATCAAAGAATAGCCAGGCCCAAGTAATCTCTTCTTTGGAGAGACAAGAGCCATTTGAAATTACTGACTGTGCAGGGCATTGGCTACAGAGATATAACTTAGAGCAGATGCAGTCAGGGTCTTTGTCTGCATCTGTCTGGAACGGGTTTAGTAACTACCAGCCCTTGCTGCCAGGCCATCTCTTATTTGGAGGCCTCACTCTCCTTGCCTCTCCCAGCAAGCCCCAAAACGGACCCTGTGCGCATTCCTTGTTCACAAGGGCACAGTCAGGCAGTTAAACTTGAACAGCCTCCACCTGTCCCTTGGTGCTGCTGGGTCTTTGCTCTCTGCTACGCCGTTCGTTATGTGTAGTGCTTAGGCTGTGATCTCCCATCACAATGCTGTCTGAAGTCCTTCCATCTCATTAAGCAGTGTGAYTCGGATGTGATTCAGTCTCTCCACAGATAGAATTTTGGTATTTTGGTTTCAATGCAGAATTTTAATGCTATGTCTTAGTGTATTTTTCCAGAATATTTATTTTGCAGATGTTTTTCATAAGATTAAGATGCATAGTCTATTAATAACACCCCTTTGCTCCAAATAACCTGGTGGCTTTCCCAGGGGCCTGCTGCTAGTTTGGAAGGGTGCTGGCAGGACGGTGCTCTTTCACTGTCATGTCTGACCACCGCTGATGGTATTGTTGAGAAGCACAGGGTGGTGGTTACACATTAATGTCTTTGTGAGGTACAGGATGTACAGCCATCTTTCTGCCTTAAATTATCAGATAGCACAAGGGATACTGGAGGCTGCAGACTGCTTGAGTGGAGGCTATAAAAATGTCCTGTAAAAGAAAAATACCAGGTACAACCAGGCAGGTATGAGGGAGAGGGTTCCTGGCCCTTTGCTATGTGGCTTTGTTCTGCCGTTAATGGAAGCTCAGTAACTTCCTTGCTCATGTTCCTGGCACAGATGCTCTTTGTGCTGTGCCCTGCCCCATTGGAGAGGACACCTTACCATCCACATTTAGAATCCCATCAAATCCTTCTTGAAAGCTTCCCTCTGCTGTGATCCTATCCAGTCCTACCAGCTTTGGGGTAGGTCAGTGAAGTCTCTGCTATCCTACAAATTCTCTTACTTTGTTACTTCTTTCCCATACAGAGCCACCTGCCATGACCCTGTTTTGGTGGCCTATTGTGTCCTATTTAGCAGGAAGGTCTTTGAGGGTAGGGTTTGATTTCCTTGTTACTTCTCCATGCAGTAGCGATCAGTGCAGTGTCCTTGAGCCTTGAGYGGGTGAGTCATTACTATTAGTGCTATAGAAATAAATCAGTGTAGTAGTTATTGCTATAAATGGCTTATGAGCTCAGGTTTTAAGGCATCTTGCAAGATTTTGAGTCCAAAACTTGGCTGAGACAAATTCAGATGTATATCCTGAGCTTCACTTTGCCTGTTGCTAAGGGCTGCTTATAGTTGACCAATCTGCAGATTTCTGTCTAGTGATCTAGGCCAGTATAACTGGATTTGAATGAAAGCCACAAAAATCCTTTGTGTGCTTTTGGCTACAGAAACAAGGGTGCCAAATACATGCTGGCTAAACRTTTATTTGTTTTTCTGTTTAATTTCCAAAGGAAAGCAAGTATTCCTCAGCATTTATGAGTATGCAAGCCAAATATATTCATAATGCTAAACAATGTCTGGCAAGAAACTGGAGTCCTTATCTCTTCTTTCAAGATGGGGTGGAAGAAAAGATTCAGAGGGAGAAAAGGTTGGGAGAAGTTAGAAGAATCATACTCAGGATGACAATCAGACAGAGTTTGTTTGTGATGTGGGAAATAAACCAGATCACTTGAGTCACCTGCTAACATCTCTCCTTTGCAGTTACTCCATTGAATCAGGAATCCAGAGCATCTCTATAGCAAAGTCCTCTGGCTTAGGGCTGACAATCAGTGGTGGATCTAACAGGCCTGATGGCCCCATGATTTATGTTCAAGAGCTTACGCCAGATGGTGACTGTTACAAGGTAAGTCAGTGTGCAAACCGTCAGTGACTTTGCAATGGGAACCTCTCCTAGAAGCTTCTGAAGCACCTTTTCTAAGAATAGATGAATAATGCACTGTATGGACTAATGAAGATTGATATTGCAGAAGAAAGCTTTGGGTAGAGGCACATTCCTTTCCATTCCTCTAACTTTCTCCCTCCTTGTTTAGGATGGTCGGCTCCGTCCTGGTGATCAACTGATTGCTATCAATAAAGATTCTTTGGTGGGCAGCACATATGAAGAGGCCAGGAAAATAATTGCAAAAACCAAATTCAGGTAGACATGGTGCTGTTGTCATGATGCTGTTGAGTCTTAGGCAGAGCCCCTTCATGTCATACCATTTTTTGTGTTCAAGAAGCATCAGGCATGTTAGTCTTGGATGATGGTTCAAGATGATTCTGACAGGTGGTCAGTTGAGGGAATCTGAATGCACGAATCATCCAGAAGTGAAATCCAGACCTTCCCAATATTTGGTCCTTGTGAACATCCCTGGTAAGAGCTCTGCAGTGGAAGTTAAGTTCAGCTAAGCAACTCATCTGGTAGAGATCCAGCTCCACTGGTGTAGATTACATAGGTTTAAATGAGATTATCCTGGAGGAAAAAAAMCACTGACATAAAAGTTCTGAAAATGTAAATTGTGTTCTTTCATTAATAAAATGTTCTGTATTTKTTTTTTAAGACATGAGGGAAGCACAGAAGTGGCCTTTATTCCTGGAAGGGGACGGTTACATCCTGGACTATCAGTTCATAACAACATCCAGWCACCTCCTCCGAAGGCTGTGGGAAATGGTCTAAGTTCCTGCAGATTGAAGGTCCATGCAAGGTCCCCAGAGGTAGGCTGAAATTCATATCTAAGAATACAGATGCCAATCCTGTGATCTCTTTAACTGATCAGAAAATCCTCTTTTAAGGGACTCTGTGGTAGTCCTTCTGGACTATGGAAGGTCTGTAATGTTGATTTACATGGCCATGTTTATGCTTGTTTAGAGCCAGGTATTTTTATATCTGAAATACTGTTCTTTCTATCCTGGGTTTGGGATTGRAAAAGATCTGTGGAGGTAATGACAGGAGTTTTATCTCCAGGGCCTGCATTCAGACTTGTTTCAGAAGTCTCAGACTGGAAAAAATCTTCCTGTGGATAGCTACCTACATCTCATTCAATACCAATCATAGGGCTGGAAGGGATCTCAAGTCTGTYTGATCTAGTCCCCTAGCCAAAGGCAGGAACAATTATTTGTTCTTAAAGACCTCTGGTGAGGATGAATCCACAACTTTCTTAAGCAGTCTATTTCTGTT
This sequence comes from Rhea americana, assembly GCF_003343005.1. NCBI lineage: Eukaryota > Metazoa > Chordata > Aves > Rheiformes > Rheidae > Rhea > Rhea americana. The sequence continues at coordinate 216,022 of NW_028186326.1, forward strand.
CTTCACTATCCTAATGATAAGACAGGTTTATTTCCTTGGCCTAGCTCTATGCTGTATTTGCAAAGGCAAGTGCTCAAACTGYGCATGGTGAGACAGGATTTAACTCCACGCCTTTCATTATAATTTGGGCCTGTGGCTGGATTGTATACATTTGTCATTTCTSTCTTGGATTATTGCAATCCCTGGTGTAATTTCTGCCTGTTGCCACATAAACTTCCTTTAGAAAAGGCCAGGTGGAAGTTCCTTTCATACAAACCTAATTCACAAAAAGTCTTTCTTTCCAGAGCTTCTGGAGACATGGACATGCAAAGATGCCAAATATATGACTTCTCGGGGGGTCCCTGACTGAGATGTGCTTATGAAGTCAATCTTAGCTTGCTTATATGGTAGAATACTATGATTAGATTCTGTATAATATAGCAAAATGTGTGCCTGTATAATTTTGAGCATCTATATGAAGTTATACTGCTGAATGGAATTAAATTCTCCTTTCCTCACTTTGCTGCTAAAAGATGTAACTTTCARTAAGGTCTAGATTTCTGTGTTAGGGAAGGAGTGTTCAGACACTTGCACTGCCTGCATCTGTAAGCGCTCAGCACCAATCCCAGGTCTCTACCTGCATATAAGTTGCTAGCTATGGAAGTACTATGTCTGAGTGATCCTCAGCTTATCCACACTGTCACTCTTTTTCCTCTTACTTGTGATTTAGGCATTTAAGAAAGTGTGGGCAATTTCTCTCAGCTTCCTGCTGTGCTCATTATGATAGTGCTTCAGATAAATAATGCAGCTGGCCCTGATCTGAATCAGAACCTCACTGATGTTTTGGATGTAGGGCTTTAGAGAAGATCTCTATGGACAAAACACACAAGGCCATATTCATCCTTGCCTCTCAATTACAGTTACAGAATTGAGTTTGCTGTRTGCAGTAAGATTTTGAAAAGACTCAAGAATGGACCTGTGCCAAGTGTTCAGAGAAATTCCTGGAGTCTCTTTTCGCCTATCTGCATAAGAAGAGTACAACCTAGTGCCTGTCTTCTTTATGCAAGGGTGACTCTATGGGACAGTTGAGATGGTCTCTCTTGAACTTCTCTATCTTCTTCCCTATATTTACACCAGCAGATTCTGCTCAGCAATCTTTCTGTGGCATTTTGTCTTGTTTTTTCCAGAATAGACGTGAAAATCTTTTTCCTGTGCCTTCTTTGTCACCAGACATTTGCCYGCCAGAGCTCACTGTCTCAGGTAAGAGCCTTGCTTCATTGCTCAGTTTGTGTAGGTGATAAACACTTATAGCCTCAGCTCCTCAGTGCTGAAGATGGTGAAATTAATTTTGATCAGTACTATACTGTTATAGWGCAATCTAATGATGTGATAATGAGACTCAGCCCACTAGGACTGAGGGAAGGCACCAGCCTGGCTTACTCATGGGTATTAACTAATTAGTGGGCAGTAATTATGTCCATGTTGGTTTGTTCATAGTAGCAAAATGCTAAGACAGTCAGAGGATTAGAAATAGGAGACCACACTTTTTTCCACTCTCTGACCRTGGTTCATTTGCAGCAGTGTCTTTTAGTTTTTTTCGTATGAAAAACAGTCAGCAATGATTCTTGTAACGTACATGGCAACTCCAAGTATTTTACCTGCATTAAGACTGCCCACAGTTCAGGCTGGGAAACTGCTCACTGATGTGATCAAGTCAGTTACATTTGTCTCTCCAAGCTTCATTTTTCCCCCCTTTTTTTTTAATGCTGTGTTTTCTTCCGGTGCTTGAAGTCACGTACTGAATTCTTAACTTCTGTGGAAGAGACCTACTCTCCTTCCCTGACGGGATGGCAGCAAGATTTAGTGGGAGATGAAGGGGTGAACTTTAATCACGGTATAGCTTCACAGTTCCCTTAGGAATCACTGGAAGTCACGTTAATGCCTCCAATCCAATGTCCTATGAGATGACTTTCCGCAAGATACCACATAWCCCTGTGGTATAAAGATTACATCCACCTGGGGAAAAGATGGGCTTTCTTACCACATCTTAGTGAGCCCCTCGCRAGTGCAGGGTAGTCTGATGTTTTCACACGTTTGCAGGCCGGGTCTAATCTCTGGCTACAAGTGAAAAAGCCTTTGCTCCTCCATAAACTGCTGAAGTGCTGGCCTTGCTTGTGAATCCACAAACTATGCTGTAATTTCCATCTGAGGTCCCAGAGGATTAGCCAGAGATGTGGGGACAGATTAAGACTGAGCTTTGCAAGGTAAATTTTGCTGTAGAGCCTATATAATTGGAATTAGTGGGAGACATAGGTAGCAGACAAAGCACTGAACTGTGTGTTGGACAGGGTGTATATTGCACATTATGCACTCTCCTCCTAGGGCTGTGCTTTCTCACCTTGTCCTTTCAAGTTGCTTTGGCCTCTGTCTCTGTGGTCCACACTGTGAAAACACTAGGATGGGACTGCTTTTATCTCCATCCTCACAGGCCCTAGTATCCTGCAATCTTGATCCCAGGTGGGCTGTTATGTAGCCATCACTGACAAACAGAGGTGTGAGGGTGAATGAAGCTCTGGGCCATATAGACCATACAGCACAGCAATAACCTAATCAGTGACTTTTGTAGGGGATTTTATTGCACAAGTTATGTGAAATGCTGAGAAGGCCTTGTCAGTGTTGTCATCAATGAAAACAGACAACTCGCTTTGAAAGARCAGTGGCTTGGCTTGGAGTTTGGAGCAGTGATTGCCTGCTGGGTGTGCCACCCTGGATATTTCTCTGCTTAGAGCTGAACGCAAAGCCATGTGGCACTAATCCTGATTAGCCATGAGTTGAAGGGTAGCAGCTCTGCCCTTGAACTTGCACAGTAAAGTGTTGGTGGCCTGTCCAGGAAACCCATTTATTACCTCTTYCTGCTTCCCAGTCTCTGGCATTAGCAGAACGGATGAATGCTGCTGAATACAGGATTAGAAGGATTATGCTTGTGCTGCACCTCTGCAGCTTCCTGTTGCCTTTTCCTCATGTGCAGTCTCTGCCCCTGTGAGTCAAGGAGGGTGAGATTGAGAAGTGCTCAAGGGATTTAGAAGAAATGGTTTTATTCATCAAGTCTTGCAGGCTCATGTCATTCACAAGTTTCTGAAAATCTGCCCCCTCCACTGAGTCTGAACAGCAGTTTTCTTTGAATTCCAGAATGGTAGCAGCTTTAGCGTATTTGTTAATCAGATCCCAGGCAGGTGAAATAAATTGGTCCTTGGGCAGATCCTGTGCTGTTGACTTGAAAAGGACTTCTGTTACTGACCTCAGAACCATGGAGTTCATGACTTTGGGGTGAGTGGGCTCAGGCAACTGAGGTTGCAGCAATGCTGTASCACAGCAGTTGTTTTACACCTTTGTGGAAGCTGCTAGGGGAGCTCCTGAGCAAGCAGCGTTTTCTGCAGTACTTTTCCCAGAGGATGTTATAGCTTGTTATCGACGAGGGTTAACTGTAATAAAAAGATGGGATTTCTTCCAGCAATGGAGAACCATAGGTGCCACAGCATGGGAATAGGATCTGTGCTTTGTGCCTCTGAGCTCTGAAAATGCTATYTGAAGAACCAACTTTCAGCAGCTTRTTCTTTTCCTGATCTCGTGGCAGCTTTTAACTAGAAAGCAGCTGCTAATTCTCCTCTAACAGAATCATTTCAGTTGCTGTGGTCTCAGATACCCTCCCTCTGAGTCTGCGTAACAGAGCATGTTGTTACTCTATCTAGACAACTTAAATGTGCCACTGAGTGAAAAGGTCTCAATACTTTTGCAGTCTTGTGGAGGGGAAGAGTCTTGCATGAGTATTTTTCCATATTGCTTTTAATCTCTGAATTTCCTTTTTCTTGGGGGTTGTGAAGGTCAAGGTTGAATTCTATAAAATGTTGTTACTTTTGTGTTTCAGTTTGGCTAGATCAGTGGGAGTTGACAAGGTCCAGACTTACAAGATCATGGTAGCTACAGACYCCAACACTTTCATTTTTTATTTATTTATTTTTTTAAGTGCTTGGAATTTTCCAAAGTGACATTTTGCAAGCTTAGGTGCTTAGATAAAATTTGGTTTCAGCATGGGTTAGCTATTCACGCTCTGACAGCTAGTCTTTTCAATAGTTGCAAAGTTAGGGCTTCCACAACCTGATTTAGAAAATCCTGTTCTTTGATTTTGCTCTATCTGCACACACACTATATTTGTGYTGCCATTATATTGCCAACAAGAGTCCCGAGTCCTTTGCCCAAATGCTCTTTTGTTAATGTTTGCCTCTTGCTTTATAGCACCTGCTTCAGCATCTAATCAGAAAGCAGCTTCAAGCAGCAAASCAAAAGTAGCACTGGATCCCCATATTCGTCTCAAGGATGGAAAACTGGAACTGGTAAGTGGAATGGCTCCATCTCTTGAAGGAGCGATTTCYTCTCAATCCTCTCCAAGACTGTGGTATGCAGAAAATTGTCCATTGACATGATACCACTTTGTCCTTGTTTCCAGCTGCTAAATTACTGTCAAACAAAATAAGCTTATGTAARTGCTCTCCTCATATTTTTTTCTGTGAAGAGTTGTCTGTAAGTTTTAGAGAAGGCTAGAAGGGGGAAAAAAAGAGAGAGAATGAGAAAGGTATGGCCAGTTTGTGGTCAAATCGGGCACTTACACTAGGAAGGGGGAGGCTCTCCATTCGATTACGAGACAGTCTACTCTGGGAGGACATTGGGCTGGGGAGTTCGCTGATAGAACAGCATGAACATATAGCTTGGGGGGGAAGTCTGTGCAGGAAGCATGAGAATAGGTCTAGACCTTTCAGGTTTGGTTCTTCAGCTAATGTCCCATTCAGGCATGTGAGCATTGTCAGTTATKAGAATTGAGGTTAGTATGTCACTGTTTTTTTCAGAGGGATTAAAAACACAAACCTGTGCTCTAAGTGGTCTAAGAGAATCAGGTCTGCCTGATGCCATGTTATAGCACTTGATATACATGCAGATTAGATCACTGACCATCCCCCACTGAACAGAGTCTGCTCCAGCCTAATTCCACTTTATTCTGATCACAAGCCCTATCAGGCTGTACTGGGAATATTAATAGTTCAGGAGATGTGGAATGCAGATACAGAAGAAGTGTTCAAAACACTGATTTCATGATTAGCATCACACTGCTCRTGGAGTACAATTAAATTTCAGTCCTAATCTGATTAATGAGATAGAGGTATAATAGTCTGGTACCAAACTGTATTACTTGGAATTTGGAAGAAAAATTGGTCTTAACTCTTAATTTGCTTGAGATTGAGTCGTACCTCAGAAATCCTAAAAATAGAAAGGAGAGAAACACAAACATCGTAGTGAAACATTCTGATCACATCTGAAGGTGCATTTGAATAATGTTGGCTTAGCTCCTTTTCAGTGCTGCAGGGAGATCCAAAAGTTTGTGGCTGGCAGACTTATCTCCCATGGATGTACTGCTTTTGAATCAAAGAACTCTCCACGAAGTCAGCTGCTGCCCTTGTCCACTTTGTCAGCTTCTGGCCAAACTTTCCAGAGATGCTTCCCTGCTGGAGCAACCTCAGGGCAGCCTGGGGTGGGAGAGAATTAGGCTGAAATAAGAGATGTGTCAGAGTAGTGAGTAAAGTCTTGGAGTAAGGGTAGTGTTTGCAGGGYTGAGGATTCATTCAAAATTGTCACTTTCTTAATCTTTTAATGGAAAATTTATTCAGAGGGTGTCATCAAAGGGCAGGGAGTGGGACTGGCCACTCACTGGAGAAACCCAGCAAAGGTGAGGGTGCTCTTGGAGCTGTAATRCTCACTGGTCTGTGTTGTGGAGCCTCCTCACCCCCAGGCACTGCCTGCCTTCTGGTGAGAAGTATGTGAACATACCCCTTCTGCAGGGAAGATGACTACAAGTCAGGGACGGATGTACACACATGAGCTGGCATTTGCTGCCACCCAATGGCAGATGCAGCCCTAGCATTTTTACTGCTTGAGCCTCCCAGGAGGTTCAGGAGGGCAGCACACAAGCAGAGTTTTCTTCTAAGCCTGTGTAATTCTTAATCAGGATTTAGGATTGCATTTTCTCAGTGATCTCTTGCCCATCATGGATATAACACCAACTCCTCTTCAGTAGGAGGCATGTAGGACACTTGGCTCTTTAAAAACAGATGTTCTCTCTGCACTCTTTAAAAGCAGATGTTACGAAGGGCAAGCTGCTGTGGATCAACAGGAGCTCTGCTGTGGGGTGAGGTGGCCCCTTCTCCCCTCTTCCACACGGCTGCACAGCACAGCCCCGCCTGGCAGAGCCTGCAGTGAACACCCAGCCATTTGCCCGCAGTGAGTGAGGGTAGCCATGCAGGGACACCCGAAGTGGACCTGTCAGGTGTCACAACCTGAGATGGTTGCTCTGTGGCTGAAGCAATGTGCCAASAGAGCAGACTGCCAGCAGGGCAGCCAGCTGCATCTACGGCAGGGATCCGAAAGCTGGAGAGAGTGTGCGGCTTCACTCTGCGCCAGTGTGAGGTAGAGATGGCAGGGAGAGAAGCAGGATGCAAGAGGCAAATGAGCCTCAGGCCCAGTGCAGGAGAGCTGATGGGCCTGCTCCAGCCTGTGGGGCTCCTACTGATGGTTACACACACAAGGACTCATCTCCTGCCTCCCTCCCGGGGGACCGAGAGGGAGGAATTGTATGTGTGTAGACAGGTGTGGCAGGTTCAGCCAGGACAACTGAGACAGGTGAGCTTTTAATTCAGGCTCTTTCTCAGATACCCTGCTGAGCTTGAGCTTGTCTACTAATCTTTCACTTGCTGCTGCCAGCAGTGATGTRGGATTTTCATAGGTTTATCTTCCTCTACACAGGTGCTCTGAGGTCGATGTAATAAATATCATAGAAGATGGGGCATCTCACATAATAAGAAAGCAAAAGCTGCAGTGAAGAGCTAAAATGTTAGAATGCCTTCTGCTACCACAGAAATACTGTGACTAGTTCTTAGCTTCTCAAATACCGGCTGCACTCCTGGGCAGTAAGAGTGAGAGGAGAGGCTGAGCCCTTAGCTGAACACTGACAGTTCCCCTGGCTTTTAATAAAGCTCTGTCAGTTTATAATAACTGTAAATCTGTTTGTGTAAAATGTTCTTGGAGGATATTTGGGCAAGCATGCTGGTACAAATGTAGGAAAGAAGACAGACTGGAAATACAGTCCAAGTCTATTCCTTTAGGAGAGGCTGCATGAAAAATGACTTCTAGCAGAAACACAGCACTAAGTGTCCTGCAAATGCCTCCTTCAAAGAGGTGCTTTTCCAGGATTCTCTTCACAGGCTTGTTTTTGCCATAGGTTCTGCAGTATCTTGGTCTGGATGTGACTGAGGAGAAGAAGAGGCAGTTACGGCAAAGTTTGACAACAGACTCGCAGGGAACAGTGGCCTATGGAGGTGAGCAGGCAGTTCTGCGCGTGTAACGGGGCCCCTTTCACCTTTTATGCAGCTTTGCTGACAGCTGGGAAAGACGAGCTGCATCTGCTGAAAGGTGGCAGGTATGATAACTGTCTGGCTGGGCACTGATGCAGCTTCCAAACAGTTAAGAACCAGTCACAAAAAGGAAAAAGTGCCTTTGATAGAAGCAGGTATAAAATGAGAATAAGAGAAGGTAGTTGTAAGGACTCTTTTTACTTAAATCCTCAGCTTGCCTCCCAAGAACTAGCTAGGAAGTACTTGGAAAAGGAAGGCCTTCTCTGTCCTGGAACGTTACCTGTTCCCTGGAAGCCTGTGCTTTTCACTAATGTCCCCCATCAGATAGAACAGGATTGCAAAGTGCATTGCCTATTATATTTGGCTTTTTCATGCAGAGCTAGTGATGGATACARAACCTTATGCCTCTCTCAGGTGACTGTGTTTATGATTTGTGGCAACGGAAATAAAAATGATTGGAGGTATTTGGCAAATTTGCTCTTCCTGAAAGGTTCAGTGCTGCTGCATTTCCTACAGAGATGTGGCACAGAGTTGAGCACTGGAAGGGCTAGGGCCCATTTCACACTGGCGATGTAGGGTCTGGTCTGCCCTACCCACCCTCTTGCACTCTGCTGTTCTCCGCAGTGGCTGAGAGCAACAAGAATCTTAATTCTAAGTGTTGTCAATTTAACACCTTTTCTAAGTGCTAAAGTCCTTGATTTAGTTTTATTTAATTCCAACTTGAGAAATGTCAGCAATCAGGTTGGTGAAACRTGTGTCATCAAAATCTTTTGTCAGAAATTTTGTTTTGGATAAAAAAATCAGAACTTTTAGGAACATATTACTGGTTTTTGTTTTTTTTAAAGTTTCTTTTTTCAATTCAGTAACTTTGCAGTATTAAAAACTAGTCTGGTAATGATTGTTAACAATTTATTTTAGCTTTATTTAGCTAGATCTGATCAGCTTGGCAGTCGATGAATTTCATGAAGATCTGTGGCATTTTCTCCTGAACACATACAGCATGCTTTTCACTTTTGGCCATGTAACAACTCTGATTCTTTCTCATAGATTTTCTCCAAGCACTYGGGGATCTAATGCGGGATGAGCTGGATGAGGCTGGCCTTGATTCCAGCTCAGTGCTCTTCAGTCAACATGAAGTAGCCAGTTTGCTGGATACATCTGCTTTTCACTCTTTGGTCAGTTAAAGTCAAATGTTCCTCGACTTCCTCTTCCAGTCCAGCTGCAGGCTGACTTGCCTCCAAAGCTCTCCTTAAAATTAAGATTTCTGTATGTCTGTCTACAAACTGACGAGCAGCTGACGTGTTCCTAGGCCAAAAAGTTCTGTTACAGACTTCTGGGCCGCACAGCGGCTGCAGGAGTGGACATACAGAATCAGTCACAATGCTACTGCTCTTGATACATAAATTCATAACTGTCTGAGAAGGGAAAAGGTAAATTTTCATTTTCTAATTGTTCTTGAGTTATAAGGAAAAGGGARAATTCCAGTCATTAATCATTCAGATTGCAGGAAATTCTTTAAAGACCTCAGACTCCTTATTTTTATAGGTAAACATCTATGGGATGATGTGAAGGAAGCAGCCTAATGCCACTCAGTGATGTAGAAGRAAAATTAGCCGTAGTTAATCAATTCCAACTAATTTCATTTGGCTCACAAAATGAAATGCRCTGTAGCACAGCTATTCCAGGTGTGTCATGGATCAAAGACAGAAATCCTATGGGAGGAGAAAAATTGGATCATTTAATGTGACATTTGGTCTGTTTTGTAAAAATGGAAACTCTTTCAAAGGGATCTTGATTAATCATTATGCCGGGCATGGAAAACAATATGCCTGCAATATAACCACATGCGCTTGGGAAAGAGCATAAATGGTGCTTATTTGCTGTCTGACCCTCTGCCTTCCAGACTTTTGACTCTCTCAACTGTAATGGCAATGAGGAAGTGGAGCAGCTGCAGCTGGAAATGACAGATCTGCGGCAAGAAGTCCGAAGGCTAAAGGTGGAACCTCTCATTTGAGCCGATTTTGTGGCTGGTGCCTTCTGCTGTAACTCAGTGTAGTCATATGCGGGAATAGTCTGTGCAGCTTGTCTCTCTCAAGTCAGCACTTTGCATTCTGTGCAATCTTTGGTACAAAGGACACTCTCAGGCTCTGCTCTCTTTAACTGGAAYTCCTCGTGCGCTCTGGCTCTCTTGTGCACTCTCGTTCAAATGACAACCTATTTGCGTTGAAAGTATACAGTCACTTTTTTAACAGAGTAAATTGTATTTTTTAAATAGAAAAGCATGTTACACAAATCAAAYTTGTGACTAGTAGGAATACCACCTGGGGTCCCCATCTGACCCACAGCATGGCTTAGGGCCTCAGGGGGGAATTTTGCATGCATGCAGGTCATAGCCCACAGACCACTGCTTACAGTGTGACAGAGCATGTGACTTCTACTGTAAAATAGTGCTCAGGGCGGGGGGTAGAGGGGGTAAGAGTCAAAGTACCAGAGAATGTCCTMTCACTGCTTTCTAATCCAGTGAAAATATTTTCTCTAGTCTCTCCTGAAAGAGGTAGAGAACAGTAAGAAGTCAATGGAAGATGAACTTCAGCGACTGAACCAGGTTGGTGAACAGCTCATTCATGAGTCACACTTCTTACTTCAGCGACCTCAGGTTCCCCCGGCCTACAATAAAAAAAATAAACCATGGAGGCTCTTCTCCCATACATCCAAGCCTGCAGCTAGGACACAGTCACCACCCATGGCACAGTCACAGTTCTTTCTGATCATGTGTTTTGGGGCAGAGCCAGCGATCCAGTTGGGGTTTGGGATCTGACTGCAGGTGGCTTTGTGCACCTAAGTCTCYAGAAGAAGAGCCTGAGCCCCAAGGTCTCCCATACTCAGTAACCAAACAATGCTTGTTTGCCATGGATAGGGGCCTCAATCTCCAGAGGAAACAAAGCTACAGTGTGACAGTGTTACCGTGATCAAGACTTTCTAAGGTGCTCTGGGAGACACGAGTATTTCTGAGTTCTAGCCATTGCTGCACTGACACGGAGGGATGCCAACGATGTGTTTAGCGTGCAGAAGTCTGAGAAAAAGGCAGCCACTAGTGCTGGGACAGGGCCTAGGAAGGCTGTTTGGGTGGTTCTGGCGCTGGTGGCTGAAGGGAAGCAGTGCAGTACATTAAATTAACCAGAACTCCTTGCTGGTTCCAGAAAGCACTGGGCTTCCTCTCTGAGAACCGGACCCTGCACAGCAARCTGCAGATGGCAGAGGTTGTGCAGAGACAGGCTCACAGTGCAGAGCAGGACTATGAGGAAGTGATCCACTTGCTGGAAGCTGAAATTGCTGAACTGAAGATGGAGCTGGCAGGGAAGAGAGCAAAACATGTCTCTGAAATAGAGGTAATGCAACCCCAGAGCCTGCAAGGGGAATAAACAGACTAGGGAAAAAAAAAGAACCTCCTGATCCCTTTTCTTTTCTTGTCCCCCACCACCGCTACCTTCCTTTTTACACAGAAAAATGAGTTGCATCACTTACTGATCCTTGTATACCACAACAAGGCCAGTGTGGTCTTTTTTTGCTGTGTACAAGGCCAGYGTGGTGTTTGTGTGTGTTGTAATTTGTATGATTTCTGTTGTGCATTCCAAAAGGAGAACCTTCCCTAAAAAAGAGACCGACTCCAGCTAAAACTTTTCCTGTGACCGCTGCTCCCTGCCACACTCTTGACATCCACAGACACCCTTTTAAACTCGCTATTTTTTTTCTCTCTTTGGCTACCCCTCTCAGCAAAACCTCATTACAATGCAAAGCCTAGAATGAGGTGTTAAAGGAAAGGCACATAGGAAATCTCATGGTTCTCGCTAGCTCTGGCTGGTTTGGGAAATTATGTTACCCTGGAAGACTGACCATGTTATTCTGTTCCTAGCACATGTCTTGGTCTAAGTCGATATTTCCAAAAGCCAGGACTGTAGTGTCATAACCACCTTTCTCTTCTATCTCAGGGGGACATTTTGGAACTGAAAAGGCAGTTGTCCCTGGCTGATGGCCAGTTACGAAAATCGGAAGTCTCACGGAAGCGTCTGGAGATCTGCAATAGGAAGCTGCTCTTGTTTGTGCAGGTAAAGTGCTGAACTGCCACCTGGGCTGACTGGCACCACCCTGTCTTGTTCCTTCAGAGTTAYTTTGCAAGTCCAAATCATTTCCTGGTCCATAAGCAAGAGCTAATTTTCTTCAATATCATTCTAAAAAGACTGTTGGTTAGGARAAACTCTTTGGGAATGAACTCATATACATAAAAGCTGTGTAAACACAGTGGTGCGTTATTTTCCCTGTGTGATTCCTGTTGCTCTGYTGTCTAAGAAGAGAGAGTCCCTGCTCACTGGTCCCCCTGACAATCCCTCCTCTTCAGCACAACTACTAGGGCTGAAGCTCATTCAGAAATTCTGTTGGACCTGGTCTAACTTGTGTTTTAACCTTCCCTTTGTGTAACTGGACTGTTGCTTTTCTGACTGTACGGCTAATGCAAACTTCAAGAGCAGTTTGCTTTTTTTAGCATGTGGTTCTCTTCCCCCCTCCCCATCCCATTTTCTGTGCAATCCACACATCTAATTGCATCACCGCTTTAATTGATTGTTCTTCCACTTTGTTACCTGTATTGTGAATAGAGGCTTGTGTAATTAGTAAACTGGTCAGCATGGGAAGCACTACTATTCCGTATTTCTTCTACAGTTGGTATTAGCCTATCTCAGGAGCTCTTGAAATCAATAGGAAACAGTGGAATGAAAGGAAATATAGATGCTATGTCCTCTGCTTTGGTGAGGAAAGAATTAAAATACCTCTAGAACTGCAGCACTAGGTACTGGTACACAAGCAGCTTGGTGCTAGAATTTAGAAATGGATTTGACTTTACTCTGTGGTCAAACATCACAGGTTTTGACCCCTGGAGCAAAATATGTTCTTTTGTATGTCCCTTAGTATGTTAGAGAATTCACAATCCATGCATGGTAATAAGAGATAACATTAACATGTGCAGGCACAATCAGAAACCTGGCATTGTTAGTAATTTTGATCATGGGCTCACTGAAATGTAACCTGCAAAACTGTTCTTTGGAAGCATGCTTTTATGCTGCATCCRGTATATTTTAGTGTTGATATTAATATATGTGTCTGTATATTGCATAGACTGGGAATATTGCCTGTGTTGCCTTGAGATAYTAGCTTCAAGGGCAACAAATACGCACAAGCTGATTACTGTTGGATTAAATCTGATCACTAGCAAAAACCCATGGGGTTTGTTCTCAGGTATTATTTATTTTTACAAGTTTGAAACCTTTTAYCCTTTTTGTTTTGTGGCAGAATGTTCACAAGGTCCTGAGCACATCCAGTCACTTGCCAGATAAGAAAAGGTAGGAGTCAGCTTCTTAGAATTGTGAACAGGAACATGAAATGYCCCTTTTTTGACCTTTCTTAAGGGAAAGTGATCCCCACATTTTTTACTCAGTTTCTAATCGTAATGTCCCTTTGGAATTGAAATTGTTGTGAAAAGATGATCAAGAGGCTATTGGTGGACTGGTACTCAAAAGGTTTGGCTTCTGTTTCAGACTTTTTCTCAGCATTGTAAGTGAAACGCTTACTTCTCTGGTTAAGTTGATAGCAGAGATCCTGAGCAGGTCAAGTCAAAGCAGCAGAGCTGGGACCCACTTGCCTTTTCCTAATGTTTGCCAGTTTTTGACTTTAGAACCTGGTCCTTTTCTAACAGTAGTTACAGAAGCTGATAGTGAGTGTGCAAGTAAAGAGCATACATGACTCAAGTGCATAACTGGTTACAGAAATACAGGCTTTTGGACTCCCCTCCAATCTAAACCTACCTCCTATCACTTGGGAAAAAATGTATCGGAACTCTATCAGAACTATTTTTTAACTGAAGAACAGATTGAAAGGTCACTGTCTCCCTGATAACAGACCCTTAAGAGAACCAAGTTTTTAAGAATGATGGTAARAGGAAACAGACTTTAAATTTCCAATGTGGTTATTTCTCAGATAGTGAAGGAAAACATTTCTGAGAAATTCAAAAGAATACTTTGATAGTATAATCATCTGTCTGTAACACAACAATGCAAATATGTCAAAAAGAGCATCTCTTGTGATTATGAGAGATGAAATCCATTCTGAATGAAAGTTGTAATTAACATAGAATGTCCTTTATGAGAGACTGGCCAGGACTTTCAATGATCATTTAATAATAGAAGTATTGATGACACTTTCCATATTTGTAAGAGCCAACAGTGAAACAGAAGAGGATAAAACAGATGCAGTCTCAGATACATCTCTTCCATCTTCAGATCTTGTTGACCTTTTGCTATCAGAAGCTAAAGAACTGTTAGCACCAATCCTCTCCAACAAGGATGGTAAGCACTAAATTAACTAGAGCAGCCTGAACCTGAGGAAGTCTCAAAGTTGTCTATTGTTAGTGTTATTTTCAGTTTCCACTACCTTCCATATTTGCTTGCTATAGCTATTATGACTCCAATAAATGGAKGTGATTCTCATAGGCCACATGAGATGTAATTTACACTCCACATACTCACGTGACTCATCTTTGAATCTGACATGCAAACATACAGTGTTTGACTTGTGCTCAGGGCCACAAGAAAGGCATTTATCCAGAAAAGAAAYTAACAGGAAGGAGGAGGGTTTCACAGAGTCATAGAAATGCTGGTTGAAGGGGATCACTGGAGATCSAGTCTTCTGCTCCAGGTAGGATTACTGCCCACACTAGATGAGGTTAGTGCTGGCTTTGTCCAGCAAAGTCTTGAAAACCTCCAAGGTTGAAGATCCACAGCCTCTCTGGATAATGTCTTCCAGAGCTGCATTATGCTCCATGTAAAGGAGTTTTTCCTAACRTCAGCTCTGAACTCCCCAAGGTTCAATTTGTGGCCATTGCCCCCAGTTACATTCTCTGCCACTGTCAAGAAGAGTTTGGCTCTGACATCTTTGTAATTATCCTTGAACYGGTAACGAGTGCTGCTAGATTGCCTCTTAGTCTCATCTTTGCCAGGCTAAATAAGCCCAGCTCCCTTAGTTTCCCCTCAGGTTACATGCTGTAGGTTTCCCTTTGCTGGACCTTGTCCAGTTGCTCAATAGCCTTGAACCAGGGACCTGAAACTTGATACAGTGTTCGAGATATGACTACACCAATGCTGAGGGGAATAGTAATTTCTCTATTTCCTTGGCATACAAGTCTGTCAGCCCAGACTCCCTTCCACTCACATGTCTGTGGGTGGGAGGAAATGAGAGAAAATGAATCTATCTCTGTGAGAGTCTTAAGTTTCCCAGTTTTGGATTTTGAGCTTAGCCTGTGGGCTGCAGACTTCTCTTGGCAGCAGTTGTTTGACCCCACTTGTCTCTTTCCRTGCAAAGGAAGAGTTTACGATCCTCCTTGTCATGGTCAGGTGAGCACACAGTCCCAAATATGTGTTAAGTCTTTGCTCTTTGATACCATTCACCAGTTGAACATACTGCCATGACATTCTTGTGCTGCAGTCTCACATTGCCTTCCTCAAAGCACAACACACAGAAAATAACTGTTGTTCTTAAGGAGTACTACTGATAYATGAATTTGTCAGTGTTTCCAGAGTCCCTATATCACTTAAACATGCATTTCCCGTGATATAGCAGTGCTGCTTGTATTAGGGATGTTTTCTAAGCCTTCACTTACACTTGATTCTGTGCTTACATTTGCAGCTTTGCCATGTGACTGGGACCAGTGCCTGCCTACTGAAGGAATCTCAAATTACAAGGAGTAGGTGTCAAGACTGCCTTGGTCTGTAACTTTGACAATTTATATAATAAACTCCTGATTTTATTAATCAAAAATTTCCTTGACAGCTCTTAATCATATAATCTAGTAGATGTCTTCAGATGATCATGTCGGGGAAAGAGTCAGCAAGACTCTTTTGCTGTCTTAGTAGACAGCAAAACCCTTCCTGCCCAGCACAATGAAGTATAGTGTGAATTCCTGGATCTTTTTGTTTGGTTCATTTTGTTTTTATTTTTCTAAGATGTGCTTTTATCCTTTGGGCCAGATTGGAACTTATGTTTCCATGGCTAGTCTAACAGACATTCTTCTAGACCATTATGGAGTTCAGACCATGGGAAAAATCCTCATTAAATGTGTTAATATTTAATATATAATGGAACCAAGATGCTGTGCAGTCCCAGTCAAGGATAGTAGGACAGTCATGGCTCCACTTGGGTCTTCGTTCTCTTCATTCACATAAGACTTTAGGAAAATTCTTATGCTAAACAGAACCATATCCTAAGGATACCGGCCTAAAGGGCCTTTTTTTTTTTTTTTTTTTGAGACCTAAATGTCTAATACTGCAGTATTAGTTGACCACTTTTACTGAACCTTAATGGCTTTTTTGTTAAGTAGAAAACAGACATTTGCAAACATGATTTCAATGTTACAAAAAGCATTTTCAAACAAAACAAACGCTTAATGTCAAGTACAGTCAAATAGCCGTGCAAGAATTGAGGCCTCCCCTTTTCCTTCCTTAATAACAAATCTTGTCTTCTTGTCATCTTCTTTGTGCTTTTCCCAAACTATGTATTCTTTATTTGCAGCCATCTTCATCAAAAGACCACGTGGCCCCCTCCCTCAAGCCAGAACAAGAATGATGAGCCAGAGCCACTGAGTCCAACCAACAAATCTCCTGAGAAGCCTACATAAATCTYCCACAACTTTCTCGTGCTCAGAACTATGCATATTCATAACCCAGCTGCTCTGCTGGGAGATGGAAAGGACACACAACTGGTGGCTCAGCTTCAAGGCAATCAGAGAGGGAAACAAGCTTTCTAACAAGAGACTGATTCTTCCTGAACAGCCACTGAAGACTTTCAGTAACCTCCCCTGCATGTCTACCTCTCAGTTATCGTACAAGGCTACTTTCTCTTGGTTTTGCAGCTTTATAGGAAGCATGTTTTCAAGTGGATACAAATGCCTGGATTTCACTGTCAGCCTTTTAGAGCTTGTATCCTGAACTTACCAATGGACTTGGGGGTCTCAAGCAGATTCCTTTTGGTATTTCGTATGAAAAACCAAAGTACATTTAGTGACTATAATAAAACCACTTTAATCTGTAGTGTCCTAGCTGTTTTGGGATAGGTACTTTTTTTTTTCTTTTTCTTTTTTTCTTTGTTTTTGGTATAGCTTATCCCAGCTCTAATGTTTGACATGGCAAGCACCATCCCAGCTATCCATTGGAGAAAGGGGCCAGAGACAGCCATGCGCTACCAATGACGTGGTATTACTACGCACCGAACAGTCTTTGGAAAACAACAGAGGGCACAGTGAATGTATTTAAATACAGGCCCAAGGTGTCATCTGGAAATTAGATACACAGGATGCAAGATTGTATGTGGTTAACAATGAACATGGTAGAGATCTGAGATGAATGTGAGGTCTGGAAAATAAAATGAAAACTGCTTACAGGGTCTTTGCTTTCTGAACCGGGTTATCATTGCAATTGCAATTCATCTTATTCTGGCAGCTAGCAGTAAGATGCACTGAGATGTTACAGGAAAATGTGTTATATTCTAGCTTTCACCCAGAACTTGGTGTTACTACTTCAACTGTCTTCATGAGGGTTCAAAGCAAGTGGATCCTTTATATGCTAAAATAAAAGCCTAGGAAGACTCCTGGCAATAGCTAATATTTACTATATTTAAATCTTACTTAAATTATGCTGCTAAAATATTAGTTACATGGTGGAATTTCACAGCTGGTGTGAAATTTAATTTCATAGCTCACAGTAAATTAAAATTCTTTGAATACATTTCTCAGAATATAAATTAAAGGACTTTTAAAGGAAACATAATTTTTTGGAACATTCATGGGGAATTCTCCCAGGAAAAAGATACTTTAAAAAATATTAATCTTTTGGGGGATGCCCTATGGTTAATCATTTTCTCCCCAGTGCTGTTTCAAAGGAATGATGGTACTTACTGATGTTGCTTGTGAGTTTAGTCATATGGCTTCATTCTCATCTCACGTGTTATATAGACAGGGCAAAGCTGCAAGACAACAGGAAAGAAAAGTGCACGGAGCAAAATTCAGTCTCACCAGTTTGGCCTACTCTGTCCCTTTTAAAACCTCCCAGTTCCCCTGGGGTTAGTATGGCAATGCCAACCTGCCAGTAGTAATGTGTTTTTAAAAGCCTTCAGCCAGAAGTGTTCCATCCTAGGAAGACATCTAAGAGCTTTTGCTCCCCACAGTAGCCAGACAATATTACAAAGAAGATTTTGGGAAGTAGCAGGTCTTCAGACAGAGTGTTACATATACCTAGAAGTATCTGAGAAACCTAATAGAAAAGAGAGAACTTATGGGGAAAGGGGACCAATTTAGGTCTAATTCTGTTCTGGTGGAAGTTAACTGGAGTTTTGCTAATGRCTCCAGCAACTATGGAATTATATTAATATATCTCTATTGAACTCCACTCCTCTGAGTGCTGGAGCAGTACAGCCTAATAGGGTCTGTCCTGTACTGGGGATCAGATACATGACCTGAAAGGGAATGCTATCAAGCGATTTGTCTTTACGTGTCTAAGAAAGAAGGTTTTTGTACAAAAGTATTGAAGTGTGCGAATGACTCATTGAAACAAGCCTGACAAAGCACAGATGTTATGCAGGTGAGGCAAACACATGGCAAAGGGTGGAAACAACCAGTTGCTGACCAAGGGCCGCTGTATTTTGTGTATCCTGAGCTGTCTGCCAGAAAATGAGCTGTTAAGATTTAAAAAGCCTAGACAATCCTGTGTTCTTGGCATACTAGCARCCTCTGTGGAAAAGAAAGCATTCAGGTTGCTACTAGCCAGAACATCAAGTGTTGCATRCATTTTGCTTTTCAAAGCAGTCAAATTTTTTAGCTTGTTTACATTATTTTTCTTAGTATCATATTAAACTCATAATGTTCCTTTTACCATTGCTTAGAACACAGAAAACTTTCCATTTCCTATTAACAGCATTGTTGTTAACTGTTACCTTTTCAGAGAAATGTTGAAAGCTAAGGTATGATCAGAATTGTGCTCCTGGAGGTGCTGCAGATTTTGGTGACCTAGAATAACAAATCTATGTCATCCTTTACTCCTAAGCATATGGATTTAGGCAGAACAGAGCTAGTCACAAAAGGACATCTTCCCATAGAGCTACGAAGAGGCAAAAAGGAACAAACAGCACAGAAATAAAAATCAGAGAACATGGTATTTAGGCAGAGCACATTTTATTTACACAGGACCTGTCTGGCACTCATAAAGAGCTAAATTCTATCATCATTTGCAATATCATAATTTGCTGGTGGACTTCTGGAGATCTGCTGCTGTTGCAATGGGTTTTATCTCTGTAAGAGGGCCCCAGAATGTCCTAACAGAAAGGAAAAGAAGTATTTCTGATAAAAATGAGAGTCTTGGATGGTATTAGATCTCACTGAGTGATTAATACGGAAAATGGCAAGAATCTATGAGCCACAAGGGAAAATGGAAACTATGCCAGTAAATGGGTGTAAGGGACTGTGTTCAACACGTTGCATGTGTATAAAACTCATGACAATGCATTTAAAGAACACCGGTGTGGTCAGCTGCTCGCTTGGAATTTTTGAGTGTAAAGTAACACTGACCTGATGTTTTTATTTTGCATTTTTTTTAAGCAAGGCAGAAATTCATTTCTCACCTGTTGGTGGGTCAGAGGGTGGAAATCCTTTTCCTTTAAGGAAATAAACTAAAACAAGATAGGAATATTGAACTACTTTAACATATGCAAAAAAGGGAAGCTTGGGCAGGTAGCCACCTAGGCATTATCTTGAAAGGTGAATGTAGCAGAGAGCCATTAGCACTGTTTATCTGCAGTCTGATGAGCAAGGTAACCAAATCTGCTGCAAGACGTGCTGGACTGGCGCTCATTAGATCTACATTTCCATCTCTGCCAGTGATCTCTGCCATTTCACTGTGTGACCTTGGGCAGCATGCTTCATCTCAGTTTTGCACAAGAAAAATGGGACAGACAGTGCCAGCTTATCTCTAAGTGACATGGGGAAGGCAAATCTTTAGGGGACCACCTTCCAGTACAAATGGATCTGGAGAATGGTGTGGAATGATCTATTGCTGTTCTGTGTTTGAGTGAAGAAATCCTCAAAAACCTTTGCTTTTTCTGACTCTTAAACAGTAGGCGGAACTTTTACTTTGCTTTATAAAACAGAGCTAAGTTAAGTGCTAAAAAGATTCTCTAGAGAGGTATGTTTCTCAAAGCAGAGGTGAAAATTAACCCTGAACAYTGCTGTGGAGTTGACTGGTGTTTCTGTTCCCAGTGATGGAGGCTGCAGAGCCTCCTTTTTATCTCAGCCCCGTTCACTTACACTGTCTGGACGAAAGCCTAGGCCTAGAGAGTGGAAATAACACTTCCACCCTGCTTTAAATATRGATCTAAAAACCAGGTGAACTTTGCTGTTGAATTTTTAAAGAGACTCTTTAATGTTTAAACAATGCTGATTTTCTAAGGTTGTTAAACACGTGAAAGGGGACTGGAAAGTGACTTAAGTGTGACAATGCAGATAGGACTGGGCTGTCTGCGTGATGCTACTTTTCTGTGACACAGTGGTCTTTCTCTTGCACAGGGCTGAGGCTAGCTCAGCACTCCCAGGCCAGACTTGTGAGTTTGCTGGCCTCACTGACTGCAGCACTGCCACAGACCTCCTTTGCAGCTTCTTCAGAGGACAGCCGCTTCGATAACAAGCATTCACGCACGTGCAATAGTGTAGGGCAAACCACTCCCACACTTCTCYCCACCTGCCATAAAGTACAAATAACAATACCATGACCCAACCCTACAATTTCTTCTTTTCAGCACATGATGCACTGGATTTTTCTGCCAAGTTTTTCAAACTCACCCCCACAGATCAGGGAAGAAAGCTGGAGAGGAAGAGAGTTTGTGGTGAAAGGCCTTCAGTTCTGGGGAAGTGGAGGTGAACGGTAACCACAGGCCAGACACTGTTCCTGATGAATGCTCTAATTTTTAACTAGTCTAACGATAACTCCTGTGGTGGGCTGCTATAGACTAATAACTTCTTTTTGAACAGCTCCCATGAGAAATACYGAGTACTGAACACCATGTCTTGAGGCAAGCATCCAGTCTGGGGTCAGCTGACAGAAAAATTGGGTGCATGTCTTTGCTGGTACTCTTAACAGCATATTCTTCCCCTTCAAGCATAAGGAAAAGAGGGCTTGCGCACTGCACATAGCAAGGGGTTTCTCTTGGAGGTGAAAGGATAGCAAGATGAAATGAAGAGACTTCGTGACACTTGGCAATGCCAGGAGAGAACTGCCTCTCTGACAGACAAAGAACTCACATATTGAAAGTGTAAAATGCTAAGGTGGCCTTCTGGCAGCAGGAGAGGGTGGATGCTGGAAAACACAAATGTCAGAGCAGGGCTGCTTACCAGGGAAAGGATGGGATGGTCCCCTCTGCAATCTTGGCAGGCTTTTATGATTAGAACAGAAGTAAAATTACCGCTATTAGATCACAAAACTAATGGGTTGGTGCAGGATTTGTGATAATGGGGTAAAAGTTGTATTTTATTTCATTTATTCTTCCTGGAAATTTAACAGTGATAGAGGTATTTCTCTGAAAAAGTGATGTTCTGGATGGGAAAAGACAACATGTATTTATACAGTAAATGTGGCTGTTCTGGGGCTTGGATAGTGTTGTGGTTCTCAATGCCTGGCAGTTGTACGAAGGCCTCTAGGAAATGCCAGCTGCTGTGACTTTGCAGGCGGGAGCTTTCAGACTGTTTTGCCATTTGACAGCTCTGTGGATCCTCTGTTTACGGAGCGCTKTCACGCTGGCCTCCTCTCCGAGATAGCAGAACACTTCAGGAAATATTGCCGATCAGCAATAAGAGCACAGCTTCCTGAAACGCCTGCTCAGATAACGGGACATTCAACAGCTGGATGTGATAAGGAGGTGGGAAAAGAAAAAGCAACAGTAAATGTGAGCACAATGTTTTCAGTAACATCCCCCCAAGTGCCAGCTGGTCCCTTGGGAGGTTTTAAAAGCAGACTTCAGAGGTGCAAAAYGTTCCCAGGCTGGTCTCCCACCTCCCTCTCCTGCACCACAGGAGCAGCACAGTGCCACACACTGCTCCTGCTCCAGTACTCCACGTGCCCGTCCCATCTCCTCTGCCCGCATGGCAGCTGAGCCTGGCACGCGAGAGGCGGCAGCAGGGGAGCCGTGCTTGCAAGAAGGTCTCACCACATGCTGTCTCCTCCTGGCGACAGCTCTCTGCCGCGGCACCTTTCCCCAGTGTGCGGCCGGCTGGCTGAGCTCTCATCGTGGGCTCCATAGCACGGGGCGGGCGGCACTTCCCTGGGGTTCATTCTCAGAGATTACAGAGAAAAAAAGCTGAGGGGTGAGAGGGCCCTCAAATGTGAGTGTGTACCCCTCTGGGTAATCATACTCCATGTGATAAACCAACACTCTGTGGTACGCACTGAGAAAACTTAGGAAAAGAAATGAGTAAATATATGGCAACACACTAGTGGGACAGCTCATGAAGCCCTAAATCCAGCTGTGACGAACAGGATGAGGCCTTTCTTTGAGGACCGTAACTCTGCCTCCATCCATTTAGTGCTTAAACCTCCTCATTCCTCACAGGGGCAGGTGCCAGGTTTTGAACCTCCTGACAGGTGATGGGGAGGTGGCAGCTCCGAGGGCACCTTATCTTTTAAGGTAGGTAACTGATACACGCTGAAGCCTTCTAAAACGCCTGAATTTTTATGGCTGAGCTGGTCGCCGAGCCAAGCCGAGCCGGACCCGTAGCCGCCCTGCTCCATCCCACGCACCCTCCCCGCAGCGCCGCGCGGCAAAATGGCGGCGGCGGCGGGGAAGGGGGAGGGCGCACGTGCCCGGGCGGGGCGGGGCGGGGCGGGGCGGGGCCGCAGC
>NW_028186326.1:238687-282865 GCF_003343005.1 Rhea americana
TGCGCGGGGCTCGCCGGGGGCGGCGGCGCCCCGCCGTGTGCCCTGGCCCCCCCGGCACCTCCGTGTGGCGGCGGGGGCGACGCTTGGGGCCGGGGGCGGAAGGGCGGCTGTGCCGGGAGCCGCTGTTCCTGCGGCTCCAAAAAGCTGAAAGGGAAATTTAGTCATAATCCTTAGGGGATTAGAGAGAGCCGGTAAAAAATTGAGTGGTGGTGAGTGACAGACCTAAACCCCGAGCAGTCGGGCTGTGAATCACTTCATTTATTTTAAAAACCGACTTTAAAGTTTTGCTGGTTTCTGTCCTACTTAGGGAAAGTTGGAGAACGTTTAATCTCTTGTTCTCCAGTTCTTCTCATTAAAGCTTGATGACAGCTTGCTGCATATTAGGCTTATCTGTTCACCGTCCCCCTGCGAAAGCTCTGGAGGACTCGGAAGCGCCAGCGAGGTGGCCCCGGTGGCTGCAAGCACTTGTAGGAGCTCCACTGGCTGAACTCAGCGTGGGTTGCAGAGGGGGCAATGCCAGCCCTCCCTAGAAGCCGATCCTTCCTTCGGGCTAACAGTGYGCGGCCCCAGTTGGTCCTGGAAACTAGCTGCTCAACTCTGCTGAAATAACCTGGCYGACCCTCCAGTATTTCTGAACTTGAAGGCTGACCCTGGTAAGTCACTGCAAATGTGCTGATGTATTTGGGTCAGCTTCTATGTAAATCTCAATTGGCTTTAGGGTAGGGTTAAACCAAGCATGGGCTCTTGTACTCTGGGTGACTTTGTTTAACTCCTCCAAGTAGCAAAATCAGCTTGCAGGCTGTGTGAGAAGAGGATTGTGCCAACAGCACCACTGGTGTCTGGCTGAGGCTAGCAAGTGCACCGATGTGCAGTGTACTCGTGTTCAGAGGAAATCTGCCTGTGAACTTTGCATAGAGTGAGCTGAAACTGTTCTGTGCTGTCACTCTGCAGTGATGTGAAGGGACTTGACAATTGGACCTACTGTTGTTCTATGCATTAAGATGAACCAGAGCAGGTTTTCATTCTTAAGCTGAATTTAATGACTGTTACATGCATGCTGCCATGTTGATGGTTAAAAAGGCATATGTCATCACTCTCTGTGGAAAGGCAAGGAAAAAGATGTTTCTTTGAGACTGGTGTGAGAGAGGAATGAGACTGTTTCCTTCAAGAAAGATTGTCTACTGCTGCAGATTGCTAAATTTCAGTTAGCATTTAGTATGTGGTAGTGTAAAAGGACAATAATGCTTTTTCGGGCAAGAAAGTCCATTTTATAGTATGAGATGATGTGAAAGTATTGGGCATGATGCTTATTTTGCCACATAGATGAAGGACACGGCTAACTTCCCACAGCTTCAAGAGCAGASTGCTGCATGCTCTTCCTTTTTCTCTTCCCCTCTCAATCAGAAAACCTGTTCCTTATTGTCTTGTAAAGAACRTGTGAGTATTATTGTTTGAATTTGTGTTGCCCATCTTTTGGTTGTAATCAGCAACAGGACTCCAGGCATCTGTGCAAGGTGTAAGAAGAGGAGGCCAGACTCCATAATACAATGTGCTGCCTTAAAACTCTTCATACTCCCTTTCTCCCCACACCAGAGACATCTTTTAGGAGTAAGATGAAAAGGAATATAAAATCTTTTTGCCTGAGAAGACTATGTCTACTTCTGAAAGATACTAAAAGCTTCTAGCTGCACTATTTCAGTATGGAAGACTTGTTCAAGTTCTTGACTTATGTGAAGGAGCTCTAATAAATATCCTACTGCTTGGTACCATCTTGCTATTACATGTGCAAAGCATCAGCTACTATTTCAACATCTGCCAGCGTGGAAGGTGTTTAAGGCAGAGAAAATATAACCACACAGCTCTTCTTTCTCTCCATGTTGTCTACATTATTGCTTTATAAGGGGGAGAGAGAGGACCACAATGCCTGAAGAGCCTCCCTTTTGTAGCTGCAAATACCAGCTCCACCGGGAGTTGTAGCTGGCTTTCACTTGTCTTAATGCAGTAGAACTTGAGGAAGTCTGAAACTTCAATATTTCAGTAGTGCTGTGTTCCTCCTGCCCAAACTCTAAGAGAAAAACAAAAACCCCAACACTGCTCTCTTCTCTTCCAGCTGAAGAGAAGCTACCACAAGTGGGAGAAGTTACTGAAGTCATTAGATGCTGAGTTTCACCATACAGCAGGCAGTATTAATGTAGAAAGAGGTGACTGACCTCATGGTAGGATGACTGAGAAGCAAGGGTGAGGGARTTTTGGTTCAGGGCTTTTGTTTTTATAGTACATTTATATATAAAAAACAACTTTTTATTTCCACCCAACTGTCTATATTCTGTCAAATATGTCCCTCCTACAAACAATAATAGAATAAAAGGTAAACATATGGAAAATCCCTCAGGTACTTAATGGATGATTCTAAATAAAATGGAAACATGCAGTTAATATTACTGCTTCTGTTCCCCTTGCTGTATGCGTAGTGATGTGTACATAGTATTCCTTTTGGGAGCCCTCACTCTCTTCAGGCTCCAGCTAATATGTAACAGTAGCTCTGCATGCTGCATTTACATTACTTCTCATTAGAAACCTCACCTTTTTTTCTGAAATGCTACCAAAGTTACAGCCAGCAAATATATATGTGCCCAGGGGTTCATATACTTCCATATTAAAGTAAGCCTGCRCTCCTTCCCCCAGTATCCTGCCAGGCTTGTAATTATTTTGCTGCCTTCTAGGGTTCRGTTAGTTTGTGAATTGCTGTGTGGATTGTAGCAAAAGGGGTTCATAGGCCAACTGGACTCTGCAGGGAGCTTCAGACTGTAGACTCTCTGTGCAATTGGTGTTGCAGTTGAAGTTTTACTGGGTGCTTGAAATGTGGTAGCTGCTGTATACATTCGGGTGTGCAATACTTCCAATGTCTAACTGAGGTACTGAAATGATGAGCTGGAAATGTTGCTTCAATGCRTTAGCTGCTCTAACCTCTCTGATTTTATTTTTTTTAAACTGAACTGAGCTTGGCCAGCTGAGATCATGGTCTTCCCCAGCTTTCCCAGTGAATGGTTATAGGTCTTCCTCTTGATACAGATTGATGGTTATAAGTGATCAAGCTGCAGTTTAGTGAATCACTACTCTTTAGCTGAACTGTTTGCTAGCATRTGCTTTAAGCCAGATGCAAATACAAAGTAGAGGAGGTAGGCTGAGCCACTTTAGAGATTGGAGTGGTGTGATGGCTAGTTGAGCAGAAGACATGTTCTGTAGATGTGTAGCTTCCTTCTGACTTTCTTTACAATGTGGTTGAACACATCTGTTTGTAATTTGAGTGGAGTACATGAAATGATTTTTATAACATGTCTGACTTTGTAGTTCTAAAGCTCTGGAGAGATGCATGTGGTTAGCTAACAGGGCTTAGCTGGCTAATGGTAGAACCTGAAATATTATCATTGCTAATCATGTATGTGTATCTGTGCACAGAACTGCTTCACTGTTTTTTRTTTGTTTGTTTTTGTTTTTTTTTCCCAGAGGTTCTAGCTGRAGTCCCTCTTGCTTTGAGAAGCAGAATGACTTTCTCACAGTCTCCTTCTGAGAAGAGGACATAACAGGTCAGCCACTGCACTTTCTCAAAAGTATGAATGCTTTCTAGGGCATGTTTGCATTAACAGCTATCTGTCTTCCACAGCTCCTGGGGCCACAATAGTCTCTGGCCCTTTTTCCCTAACTTCCGTCAGTTAGGGAARTAGGAAGCAATAAAGCTGTGAAAAATCTGATGTTGCAGCTCCCAATTAGAAGGCAAACTCATAACTGATAGCAAGATCACAGCAAACTGTTTGACTAGCCTCTCTTGCTATATTTGCACTTACTCAGAAGGTTCCTGCGTGGCCGAGGTATTGCGGTTACATAATCATATTACAGCGTTGCGTTACAAGGTGCCCCTTGCTTCTCTTGGCTCAAATATCTGTTACCTGATAGCAGCCTGGGCTTCCTGGGTGCTTGCTTGCCCCCGTTCTGTTCACTTCAGTTTGAGCTGAATGCTTTACTGATGCATTCTCTTCTCTGTTTACTTGTTCTGCGTGAACTGGCTTTTAGTACCCATGAGGCTCTCTGAGATCCAGCAAGGTTTGACCATCTGATTGTGAGACTCATCTACAAACATCCCCCATTCTCAGGTACCAAACCTCTTAAAGCTTTATTTTTTTTTTCCTTTCCTTTGCTTAATGTTTAGATTTTCCTCAAAACAGTGTTTTGCAGCACTCTTCCTGGAGGAAAATATATCACTGGTTTTGTCTTTGAATTCATACTTCAGGTCCAATTTTTGGCTTAAATTGTCAGGGATAAGTTGTCTTGTGCTTCGAGTTCAGTGCTATGCTGCATCATGTCGCCAAGGGCTGTGTCTGCTTAACAGAAGAATTTGAGTGGGGTGGAATCAGCATAGTGTCTTGGACCAGCAGTCCGGTCTTTTGTGTTTCTGATGTTTGCAGATGGTATTAATAGGGGCCACATCCTAAAGGACTTGCAGAAAGCAGCTTACAAACATTTTAGATGTTTTACATTCTTCCTTCAGATGCTGATTATTGGTGCATGCTTGAGGGTTAAAACCCCAGCAAAAGAATCTGAGGGAGGAATCCTGATGAGAACAGTGAGAGGTGGATAGGAGAAATGAAATGCTGAGAACTGAATTGTTACCATTACATGCAGTTATTTTCCTAGTTCAGCTGGAAGCAGTGAGCATCCAGTCAGTGGGATGTGATTGCTAGCTATGCATCAGGCATGTTCTCTAAGCATGCTGTTTCCTTTTTTTTGGTGGTGTTAAAACAGCTGGATGCTACTGTGTGCACAAAAGTATTTAAAATCCTACCATACAGGAAGCCAACCCTTAGTGCTGGAAACAGTTGCAACATAAGGGATTTTGCAAGGTGGTATCAAACATAGTGCCAAAAGGAGTATCCTATTGGAAAAAAAAGTGTCACCATTTAAGTTTTGCAAGCCCGCTGAGCGGTTTCCTTCTCCAGCGTACAGTCAGTTGATTCTGACCTTACATCTCTGTTCTGTGCTTTATCATGAGTTTTGTTTAAGCTCTAAGTGGAATTTACTGCAATGGTGTTGGGAAGCAGCAAAGGACAGTATTGTTTACTAGATRCTAGATTGGGATTGCAGGCTGTGTTTCATTCTGTTTCTGCTGCTGTCTTGCTAAGTGACACAGGGCAAGATATTTTCCCTARTATGTCTCCTCCTCCCTATCTATGGAAAAGACTTAAGGCTTCTAGTAAGATCTGYAGGTGAAAATTGCTAGGACATGTTACAGTAGAGTTATGTTTTGTATAAAGGATCTAAAATCTGCTGTTTTCCTTCTGTTACAGGTGTGTAGTAAAAATGGTGCAGAAGTATCAGTCCCCTGTTCGAGTCTACAAATATCCTTTTGAGCTCGTCATGGCAGTGAGTAACACTCAGCACTTCTCTTGCGACTAAGGGCTGCAAACTCTGTCTTATTTGACTTAAGGCAGTGGGAGGTGGGAAACCGCAGTTTTGGCTAGTATGTYTTTTTGGCAGTCTTATAGGTACATTGTAGGAACAGAGGTTTAATTCTTATCTTTCATCCTTTATTCAGTTCTTTGTGAAAAATCAGATTAAACTAGATAATTAGTAGAGGAAAAGAAGAAAAAACTTCCATAACGTTTAAGAGTAATATCACAAAGAAGGAAAAAATATAACATTTGGGTGAATGGGGTTAGACAGTTTGTGGTCGGACAGTCTTTGCATTTGCACAGAAAAACCCATTCTGGCTAGAATCTATTGATTTGAGCAAAAATGACTGAAAAGTGATATTGAGATAGCTTCAGCCTGAATATTTTTGGATACTCAGTTTTTCTCATCCAAATCAGTATGTTAGGATATCTGTATCTAGAACTTAATTCTCAATCACAAATTTCAAAAAATTGTGATTTACAACATTTGAATTTTGAAATTTTAAAAAYTTTGAAATTTTCAAAAAAATCTTCCATATTAATCTTCCCCATTCACCCGATGATTGAAATGCTGGGAAATCTCTCTCTAAATTTTGTAATTTCCCAAAGAGTGTTCAGGGCTGTGATTGAAATTCTTTCGCTGGTGATGCGGAAAGTTAATGTGGCTACAGTGACTTCTTGGACAGGTACAGTTGAGGGGCATATGTGGTATTCTGAATTTTGCTACTRTTTTTCAAGGTATGTGCCAAGTCTTCTTCTGAAGAGCTTGCTCCTTGTATTTCAAGGGAAGCACTGAGCATTTGGGTATATCTGAGATTTGCATACAGATTCTTTGCAGTAATGTCTGCACATTTCAGTCCACTCGAGGATTCTCTGAGGGGTTGGTGCTTGAGGCTTTCTTAGTCTGCTGCTTTTTCTATTATCTGTGTTCCTTATTGAACATAGACATTAATTTGCTTTGGTCTGTTAGGGATCAGGAATGAAGATGAAAAGCTATAGCCTACAGATAGTTGAAATCATCCCCATGAGTAGAAGGGAGACCCTGATATGTGTTTTGTGTCTCTCTTGACAATAGTGCCTCTTTCGAATTTTTGGGAAATCAGTGCCATAAGATTTGCTTATCCAAAACAATCTCCAGTTTTCTATTTCGGTAGTTAAAACTGGATGAGAGATTCTTTGTGCCTAAGTATGTGTGTACCCCAAAGGCAGCAGTACTTCCTCAGCTAAGAACAGTTGTCATTCACCTTCGTACTTTCTGATTATCAAAATAAACACTTTCTTTTTTTATGCTTGGGTTCCCCCCCACTTCCCCCCCCCCCGCCTTTCCAGTCTTCTCTGAGTTTGCGGTGGTTGTTTAACAGCTAAGCCAGTGGCTTTCTGTAGGTACGGATGCAGCCTAAGGCTGCTTGTGGTGGTGAAACTTCTCTGGCTATGTTCTTTGCTATCTTAGTGTAGCCGGTCTTGGAATAAGATAGCAATGTTTGTTATGAAGAAACCAGTACTTTGCTGTATACATAGTGTTCCTCTTTTCTACTGTCTATATTAGTAGGATAACCCTAACACCAGATGCCCAACAATAGATTGGCTGCTAATACAGGAGTGTGGGTTGCCTCTAGACAAATCCTTTGTAAGCTTGTTAGCAGAATACCTAAAGGCCAGAGTTTGATGGGTTTATTTTTCAAGTTGCTTAATTTTATTTGATTTCAGTTTATTTACTTTCAATTTTGACTTTTTGACATGATAGAACTTATAATTCCCTGGAGTTTCAAGAYTAGGATTGTAAATGTCATCTTTTTGGTGTCGAGCAAACTCAAACTCCTGTTATCTTAGCAAAAGTATTAATTCTTTCTTATGTAGATTGTTACTTGTCCAAGGTCACCCAAAGGACTGTGTATGCATTAAAGAACTGAATATAGACCCTTTGATCCTACTCTGTCCTGTGGAAAATGTGTTCACAGCAGGTTTTTTTTTTTAAATCATGAATACCAATGTTGTAAATCCTCTGAAGACGGTGGTGTTCAAATCTAGTGGCAGTTCATGCAGGCAGAGTTGAATGCAGGCTTCCTTATTGTATTTGGTATGTTTAGAGGGAGTCTTCCATTTGTGTGGAGGCAGTACAAATTTCTCGGAGCTGTCAAGTGCTAGCTGTCAGTTGCTGGAAGTTTCACATGGAGCGTAGGCGTACAGTGAGGCTGTTTTGCTCTTGAGCACATGGTATTGCTGTTAATCTGCTTCAACGTAAATCTGACAGCAGCTTCCTCTGTACTGGGAACCTTGTATTCAGCTGCTTTCATCTTTTCTCCTCAAATGCTTTGTGCAAACCTTTGGAATGCCATGATCTCATACCCTGGCTTATGAGAGGAACCCAAAGGTCATGTGGGTGATCTCAAGACACCTCCTCGTTTTACAGGTCCCTGTGTCCCATTCAGCACGATATTCCTGTGCTTGATTCCTCATCTATATGGTGGAGAGGATCATTGTATTTTCTGTGGTCTGTTCAGGCTGTGTGTCATGAGGTGTATGTTAGAAAAAGTATTTTCATCCAGTACCTCTGGTGTTTGGGTCCCACTGTAGTAAGTAGTGTGCATCTCATTCAGTTATGAAGGTCTGAGAAACAGGATTGTCTTAGTCAAATGAGCCAAGCGATCCATTGCATCCTGAGCTTATTAAAGCATGTAGTGTTTCCCATGCCTTTCATTCAGCCCTACCATCAGAAACATGATTTGTTTTACAGGCTTCTCAAAAATGCATGTTTGCAACTCACCCACTAGACAGCTGCTTAACAGATGAGCCAGTACTTTTACTGACAATATGTTTGTTATAGTGGGTCTCTGCATAATTGTCTATGAATTTACACTCTGCTGATTACTAATAGTTCTGCAGCTCATATTCTGACTTTCGCAGGCTGTAGATTTAACAGATCTTCTGGTCTTTCRTAACACACATCCACTCTTGGTCTCTTCCCTGTGCATCTGAGGAAGTAACAAGGAATCAAGTTAGCAAGTCTCTTTAGGCCATTTAGAAGTTTTGATTTTTTTTTCTGAACAAAAGATGATCTTTCCAAACCTGTCCAAATTCACAGTGGTCTTTTTCACATGCTTTGTTTCTAATCTGCATTCACACTAAAGGACTGCAAATATTATGCTCTTCAAATTAAAACCACTCCCTGACATCTTTATCCCATATACTTGAAAAGAATTTTGACTTTTCTTTTGCTTTATCTTCTCATGTTTCTATTTGATTTTCTTTTTTCTTTTTTTCTTCTTTGTTTCTCCTTTTAATTGGAGCTGTTCTTGAACAGGTTCTCCTGCCAAGTTCATGCCTCCCAGGACCTGATCTTATGTTCTCTTCAATTAGATCAGCAAGTTTAAGATTGCACACCTCTCCTGATTTTACTTGAGAGCCAAGAAATCCCCAAATGGAAACAGTCTTTTTTTTTTTTTTTTTTTTTTTTTTTAAGTTTTATGCTAAAAATGTTAGAGAGAGAGGCAAATCCGGAAGGAGGGATATTTCTGCCAAATAGCTCGTGAGCGATAACTTTTTCTGAATGATGCAAATTTTTGTGAGCCCTCTCTGACACAGGGAGATAAGGCATTTGATTTGGGTTAGCAAGTCCAAAATGCGTAGTCATATAGGAAATGGAGCTAAGCTTGCATTTTTGATATTATTTGTTGCAACAAAATATTAGGTCAGATAAAAYGGTTTCAAACTGAGGCTTAAATTTGGGAGCTTTGTTCCCATTAATTTTAAAAGTACTGTCAGCCCTTTACACTTGCARTTGACATTATCTGCCATTTGGACATACTTTATAGTGTACCCTAATTTTTCTTAGGACTCTTCTTAACATTACGGAATCTGAAACACCCTCCGTAGGAACTCTTACATTGCCTTCTGTACTTAGCATGCAGTTTGAACTGCTTCAGTAGTATTGTAAATGAGGAACTTCTTGACTGTACTTCCGTTTGTTTTAAGTGTGTTGAGAGGACCAAGCAAGGCACTTTGTGTTTAGCTGTTATTCCTACTACTGGGAATTTCCGGTTTCTATTGAGTGTGAGTGGTCTTTCTGTGCAGTATGGTGCCAATGGAGGAATAGTATAGGATTCAGATCCTGAAAAGGGAACCCTGTACTTGTACATTTTGGTTAAAGGTATAAAATCCACACATAGACAGCAGTGACATATATTTCTCCCTCCTTGTTCAAGTGGTACTATTTAGTCTAAGGTGCTTCTGCTATGGTCTCCAGCAAAGTTGCATGCAATGCTAGTTTGGGACGGGATGTTGTTCTGTGAGCACATCTGCAGCTTGCAGCCTTTTTGTGTCTCATACATCCCTCAATGTCCAAATAACTCTGATTCTCTTCTAGCTTTGGTAGCAATTAACTGTTCTTTGCATTTAATTGATCTAGAGTTCTTGATTTTTTTTCCAGATAAGATAAAGTAGGAAATTAGTGGAACCAGGGATGGTGTATGCTTCTGTTTTTAAATAGGGCTTGAATGCTGTGGTAACTAACAAGCTGGGTGGCAAATTTAGTTCAGACTGTGAGATTGCAGTTTTATCTAGACTCAAACTACTTTACATGGAACTAGTGGTAGAAAATATTCCTCTCCACCTTCTTAACTCATCCTGTATCCCAAGCTCATAGCCTATCAAAAGCAATACTCCATGATCTCTTGTGAGATGTTTTTTTGTTGTTTCCCTCCTTCTTCCCCCCATGTGCCCAACCATACCAAAGCAGTCTTACTGGTATTTACTGGATTTGTCAAGCATCCTTGCGCTTGCCTGAAAATARTCAGCCAGGACACCAGCCTTGATTACACTGGCTATTTGCAAATTGGCAAACATGCTTTGAAGTCAGTGAAGCTTTGCTTGTTCACACCCATTGAGGATCTGGCCCACAGTACGTGTTGCAGTTAAACATCCAGTACAATTCAAATCAAAATGCATCTTATTTCACTGTCTTGCCTGCGCTCTTTTGTGCCGAAAGTGATAGAGAGTTTGCATATGCAATCTGGTTGAAAGCAGCTTCTTGCTATGCTAGCTGTCAAGATTAGCTGTAGGAGG
The DNA here is from genome assembly GCF_003343005.1 of Rhea americana. NCBI lineage: Eukaryota > Metazoa > Chordata > Aves > Rheiformes > Rheidae > Rhea > Rhea americana. The sequence goes on from NW_028186326.1 coordinate 249,196, forward strand.
AATAACTGAACACTGAGGTTCAGGTCCTGACAATTAGACTTCCTTCTGTTTACCTTTTCAGAATGATTTTTATTTAAACCTTTTCAGCATCAGCATGTATCATGTTACAGATGTTAGATTTTTAAGTAGCTTTATTTGATGACTTCTTCCTGTCACATCTAGCACGTTGATAGTATAAAGAGATTGTTTAAATCCTGATATATTGTGCATGCTCTGCTCTCTAATGCTGTGGTGTTTTAAAGGATTCAGTGTTTCACTGATTGAGGCAATGACTGTTTGGCAGTAGAGCCTCTGAGCCCTCTTGTGCCGGGTAATATAGACACCATAGAAAGCTTAGTTCAAACAGCTTGCAGTATGCATCAGTAGCAGGCAAAATGGTGGGTGAAAGGAGTATAATGCACAAGCAGAATGATGACTAGTAAGAATCATATTAGTTCTGTGAGTTTGTTTAGAATGACAAGTTCAGTATGCATGTGGCAATATGCATATGCAATATGCATGCACATCCAGATACCAAGACTGCTATCTTGCTACATAAGATTTGCAGATTGGCTGTTCAGGTCAACTACAGTTCAATATTTCACAGTGCTTATAGCACAAATGTATCACAATATATATTTTTGGAGTTTCTACATACTTAATGGTAATTACAGAGTGGAATATCCCAGAATGAAATTACAAGTTATTGTCATTATTCTAAGTGATATCCCAGACTGATTTTTAYATAAAGAAAAGTGGAGTCTTAGAAGAAATATTTGATACTGGTTCATAGCCTCTGCTTTCAAGGTTGGGCCCAGGTAGAAAGCACCTTGCTGCAGGGAAAACTGAGCAGTTCTGGCAGCTGGAATCTCTCTGAAGCAGTAATGATGATGTGGCTGTGCAGAGCAACTGAAGGGACTGCGTGGAGCTCCAAGTGCAGCATCTGTGGGAATGACAGAGAGGAGGTGCCTGCAGTAGCTTGCTACCCACAGTATCTCTGGATTTCTGCAAATGGCATGCAGTAGTGTTTGGCAGTATGTGGGCCTACATGCCCTGTGTTCATTTAGCTCCTTTAGAGCTACTATTACGTACATAAATGACACAGTTTTCAGATCCTGTCTGAAATGGAATTTCTGGTTGAGGTTATGCTAGAATTGAAGAAGCAAGATGCAGGGGGAAATGTATTTTTTAAGTAGTTATTCTTTGGTGTTCAATCCTTGTCAAACACAGTATACATTAAAGAGTTATCTACTCACTTTAACATGATTGKTAGATATATAGAACTTTTACCTCCTGAATGCAGACAAATGATCTTTGGATTTGGATGCTGTCTTCAGTCATTTGTGGTGCAAGGTATTTTAAAGGAAGACAGCTTCCCTTGTCTCCTCTTTTTCTGCTGTGTTTTGAAAATATTTGTTGCGACTATCTCAAGTTACTGGGTTAACGTTTTACATTCAAGATCTACTGTCGACTCAAGATATGCTGCTTCAGTGTGACTTGATGGTTTTGAGACCGCACAGTCAAGATGCAGTTTAAACATCACAACATCTTACTGCTGAGAAACATTTGGCAACAAAAGTCTGAAAGTAATGATCCCCATGTCAGCTGGGAAGATTTCCTACAGCTGTACTCACTCATTCAGTCCTGCCACCTCCTTCTTTCAATATTAAGCAAAATGAGTGAGCATTAATCAGGCTGTGCAAACAGCTGACATTTCTCTTGAGCTTATGGTGTGGGGTATTTCCCCTCCAGTGAGAAGAAAGCGTTTGGTAAATTTGCTCTACTAGGAGCAAATAGAAGAGCTGTTTATTCATTCAGGGTTCTGGCAAACACCTCCTGACAACATTTGTCCCCTCTGGCCTGCTTAGTGTATACTGTTGGCATCATGCAAATCTCTTCTTTAATAGTTTTGCTTTGCAAGTTCTAAGACTTTGTTTACTTGGAAAGAATGTTTAGGAGAGGTTAGTGCTTGCACAATATGTAGATTTGGAGATGAGATCTGAGCAATTCCGTCATTCAAGGAATCTGCGTAGGGTCTTCCCAGTTCTCTTTGATCGTCTTCTCCAGCTGCAAGATGGAGGCTTACTGCATTAAAGTAGGATGAGTGGCATCTCAAGCTTAACCTGATCAGTGCAGTCTAATGCTAGAATGGAAGAGTTCCAAAGCTGTCATTTAATGGCATTCCTGCATAGTGCAAGGAGAGACAATGTAGCTTCAGGTGTCACCAATGCCTTGTATTTCAGTAGAGCCTAAAAACCTCTTCTCTATTCTACAGAATGTATGAATGCAAAAGATAAACCATGATCAGCAGTTTATTATTGAAAAGAGGTGGGAAAATTTGGAACCATCAGCAATTGTAAAATCTCAGCCAGTGTACAGGTGGGTTTTGGAGTTTGTTTGGTTTTTGTTTTTTTAACTCTTAAGCGTAGTCCAGCAGCTTCTGGCAATGACAGATTGTCCTGCTAACTACCAGGGACTACTTTGTGAGTCAACCTTTTTGATTTGGAGTGGTTCATTGGGCAGTATGTGTTTGACATAGCGCTTGTTGTGTTTTGCTCTTCAAGGCTGTAGTCACCTGAGATGTACCTGTTCAGTGCATCTGTCTCTACCCACAATGGGCTATGCAAATGTGTGCAACTAACTAGCAATAATTCCTGAATAAAGCGTGACTTTCATAGGTATTTGTAAGGGCCGGTGCATTCTGTGCTGTTTGTGACTTGAACTGCGCCCTAAGTTTCTCCTCTTAATAAGCAAATGAAAATGCTGTAGCAGAGTAGCTTAAATAGGATGTTATTTTTTCTCAGGCAGGAGATCGGACACACTGGTGATTTCCTGAGTTAGCTGTGTACAGCTRCAGTGCATGTCCAGGTTTTAGTAGGTTTGCTGTGTCACTCAGTTGTGCTTGTATTGTAATAACCAGCTGCTGCTCTCTGAATTGTTTCTTTCATCAGATCTGAAGAAATGAGGTAGATTATTGGCTGTAGTCCAAGGAGAGACAACACTAGGTCAATGTTTATATCTACAGTTCTGAGGTCCAATAGGCTTCTGACTGTGCAGATCTTCTTCTGTTTCCTAGCAAAGATATTTTTGCTCAGGCTCCAAAGAATTTTGCTCTTTTGCAGCTGCTTTGTATCTCCTTAAAAAGGTGTAACCTTTCCACTGACTTCACTGCATTTTGTATGCCAAATGTCTGTTTGATCGCTCCCCCCCACCAATTGTTCTGTGTACTTTGTTYTGTGCTGTCTGTAGGTAGCAAGAAATAGGTCTCTGTTCTAGCCATTATGGAGTAAATAGATTATTACATCTCGTGAATACGTATGCAGACCTGTGGTTCTCTTCAGCGCTTAGACTAAGTAGTGGAAGGGAGTGCTGGGTAAAATGGTTGCTTCTTGGAAGGCCACATTCTGAAAACACCTGAATCTGGGGAGAGTGATTTATGCGTTATTAGAGCTGGTCAAAATCCATCCACTTCTACTAGCAATGATAAGGAGTCTTATCCTTCTCTTTAGTCATCTCTTTTCAAAGGGATGATGATCTGGGCATCTTTAGCTTAAAACTTGGTATAATCTCCTCTTCTTTCTCCTTTCCCCTGAATACAGATGTACATATTCTCCCTTTATTCTGGGAAATTGCACATGGCTGTAACATGACCATGAGGAATCTTGTTAGTTAATACAAATTTAAACTTTGTTTAGTCGTGAAAGTTCTCTGCTCCTAGCCTAAGGGCGAAGTCTTCTACTCGTAAACTATTCAGTCTCTGTCTACATCAGGTGAATAATAGCTTAGTTCCTTCATGTGTCTTTTATAATGTCATTTTTCACAGTAACTGAGCTTTTACATGCTTGAAGATCCCCCTCTGAGTTCAGCTTAGCATACAGGAGTCAGTCCATAGATTTTTTTTTGTTGTTGTTGTTTTACCATTTCTGTGCTCTTGCCWGCATCTGAAACAGCCGATTTCTATGCTGCCATCTCTAAGGATCTCCATATACACACACACACACACATATATGTGTGTGTGTGTGTGTATATATATACATATATATATATATATATATATATATATATATATATATATATATATATATATATATAAAAGGCAAGCCCATGCAGTCCACTTCAGAGCATCATTCTTCAAATAGAAGGTGGATGTTTTCCTGCTAGCTGCTATTTCAAAATAGCTTGGTGTTTCTGTGGACAGCAGTATTTAGCATGCAGGTTCTTTATGTTGAATCTGCTAAAGGATCTGCATGCTGATAGGGAAGATCCAAGCCAGGTGCCTTTTTGCTCTATATTACTGGAAAGCTTAAAGAGCCTATCTTAGAAAGATGACTGGTGGGGTGAGAAAGCCAGAACTGCTGCTCTGGGAGTCAGTATGCAACCTGTGCTGCTTCCTGTATTTTCCACTTCAGTTTTCTTTCATGAACAAAGAGGGTAACATTTCCTCCAGGATATTATGATACGAAACTAGATAATTTAACTTGAGAGCTATGTCTTGCTGGAGCACATTGGACCACTCAGGACTTAGCAAGCAGTGGACTGGAATAAAGTGTCAGGAGTCTGTATATTTGCAGGAAAGTTCAGTTTTCAAGGTGTCTTGTTTCATGCAGTAATTCAGTACTAGGACTTGCTTGTTATTTTGAATTCCTGAGGCCTCTGYTGTATAATTGATTGCAAGGTCACTTGCTGGAAAGGTTGTTGAAACCCACAGAGAAGAAAGGGGAGTAGCTGTTACAAAGATCTAAACCTCTGACACTGTGCTGTAGTTCTCTGGATCATATATGAAGCAAGAATGTTGCAGTCATCTATCTATCTACTGGAGATGAAATTGGAGAGGGGAGCAGGAACATTCTTGTACTGTTGATATGTGTAACGCCTAGGTACTACGAAGATGAAGAACTCAAGGGAGGACTGCTTTGCTTTGGAGCAAGGTGGACAAGCAGGCATGTGGTGGACAGGGTGTAGAGCAGGGTAATCTTCACTTTTCTCTGTGGTTGTGAGGCTTAARAATGTCATTTTTTGTTTTTGACACTCATATGCTTGTATGACATGTTCTCTTTTGGCATCCAGTTGACCTTCAGAGCAATCTGTTATCACAGATGCATTTTTAAAAAACTGTTTGTGTATTTGATCAGCAATTTAGAATACTTTTAAGTATGGCTTCCTTGTGTTGCCCACAAAGGCTCTATTATCGGGGAAAACAAACTATTTAGGTGATTTTGGCTATCACARTGTTGTCCCATAATCTCATTGGCCAGCATAGGTAAAACTGCMCTCTGCAGACACATTTCTCAGCAGATTGCTGGCCAAACCTTGTTACTGCCTGGCAAAAACTCCATCAAACCTCTTTACTGATTTTATAGTCAGGCATATCACAGCTGGTTAATTGTGGCTCAGTGTGGTTAATCATCTGTCAGCTCCTGTGGCACTAATTCGTCTTGGACTGAGATGTAGAGGTCATCTTGTAAGCAGTCTGAAATACCCTGTCCGTGCCATCTCTAATCATGCTTACGTAATAAAATTGGATGTTCCCCTTCCCCAGCACCCCAGGCAGTGGCAGTCGTCCTACCGCTATTTGGCCACATGGGTTCCCTCAGCACACATGCTAAGGTGATTTAGAATAGCTGTGAAGGTCAAGCCAATGTCTATGTTTGTATGAAGATGTCACTAGCCTTTGCACAGATTTCCCCTCTTGTTTTCCCTTCAGTATAAAATGAAATTTTGGCACTATTGAAACTCAGTATCTGATACGATTTTTTTCCTGCGTGATCTAAAGTAAAACATCATTTCACACCAGAAATTCTCATTTGTTTTCTACTCCAGAATTTCTTTATATTTTAAATGCACCAAAGAATGAAGGTTGATAATTCCATGCAAAATACCTAGAAGAGTTGAAACAATCTGAAATTCCTCTGTCTTCACTGAGCTCTACCGTGAACTTAGAACTTTAAWGATGTGTAATTTCCATCTGAGGGAGATTTGTATGAAGTTTTAAATGACATTTGTATGTTGGTCAGATGATGTATGCAATCTAATATGAAAAGCAGTTGCTCTGGTTTCTGCAACAATATTTTTGTGACAAATCTAGGACAAAAGCTTAACGTAAAGAAAGTCACTTGTGGGCCTGAGCCTGAGTCAACCAGCTCTTGTGAAACAGTTGTATTAGGGGTGAAGCGGTCTCTTAAGAAGCACGCTACTGTGAAGTTTAAGAAAAGAATTATTGTAAACTGGGCTGTTAAAATAGTTTGCTTGGTTAATCAGGTGTGTGCAGTGCCCTGGGTTGCCTAGACAGTTCCTGCAACAGCTGTTGATTTGCTTGGAGATTTTCTTTAGTCAGCACTGACTTCATGTCAGATCAGAAGACTGCTGGAAAATGCATTCCAAGCCTGGGATTCAGTGTGAAGTGTTGGCTTGTTTGGGCTGGAGGATCTGCAGGTGAGCACAGTGTTAGCTAGTTTTGCCTGCATATGTTAATACCAGTAGGGTTTATAAGAGGGGAGGAAGTGGCTTCACCAAACCTTTCTTTTCTTCTCCCCTTCCCCCCCCCCCCAATTTGATTCTGTTCAAGACTTCAGTCATCAAGGTTCTTAGTTTTAAGAAATCTTGTGGGCATGCTCTTAGGAAAAACAGGTGACCTGATACTACTGTACTTGTTTGTGGAGGTGGAGGAGTCAGAGAAGGGAAAGACAAATCCTGGTTCCTGTACACTAGTCAGTGCAGAGTTACTGCAGCAAGGAGATGAAAGGGCAAATGCAGGCAGATTAGCTGCTGATGTATTAAAACAAGCTAATACTAAGCCTTTCATTTGGCTCAGATGTTCTGTCATTCACTCTGCAGAATCACAGAGGAGAAGAAAATGGCCAGTTTTTGCAATGGCTGACAACTTCTAAGACACTTTTCTGTCTTTAACTTCCAACAATTTCTCTGAAGCAGAAATGTACTGTTGTGTTTAGATACTGATTTTGATAAGAGGATACTGGGTGCGAGAGATGGAGTAGTCCCCTGATAGCTCAGTCTCTTCTGTGATTTAAGATCAGGCATGTTAACAGTATAATTTTATTGTGACTGAAGCATGGCATTTCAGCTGTCCTTCATATGTCTCAGCCATTTTTGACCTGCTATATTTTTAGAGTGGTTGAGCAAGGAAGATTAGCAAAGGACTTAACATTGATGTGTGAAAGGAATTCTTTTTCAAATATGGAAACGCTCTGCCTATTTAAGTGATGGGTTTTGGTTGTTATCGCTGTTATATCACTAGGGCTGTGCATTGACATGACTTTGTTCTTTCTCCAGATGTTGTTAACTCTCTGAAGCAGTAACTGTGTGATTGTGCTGTTTTAATAGTTGTCCTAGTCTTGTTTTTGCTATATTTAATGACGATTTTTTTTGAGAAGCCTATCTCTGCATAAGTCAGATGTTTACATAGTGGAGAAAGCAACTGTGTTTTGAGAATCAGCAGTTTTTCTTCAAATCAGAGTCTGACATACCTATGTTATATTCAGTAGAGTTGTATGGGACTTCATTTGCAACGTGGTCTTTCAGTGGAAAGGAGGCTCTTAAAACTCCTGGTAAAAGTGTTGAAGTGAGGCCTTTGGAGATGATCCCTGTGCTCTGATCATTCAGTGTTCTGGAAGAAAAGATCTYGTTTCTCTGTCAATTCCCTTCCAAATGTTTGTGGCACAAGAAGTAGAGGAAGAGAAGTGAGATCACTATACTTGGGCCTTTCTTCCTGCCTAGCTGCTGGGAGAATTAGGTGGAGTTGGGCCAGCCTTTGTTTTCATTGTAATCTTGRAGTCCTGGAACCTAATGTGTTGTCCACTTGCATGGAGCTGAGAGCTGAAGTAGGGGAGTACCTTGCATGAGTGCAGCCAGCAAGAGATATGGTGCAGCATAGCTGAGGGTGAGGAGGGCTTACCACTCCTAGAAAGACTGAAGCGTGAGGGGGAAAAAAAMCAGGGATATTTAGACAAGCATAATTTGTTAGGTGTCTGCACAGTCCTAGTGCCGTTCTTCTACGAACCTGCTGACATTCAAGGTGTTTTCTAGCCTTTATGCTAACTGCTATTTTCTGAAGTCATGGGATTAACTGGGGGCAGTATTCTTTTGGGATAGGGTTTCTGGTTAAGTTTTTTGCTCTAGTAGCTAAAAATGGATAGTCTGGATGGCCTGAAGAGACTTTTGCTTATATATGCTAGAAGAGAAAAGATTATCAAGGAAGAAAAGAGTACCCTGAGACAGCAAAAGATGGTAATTTGGAGTATGGAGGATTGGGAGAGGGCAGGTGGAAGAACAGGTAAGAAGTACTAATTTTGCCCTGAGAAAGTTAGCATGCTGATAGCTGTAGACCTCAGAAGGCAAGTTATTAACTTTTGCTGTGTGACCCTTGAGAAAAGTGTGGTTTACTAGGAAATGGGTAGCTGGGAGCATCCTTCAGCAGTGTCTGATATCCTTCCATGAATTTCTATCATGACAAGTTAAGCTTCTTAAAGCAATGAGTGAGTATTTTTTTTTTTTTGGTCATATGCACCCAGGTGTTGGAAATAGTCGTTTGCCATGGGAATTTTTGTATTTATCTAAAACATGTTTTAGGCTTTCTGAAAGATGCCTTGCAGGCACAGTGAAAGTTGTCCAACAAATGTAGCAAAGTGGGTAGAAGGTTACTTAGAAGGGGAGAATGATTTAAATACTTATGTACTTTGTTTATGGCCAGAATTTCAGTTGGTGGTCACGGCTTGCACTCTCCTTTGGATACTAGAGCAATAGAGTAACCTGAAATAACTTATGTTCCATTGGGAGATCTAGGAAGAAGAGATAGGGCATGTATCCTTAAGCGCCTGAGCTATTTTAAGAGCAGGTATTATTCCCAGCATCAGGGTACGTAAGTATGTACTGGGGCAACCAGTCTTTCAAACTGCTGTGATAATAGGTAATGCAGCCCTCCTTGAGCATGCCCATAGCATTGTGCATGTGTTGACAGTAGAGCTGATCTCAGTCATGATCACATTAACTCCTTTTTTGTGGTAGATAAAAGTGTAAATGCCCTTGAGAGAATTACGTGCTGTGTAAGATGCTTGTGTGTCTCAGAAGATGAGAAGATTGCAGTAGCTCATAGAGGTTAAGCACACAGAACGATAGTGGAAAAATCTTATGACCAAAGTGGTCTAACTCTCTATGAGAGAGTGCACAGGTTCTCTAGTGACAGCTGTAGTTGAATCCCAGGCTGCTTATGCAGTGTATGCTGGTGTTGCTTCAATTACGTACTCATAATAGCATCCTCATATGCAAGACTACTTTTTTCAGAAATTCAAGAAAAATGCTTCATCCTCTAAAGATCTTGCAATATAATGAGATACTGACAAGTAGGGAGAAGTTGAGGGGGGGAAGCAACAGTAGGTAACATTTATGCAATTTAACTTCATTTGCTGCAAGTGTCATGGAAAAGTGGATTTTTGCTAGAGCTGGTGAAGAAGCTTTGCAAAAAAAAAAGAGCTTTCAAAGGGCTGTCAGTCAATTAAAATAAAGGTTTCGGATTCAGGACGGAATTGTTGTAGAAATAGGTGAATCAAAGCAAATGGTCAGTAACTGGTAGTCTTATCCTAGATATCTTGCAATATAATGAGATACTGACAAGTAGGGAGAAGTTGAGGGGGGGAAGCAACAGTAGGTAACATTTATGGTGTCATGGAAAAGTGGATTTTTGCTAGAGCTGGTGAAGAAGCTTTGCAAAAAAAAAAAAGAGCTTTCAAAGGGATGTCAGTCAATTAAAATAAAGGTTTCGGATTCAGGACGGAATTGTTGTAGAAATAGGTGAATCAAAGCAAATGGTCAGTAACTGGTAGTCTTATCCTAGATAGTCTGGAGTGACTATTGAGCATATCCCATTTTTAAGGTATAGGGGTAGTATATAATTTGTTAAAATAGCTTCTTCATCCAGGCAATATGTCTGACTTAAATTTTGTTCTGAGTCTAGTCTTAAACTAGCAGATATTATGCTAGCTGAAGACCTGGCTTGTGACATTCAAGTTCTTGATTCCCTATCTAATATTCTTTAATAACAAGCTTTTGTTTCTGCTTTGTGTGTGAAAGAAAAGATACACTAAGGCATACTTAGCTTGATGACTGACAGGAGCTAAAGCCAGCTCTGTTCATGACTACTTTGCTTTAACACCTCCCACACACACACCCCGGGTTAGCTCCCCTTTCCTCAGAAGTGAAGATGATCAACAGATCTCCCTGTTTGACTCTTGCTGTAAGGCAATTCATAAATTCAGAACGAGTTAAGATGGATCTATCGAGAAGCCGAAACTTGCTCTGTTTTCACTTCCAGGCATATGAAAAGCGCTTTCCCACATGTCCAGAGATTCCAGTCTTCCTGGGGAGCGAAATCCTGCATGAATCCAAAAGTGATGATGGAGCTATACATATCATTGAACGGAGCTGCAAACTGAATGTGGATGCTCCTAGGCTGCTAAAGAAGGTGAGTGGAATCTAGGGGCACAGTCTTAGGTTTTATTGGTTGGCACAGATTAGTAAAAGCTCTAAGGCTGTAGCCATGGGAGCTTTGCTCCTAAGCTTGCAAAGGGTTGATTTCTGATTTCTCCCTACTCTTTCCGTGTTTGTTTGTTTGTTTCTTCATCCTTTTCAGATTGCAGGGGTAGAGTATGTTTTCTTCATACAGAAAAACACAGTGAACTGGAAAGAGCGAACTCTCCGCATTGAAGCACACAATGAGACTTTTGCCAACCGTGTTGTTGTCCTTGAGACATGTAGTTACTCAGTAAGTGCCTTTTTCTACTTGTCTGTGAAGGAAGTATTGAAAGTCATTTGCTAACATACAGGGTGAAGTTGCTTGAATGAGTTTGAACACTGGACTGTAGCATACTACAGTTGGAAACTCTTGGACTGGAAGGCTGAGTCTTAGGGAACAAGCCTTTTCCAATCTTTTCTGATTGATTGGAGTGTTAGGTCGAGAATGAGAGTAGAAAAAAATGGTTGGAATTCCAGTTAATAAAAACTCTAGAGCTTGGGCATAGTATTTAATGTGGACATTTAGAAGGAAACCCATAGTATTTATTATAATGGGAGATATGATGAGGTCTGGCAATTAACTTTCCTTTTTGTCTACAAATAAGTGCAGGTTTTAAGATGTTGTGATGCTATTCTTGTCTTAAATATTTGGATAAAAATCTTGAGCCTTATTTGTGGCCTGGGATGTTTCACTTAGTGGCTGTATGTTAGGCAGCAGTGTGCCATTTCACTGTATCTGGGCTATTAGGGTGCAGTCACCATTAAATAGCTTCATCTGTTTCTGGAAGCAATCAGATACTGCTTTTTGTTTCCTAAACAAAAGTCCAGATCCTGTTACTTACCTGCCCTTTTGGTAACTGGACAACAGCTCAGCTTCTAAGAAGTGAGCAAACTAAGTAGCTTCTGTTTCAAGAAAAACACATAGTTGAAAAGCTGTTAGCTTTTTGAAAGGTGACGAGGAGCTCCTGAGCCGGGGATCACTGGCTGTGTACATGGAGCTTCCTAAAAAATCACAGTAGATCAAACTTCCATCATTATGAAGGGTGCTGACAGTTCTGATATATTGCCAGGTCAACTCTGCAATTGCTCAGGCTTTGCACTTGCTGGTTTTGGCTGTATTGCCTCTGGCTTGTGTTCTTCGGAAGGAAACATCAACAGCTGGGCTTTTGAGGGGAGGACTCTTCCTGGAACAGAGCAGGAGCTAGCTGTCTGCATCCTCAAGATGGTTCCCTGGTCTATTTTTACCAGTTTCCTTTTCCTTGCCAGAATGCACCAGAAACAGATTTATTCTCATCTTTCTACTTCTGTAATGTTCTCTGAAGCAACCTGGTGGAGAAATATGATCCTTTTCTTACAACTGCTTCATATTTCCCCTGGGTGTATTTGTGTCTCTGATAGTGCTCGCTATATCTTTTGGCAGGGTAAGGGGTAGAAGCTGAATCTTTTTTTTTTTTTTTTTTTTTTTTTTTTTTTTTTTTTCCATGCCAGTTTGTGAATAGCAGCACCTACAGAGAAAAGGCAGAGTCCCTCAAAAGAGTTGAGTTTAGAACAGGAAAAAGTTATTATTTTTTTACTGTATGTAGAGTAACTGAGGGAAAATGGGTAGAAAAAATGTCCTTTGAACTGATAATGGGGGATCACTCCCAGGTCTGCCATGTATTTCCAGTGTTCTGGTGGGAAGACCAACATTCAGTGGCTGAGTTTTTTGTCCAAACCTAGAAGAAAAATTGTTTTATGTTTGTCCTCCTTTGCTGGAGTTATGGAGGTTTTTAACTGCAGATGATGTGAGGCCATGCCTCCTATCTTTCAATAAGAAGCATTGGCATGATGGTGTTTGAAGATGGCAGCCTCACTACTATTTTAGTGCAACTCCTGCCGCTGTATTACTGTTTTGATATGCAAGGCAAAGATGGGGTTTAATCTCAACTTTCTTGTGTGGGAAGAATGCTGTTTTAACCACAGATGTTCATATGTGTAGTTCCTTATGTGCTTCTATTACTCTGGGAGAAGTAGTCTGTCTGCTGAATGTATGTCTGTCAGTACCTCATAGAAAGCCTCTTCTGAATCCTCAGTCTGTAGCTTTAGAGAAAAAGCAGTTGAGTGGGTACCAGCAGCGAGGGCCCTGCCATAATCCAAGTTACYTGCTACCATCCAACTGTATGTATGTCTTTGGACTTAGGTACACCCTGAGAATGAGGAGTGGACTTGCTTTGAACAGTCTGCATCTCTTGACATCAAGTCATTTTTTGGTTTTGAAAGCACAGTGGAAAAAATTGCCATGAAGCAATACACTTCAAACATCAAACGGGTAAGATGGGCTACCCCTTGTGCCACAAAATGAAAGCAAACACCTGCTGTCCATGTGCCTTGGTTTTATTTTCTGTAAAATAGACCCAGTATAGTTTTATACTTCTTTTTGTTGCTTGTCTCTCTGAAATTGCTCAGTAGGACAAATGAAGGAGAAAAACCCCAAAGCCAGTGTGCAATGAGCAAAAACAATCTGCTCACTGGAATGTTTCTGTGTAGAGGAGGGAGCAGGCTGTACAAGCAGAGGGCAGCGGTGGATGCTGTGGTGCCAGGCTCCTCAGGCACAGAGGACACTGTTCTCATATAAGAAGCAAAAGTTCTGGGTAAATATAAGCCCCCTGCCTCTCCAGTAGCTTCAAGGAGAGGTGGTTTCTTTTGGTGGCTTCTTCCCCTGGGTTGCAGAGGAACAATGCAGCAAACTGATATTTGGGAGTAGAAGACCAGGATAAAAGTATTATAAAGGTAGCTGAATCCACAGCTTTGAAATTTGCCTGACCAATGTTGTATTTTGCCATTTTTGAGTGTAAAAGCACGGTTTAACAGCTCTAGTCACCTCTCCTGAAGGAAACTCCTTCTACACCTTGCTGGTTTTCATGGGGTGGGGCTGTGGTTTTTTACTAATATTGAGTTTTCCCCTCCAGGGTAAGGAAGTGATTGAACACTATCTGAAGGAGCTGATCTCCCAAGGTATCACATTCATCCCCCGATGGACACCACCTTCAGAGAGTGGACAGAAGGATGAGCAAACCCTGGCTGTTGGACATGTTGCCGATGATGCACTGGTGGAGTGTGGGGCTCGTGGAACTACCAAAGAACAAGCTGGCAACTCCTGCCCTCCGACGGAGGCAGTCAGCCCTGATGGTATGTGGTGTCGCAGTAGCAGCAAATGGCAGTCTAAATGCTTTGAGTAGTACTGTGTGACTAATGGGTTTATTTTTATTTCTTTTGGCATGAGTTTTTTTCTTCTGTACTGTGGGCAAGGAGGAGAAGAAATAATCTTTTTTTTTTCCCGAACAAAAACACAAACACCTCCCCCCCCCCCAACAGAAAAGTCAAGAAAAAACAGCCTTGAAAAGAGAGGAAAAGTAGATTTTATGTTTTTGTTTGATCTGAGGAAAAACATTCATCTGATCTTTGCTTTATATTTTAAATTAAAGAAACCTAAAGTACAAAATAATTGACATATAATAAAAACATTTTGACYCTTTCAAAATTAATGTTTTTGGATTTGGGCCTAATGCATTTCTCACTCAAAATACATAAATAAGGCTTTATCCTTCTGAGTGTTGATCTGAGGATAGCTTCTAGACAAAAGAAGATTCTTTTCTCAGAAAAAGAAGTAGGGGGTCATCTTAGTGGAGTGAGAGCTGTGATATTGGGAGTAGAGGTGCAGACTGTACCTCATGCAAAAGCATTTTGGATTCTTACTATTTCTGATCTCACTAGACCTTCTCTGGTAGCTTCTCTGTACGGGAAACAGTCTGTAAAAAGGATTCAAATCCACAGAGGAACTGTGAGTATAAGAAGTGTTCACATGTTTTGAAATCTTCAGATTAAAGTTAATTTAAGAGTGACAGATTCCATCTAGCAGAATAGGAGAGCAGCAGCTCTTGTTCTACTTATGGTTATAAACAGATAAACTTCCCTGGATTTGCTTCTCAGCTTATTAGCTCTGTAGATTCTGTGGGGACATAGAGCTTATCAAATATAACTTCTGTATTATCAGTCAACAACTGCGTGTCCTGTGGGTGTCCAGTCCTTATTCTATAGCTAATGGTATATACTGAAAAGAATACCCTGTGGGATGCAGAGCTAGCTCAGAGGTTCTCCTCTCAGCCTTCCTTTTTGTGTGCCTGTATGCCTCCAACATAGCTATGGGCTTGCACTGTTCCTCTGTTGGTACCACATTCTCTTCACTGGCGTTTGACAGCACATCTGCTTCTATCTCTGAATGCTGGCAGACTCAAACCCCTTGTCCTTTGTCTCTGATCTGGAGGGACCTTGAGCTGCTGGTACACGCAGGACTTTCTCATGACAAAAATCTCCCTTGCTGTCTGAATTGCTAATGTTATTCACCCTTCTCCTCTGTTCATAAGTAGGGAAGTAGGATAACGTTTCAATTTTCAGGTGGCTGCTTTTTTAGCCTCTTGCCATTGGAATAGGGAGTAATGATTTTTTTTTCTTTTCTTTCTTTCTTCCTTTTTTTTCTTTTTTCTTTTTCTTTTTCTTCTTTTTTTCTTTTTTTCTTTTTTTTTTTGGACACCAGGAGATTTAAGTGCCCCAGAATCTGGAACTGTTAATGATAGATGTGAGTGCCAGAGCTCATGGTGTTTCTTTGAAAGCTCCTACTAGGACAGTTCAGGGCTGAATTAAATATTACAGTTCCTGGGGATAAACTGAGTGATCTTGCTTTGATAACTTATACACTGTTTTTGTCTTCATGCCCTAATTGCCATAAGAATGTCACTCGCTCTCTCCCTTCAGGAGAGGCAGCTAAAATGAGGGTTTCTGTGGTCTTCCAGTGTAAATCATAAATAACCTYGCATGGAAATAACTGCATGTCCCAAGTTCTCCCCTGTGGCTTTGCCAATCCTCCTCTGAATTGTTCTGTTCTTTCTCCAGCTGACAAATTGGATGCTGATTACATTGAGCGATATCTGGGCCAACTAACTCCAATGCAGGAGAGTTGCTTGATCCGCCTTCGCCAGTGGCTTCAAGAAACGCACAAAGGCAAGGTGTGTAGATGAGGCATAGCGCACCTCTTTGCAAACCTGAATGGAGTTATTCTCGTAGCTTGCATGCCTTCAGTTTCCCCTTTAAAGCAGAGGATCACAAACAATTTGTGTTAAGACTTACCTGTTTGGGCAAGGTTAGGTGATGGCCAGCCATGGAAACTGCCTACATGATGTTGCAGCAGTATCCAGCGGTATCACTGACTGCACCTGCATGGCCCAGTTCGGTCCTGTCAGTACTGAAAAGGCTGCACTGTGGTCCTAGAGCTTTTGCAGTACATGTAGAGTAGACTTGATCAGTACTTTATTCAGAACAGCATGTCTGGATGGGTTGTTTCCCACGATCTGTAGGGGCACTGGTGGTGCATCTCCTGTCTCCTGGTGGTGCATCTCCTGTCTCTTGACAGATGCTGTTCATTAGAGAGGCAGTGAATAGCACCTATCTCTCAGCTAGTGCATGTCAGCTGTATGCTGTGTGTGTCTTATACCAGGCAGATTGTGTAAGGCTGTGCAGTCAAATGCTGATTTCTTTTAGAAGAATTAATCCTGATCTTGTTTTAATCTCTTTTATTGATTTTTTTTTTAATGTCAAAACCACACAGAGCTCAAAAAGAGGAGACTGTCTTACCTCCTGGTTTGAGATACATTGAGTAAGTTTCAAAAATAGAGGAGCTGAGGACACTAGTTTGGGGCACATACAGCTGGAGCTGGCCAGCTAGTGTAGGTGGAAATGTGTTTTCCTGAAAAGCAGAATGGGAACTTCAGGCCAACAGCAACCCTTCTGCTGTAACATTCATTAGCTCCTCGGGCTCCTCCTTGTCTAAGGGTAGTCTCTGTGTAAGACCAAGAGGATAAGTGGTATGTGGCTGGGAAAAGAAAAGCCTGGAAAATCTTGAATATCTTTAGAGGGGAGTCTAAGAGTCTAACTCTCAAATTCTCTGATGCAAAAAGGTTGCATGGGAAGGAAGAGAAGAGTATTTGGATGGACTGGGTGGATGGTGAATGCTTAGGAAGAAGGGAAAACAGGAAAAAGGTAGTTGAAAACAGGGCACAGCTAGATAAAGTTTCAATAGTAATAGTTTTCTGGCATAGAAGGTACTGCTTACAGTCATGCAGAATGGTCTAGGAGCCACCCAGCTTTCATGGCCTTTTAAAGGTTTTTTCTTTTTTTTTTTTTTTTTTTTTTGGTTAACCGGCCTCTTCAGAAAATAATGTTATTTGCAAGGAGCATTGCAGTACTTTCTGCATGCATTGCTCTGTCTTGCTCACAACTGAGGGAAGGCATATAAAGGGTTCAAACAGTTTTAAAGACCTGTTTTTCCTTAGGAAAACTAATGTACATCACTTACTTAGAAATAAAAAATGTAGCAAAGACTTAGTGTTGTAGTTCTGCTGTTTGTGAACTCATAAGCTCAGCATGTCATTAAGTTCCCTTCTGCGTGGGTGGGTGTGTGGATTCTATAGGTACCTATTGATGGAGAAACAGCAGAGAATAGCAGGTTGAAGAGAGGAAAAATGTGCTGAGAGATAGTGTGTAAAAGTCTCCGACAAACTGATGCACTCTGGAGACCAGTTGTGCTGTTGAATCTGCAAGAGCTGATAAATTCAGAACGCCAGGTGTCTGCCAAATCTATCCAGGGCCACCGGCATATACTAGTATCAACAATAGGCTGTATCCAAGATGCCAGTAGCTGCTATAGGCAGGGACTGCAGGATTAGATATAACACCTGATGAAAAAAGGATCCTGTGAGGGACTTTCTGAACAYCTACCTGCAAGCCACCAACATGTCAGTATGATGTTATGCCTCTGAGTTAATAGCTGGGGTTGGCCTCCCAACYAAGGTAACTGAGTGCATTTGAGTGAACTGTGTGGATAGTTATCTGCTACTAATAACAGCTTAACTAATAAAAGGTCCTCTAATAAATATTGTTTGTGATCTGTGTCTCCCCTGATTAGATCCTCTGTCAGGGAAAAGGGAATTGAAAGAAAACAGGGAACAAAGGGCAGGGATCAATCCTAGGTAAAAGTATATAGGGCTGAATTCAGCAAATTTAACTCAGTGCTAACTAAACTTCTCTAAGGACTGCTGATGCAGGCTGACTTCCTTGAACTTAAAACTTAGAGAAGACAAGCCCTGGACAGTTATGCTCTGAAATACAGTACTTGTTTTTTCAAGCCTACTGTGATCTGTCTGGCAAAATAGTGTGGACTTCTCTGACTGGAAGGAGATCCCTTAGCTATTGGGTATCCTGTTGAAAGCCAACCTTAGGTGAGGGTACGATTTTTATCCATGCTTGTGACCTGCAAGGGTCCCAATTTTTGAAGAAGCACAGTCTGTTCTTCCATGTTCCCTTCCCCCCTTGCTGCCCTTAGTCARAGTCTGGGGAATGGAAGCTGGAAAGGGTAAAACGGAGAGCATGTGAGCAGTGTGAAACAACTGCCYGCTGGGGTGCTTAGAGCTCTGTAAGTGCACAAGCTTGCTCTTCCTCAGAGACACCTGTGGAGTTAGCTGCCTTGACAGGGTATGGCTGACTGCTCTTGGGGAGAGCTGGGAGCAGCATCGTACTCCCTGAGTAGGCTTTGTGATATGGCATAAGCAAGTAGGATGGCTCCAGACTTTATCCTAAACTTGCTTGCTTCTCTTGAAATGCAGATTGCCCGTCAGAATTATACAAAATCAGAAACGTTTCCTATATGACTTCAGTGTTTTCTGGAGAGGTTGTCATCTTGCTATGACTTTCTGCTCTTTTAATTCAAAGCAGGAATATCTTTATTGCTCTGTGGAAAATATATATGTGTGTGTGTGTATTTGTAGATTTCTTGTTTCTTGGAAATTTGCCATCTTATTTTTATCCTTTTCTGTTTTCCTGTTTCACTGTCTGTTCTCTTCTCCTTTCAAAACACAGTGCTCTTTATAATTGGATTTGTCATTGTTTTAAAAATCTGTGTATTTGAATAAATTGAAATTTCAAGCTGCTAGTCAACAGTTTTCTACCATGTAGAAGAGTGTRTGTGGTTCCACCAGCTAGAATTAAAACTTTATTTTCTTGCATATGGCAATTTAATGCTTTGGTTGGACCAAGATAGTTGAGAGAGTTTCCAAGTCTACTCAGAGCTCTCTGCCTTTGATCCAAAAACAAGTGTTGGATTTTCCCAGGTCTACAGTTTCTAGATATTGCAGTGATGTGAACTTTGTCTCACATAGAAAGTAGCATCTTACCAGTAGCTATGTACAGTGTAGGTCTGAAAACCATTAGAAGTAGCAAAACCTTGGGTAACAGCTGTCCCCTCTCCCTCCTGTTAGCAGGAGATCCAAGGGCTGTTGTAGATATTTGTGGATTTTGTCTGCTGTCTTGTGAATAATGACTTCCTTTGAGCAGCAAAAATGAAAATGTAAGTCATCTGATAAGAAGTCTTTAATCGTAACTACAATGCAGAAAAATGTTTTGGGCATTCTTCTAAATACCTCTGAGATCTGATTTGGGAAGGTTGTTCTTTCCCTGTTTACCATACAAATACAGTATTTGCAAAAGCTTCAGGCTGTCTGATCTCCACTCTTTTCTTCCCATGGAATTGATTCTTACTATCTCTTGCAGCTTCACATCAGCTTGTGAAACTGAGACTGTTCTCAGCCTGACACTACTGGTGGCTTTGCTTTCTTCCTTGCTTTCTATTTTCATCAGCATGTCAGAGAACAAACAAAAGAGCTTTGACTCCTGAACACAGGCTTTTTTTTTTTTTTTTCCTGTATTACAGTCGAGCTCAGATTGCTTGCATTGTGCTAAACAGTACAAATAGTCTGGAGGAGACTATTCCAGCTCTAAATAATTTGCATTTTTAATGGAAACCTGATGCAGCCAATGAGGTCAAATACATTTTGGGGGAACTGATGTGAAGCAACTGAGAAGAGCAATCAAGAGCATGTGCAGCTAATAATCCAGTTTTCACAGCTGGCATGCTTTTAGTAAAATTTGGCACTTCTCTGGGATCTGCCAGGGTTATTGTTAATCCCTGCTGCCTAATAATAGGTGGTAGCTTTTTTTTGGTTTTCACTAAAAAGGGGGCTTTGGGAGATTTAGAAGGAAGTTGAAATAAGCCATTTTACAGACTCAGTTTGGAAAGGCTTTTGTGCCTGTGATGTTGGAATTAGTAACCAAAAGTGTTGGAATGAGTAATAGAGTGAGGGTACATTGTGGTGTGTGTTTTCTTTTTAATAAGAGCTGGAGTATAGTGTGGTTGAGGCAAAGGAGAGCCTGTAGAAGAACTTAATCTTGTGTTCAGAGAAGGCCAGCAAAAGCAGAAGAGGGGCCTGCACAGAAGCTGAAGTAAAATGCTATGAAAACTGTACAGTTATGATCCTTTGCCAAATAGTGCAGGTTAACTTGGTTAATGTGTTGCCTGAGGATGCTTTTCATCTTTTGCTAGTTTGATTTACAGAGATAAAATCTTGCAGCCCTATTACTTTCATCTAGGATTTTGTTGCTTGCCATTGTGGATAGCCAGCTGAGGGAAACTTTAGCCAGCACACACAGTTTGCTTGCTGGGCTTTCTGGCCATTTGCTCAGTGCAGTGCCTTCTCAAAGGCTGTGCATATGCATGTTTAATTCCTCCTCGGATAAACATCAAGCCTGTATCTGTAGAAGAGATGTGGATGGGTTGCTTTCTTGTGGCTAGCACCATCTGCTGCAATGAATGGGATTAGCTAGGCAGGGAGGGAGAAATAAAGATGGTAAATTTAATCTTTGTTGTCATTGTTGAAGAGTYTAAAAACTGCTGCATTCTCTGCAGGCTTCCCTGCAGGTTTTATGGAACGGTGGTACAAGTAACATACCAGTACTGATCCCTGGACTTTCTTCTCTCAGATCCCCAAAGATGAACATATCCTTCGATTTCTGAGGGCTCGTGACTTCAACATTGACAAAGCTCGAGAAATGCTCTGTCAGTCACTCACTTGGCGAAAGCAGTATCAGGTGGATTACATCCTACAGTCGTGGAGGCCTCCAGCCCTCCTGGATGAGTACTACACTGGAGGATGGCATTATCAAGACAGAGGTTAGAAGCTGCCTCTTGCATTGACACTACAACATAGTCTGTACTGTAAGACCTCATAAGTAACCTGTGGCTTTTGAAGAAAGCTGTGCTGAAACTTTTTAAATAAAAACAGAACAAAATGCTATTGTGGGTCAGTTTTAACACCTACAAATAGCTGGACTGTTTTGCTGAAGCTTCGTTATTTTCTCTGCAGAGATCTAGCAGACTAGATCTAGTGTAAAGCATCTCTTTGAATGGCCTTTGAACACCATTTTTATCCTTTTCAGATATTTAATGTGGCATTTTTAAAGGGTAATAGAGTAGCCTGGGAGACTACAATACTTGCCTGTATTTGTAGTAGAAGCTTCTCCTACTATGCCTACTTCTTTAGCTACTCCTAAAGTTTAAGGACAGATTCTATCTCCAGACAATCTGCTTATGTTGCTCTTACCTTKGCCTCACTAATTGAGACTACCAAAGAGCAAACAATGTCTTATCACTTGGGACACTCTCTGACTAGGCAACAGTCAGAGAGTCAGCAACCCTCTACAGTTACTCCTCTAAACTACATCTTTCACAAGTATACGGCATGTTGTCAGTCACACAAAACTGAGCTTATGGTAGTCCATCTGCATACCTCTTCTCTACATTCTCAGTTTCAAATTCACCAAAGAGCTGATGAATTTGAATTATTTATTTGTAATAAATACAAATAAATACCCAATATTTGGGCATTCTAAGTTCAGTTATTTTGCTTTAAACCCTTATTTTTGTTTTAAAGATGGGCGACCGCTCTATATACTTCGTCTTGGCCAGATGGACACAAAAGGTTTGGTGAAAGCCCTGGGAGAAGAATCTCTACTGCGACATGTAAGATCTACTTTCATTTCTCAGCTGAGGAACTATACTTGCCTTGGGAAACTTGTGAAACTAGAAGTACTAGGGAAACTAGAAGTACCTGTTATAGTACAGCAGGAATCTATCTGCCTGATGCACAAAGAAATAATTCCTGGCTTTCATTGCTGGCAACTCTTAAGTTGTAGCTTTGGCTTAGTGCCTTTGGCATGGCATAACTTCCTTGCCTTCCTGCAGAGACAGAATTTGAAGTGAGATGTTATAATGGTATAAATGGAACAGAAGGATGTTTTCTGATAATTTACAGCTCAACTATGAACTTTCCATGGCTCTTGCCTACAGCTTRACTAATAACACTTGGCTTGAGACTTATATTTCATTTTTTATTTTCAGTATCTGTACCTTGCATGTTCTGCAGAACTTAYTTTTCAGTAGAGCAGCCTTTTTTGCATAGAATCTTTTTCTGTTTTGTATACTGCAAGTTCTCAAACTGGTATATTTCTGGGTTCTCTGTTTTCTGAAAGGTTTCTAGGTCCTCCTGGTTTCTCAGTCATACTCAGGTTAATCTCAGCCTATACTGTCTTTAATTTCAGGTTCTGTCAATTAATGAAGAAGGACAAAAGAGATGCGAGGAAAATACCAACCTCTTTGGCCGCCCCATCACGTTAGTATAGTTAGTTTTTCTTGTATTGTTACAGAATATAACTGGAACGACGGGAATAATGTTTCCATGAAGGCTTTAAAGATATTCTTAAACTCCAGACAGCAGTGTGGCGCATGCTTCTTATGGACTGTTCCAGCCTGAGCTTGGGGTACTGTATATTGTGAAATTAAATGCAAGTTAATTGGCAGCTTCATGTGCAACCAATATTGGCTCTTCCCTACATTTATACATCTTTTCCAGCCCCCCTCCAAGGGGATTTAACCTTGTTTCTCTGGTGATTTTAATCCAAGTCCTTAAAATTCTTTTTTTTTATACAGAGAACTGTCTGCCAGACTCCACTTCCATCTTAAAATGCAGTCTTCAAAATGCACTTTGTAGTTATTTTTAGCAATGTGCCTGCATATCTTCATCCTCTTTCACACTGATGACGTTTTCTCTTGTCTGTTTTATGCTTTTGGATCCAGTCTACCAAAAGTTTGCTGCCTGAGTGAAGATCTACTTCTATTGTATAGAAACTGCTGGTTTACCTCATTGAATTAGATTCTTGTGCAATTTGTGGTTTTACTGAAATGAGCGTTTCRTGGATGATAAACCAAGCTTTCACTTCGCAATGAAGTTCTGACAAGTAGCTTTTCTGTGTTTGTTTTAGATCCTGGACATGTCTAGTGGACTTGGAAGGCTTGAATATGCGGCACCTCTGGCGTCCTGGAGTTAAGGCCCTGCTTCGGATAATCGAGGTTGTTGAGGACAACTACCCTGAAACCCTGGGGAGACTACTGATAGTGCGAGCTCCCAGGGTTTTTCCTGTACTCTGGACACTGGTGGGTGAAATTCGGACTGCAGGGATCATAAGCACTTGCATTTGTACGAATAGCTAAAACCACCCAGTCATTGTATGTTCTGCTTATTTGAAGACTRGGAGGGGGAGGAACTTCCTGGTAATACATGGCTGAACTCCTGAAGGGCTGTAGCACTGCTATAGAATAATGTGTTTGAYTTTCATCACTGTCATTCCACCACAGCAGGACAAAATGTAGGATCTACACTGTAAATCTTCAGAAGTAGCCCAACCATGATAGGTTTTCATGTTGATGGGAAAGGACAAAAGTGTTAAGTCTCATGCTAAAGGGCGCTGAAGAGAGAAGTTACATATACGGTACTGTCTGCTAAATGTTGTTCTGGCAATGTAAAAACACACTTGACAGATTTCTTGGGAAGCTTCTGTGTGGTGAAGTGAGAGGATATAGTATAATGTTACCTCTTGCTTTGGGGAAACAAACAGTCACAGTCACAAAGCTTGATACTRCTGCTGATCTGTGTTTCTGCTGACAAGGCCTTTCAATCTAGGGTCTGCAGCATCCCTGGAAGATGGTATCAACGCTGTCTCTAATTTCACTTGATGGCGTAGCAACGTTCCTCCCCCGCCTTTTTTTTTCAGGTTAGTCCCTTTATCAATGAGAACACAAGGCAGAAGTTCCTGATTTACAGTGGGAATAACTACCAGGGTCCAGGAGGGCTAGTAGACTACGTGGACAAAGATGTGATCCCAGACTTCCTAGGAGGAGATTGTGTGGTGAGTCTTCCTTCCTGTAGTGCGGGCGGAATCTGCAATGTACAAATTCCCTAGAGTCCTCTTCAGAGCTTCTGGCCTTTCAGTTCCTTCTGAAAGGCAGTTACATCTCTGCTGTGGCTGGGGTACCACTGCTCTGAGTGCCTACAAATGGACAGTTTGTACCACTGATGGTTTTGCCTTGAAGTGATGATGCTGCCCTGGAAAAGGAAGGGGGTTAGTCAAGATAATCATTGCAGTTCATGTAAATTTAGGCCAGCTGTGAAATCTTATCCTAACCAAGGATATCTATCTACAGTATCATGGTATAGCTAACTTAATACTTTACCACTACATTAGTATGATTCCTCATATTTGTGCATGACTCTTCCAGTGTAATGTCCCAGAAGGTGGGCTTGTTCCCAAGTCACTCTATCAAACAGATGAAGAGCCAGAGAACTCGGATCACATCCGGTTATGGACAGAAACAATCTATCATTCTGCGAATGTTCTCAGAGGAGCTCCACATGAGGTACAAACCAGAACTTTGTATAGCTAAAGGAGGAGCTTAGCTGGTATCAGCAATGTGTTCTGCTTGTTAAGGCTGACTAGAACAATGAGTGGCTCCCAAAATGCAAATGCTAGATGTTTCAGCCATAGCCTGCCTTTCTTGGGAAGGCTACGATAGGCTAGCTAGTAGCTATGGGTGTGGAAGTTAAGAATGGTCACTTACGAAGCAGTGCCTCTTATCTCTAGTGTGAGCAGTTCTTCTGCAAGATGCAGTCTCTTCCTCCTTTTTGTGAGGAAATAAAGGCTCCCTCAGTTTCTCTTCTGTGATAGTACTGCTTCCATTCTCTGAGGTGCATATAAGGTGGTGATAAAAGGGGGTAATCTGAGAATGTCTTAAAGGCGTTTAAGGACCACTTTAACCTCATACAGTCCACTAGCTTCACTAATGATGAGTACCTCTGATCGGCCTGTTTGGACTTCTTACAAAACAGAAGTGGCTTCTGGAGTACTTAGCCACTCTTAAGCTGCTCTTTGCTGTGGCCCTGAATGCTTTGCTTCAGTTCCATTGAGGCTTTCCCAGAACTAGCAAATAATTTACAAGCAACTCTGACACAGGGGAAAAATGTGTAAAAACGAGCAGATCCACTGGTGTGGAAGGTTGGGACTGGGAATCAATCTGTATCCTCCTTAGGAATAAACACAAATACTTTAGCTAAAAGACTATAGAGAAAAGCATCTTTGTATCGGCTGGAGGAAGATGCTGGCTGTCATCTGAAGAGTTGACTATTTAAAATGTGCTTGTTTGGTCTCCTTTTCAGATACTTGTAGAGATTTTGGAAGGGGAATCTGTGATCACTTGGGACTTTGACATCCTGAAGGGAGATGTGGTGTTCAGCCTCTTTCACTCCAAACGAGCTCCTGAAACAAGTCGCAAAGAAGCCACGTTACCAAGTACCTCTATTGCGGGGGACAACATGCAGCTAATTGATAAGACATGGGTCCTTGGGGTAGATTACAGCCGTATGGAATCTCCGCTGGTTTGTCGGGAAGGAGAGAGCATCCAGGTCAGATGTGTTTGGGTCCCTGTATTGATCTTACAATCCTAGCAAACTCCAAAATGGAGGGAAATGGAGAAGGAACAGAGGGGATGGGGAATCATGTATTGTTGATGAATATTCTCTGGATTCCCTAGTAAAGTGACTACTACTGCAGTTCTAGTTTATACAGAGCTATTGGAAAGTGATACCATAATCCATGATAAAAAGCTAATTGAAATTAGTGGAGTTCTTTTTACTAGCGTTACGAGGTTTTGGTTCACACATATAAAATAAAATTGAACAACCTATGTTCCCCAAAGTATTCCATTCAGTAGTTTCTTTTGACTTCTGTGAAATCATTCAGCTATTTCTTAAGACTTCTGGTAGTCACCTGATGGCACTCTTGTTTTTTTTTTTCCTTCCAGGGATCCCATGTGACTCGCTGGCCTGGCTTTTACATTCTCCAGTGGAAAATGCACGGCCCTCTGCCCTGTTCTGGSACTAGCCTCCCTCGTGTGGATGATGTCCTTGCCTCTTTGCAAGTTTCCAGTCACAAGTGCAAGATCATATACTACTATGAGGTGCTTGCATCCAAGGATTTCAGGTAGGAGACTTACTGGGGGGGGGGGTTTATTGTGTCTTGCAAGAGAGAAGCCATTTGAAAGGACTGAGAGATTAAAACATCCAGATGTCTGTCACCTCCATAGTGTGCATGTTTCATTGATAATAAATTGGATTGACGCAAGCTTGGTGATAGCAGAAAAACTCCTCTTAGTGGTGTAGGTAATAAGGTTTTCACTTTGTAGCAGGTATACCTTGGCTGTATTATTCACCAGTGGAACTGCTGCTTCAGTTCCTGCTTACAGATACCTAAAGTGGTGAGGGGTTTGGCTGATGAGAGGTTTGATCTTAGTTGGGAACATTTGAGAAGTTACTTTTGGAGTAACTTACAAAAGTCAGCTGGTCTGTTTCGTAAACTGGTTTGGCATTTGGGAATGATGTCAGTCATGCGGCTTAGAGTGCTTTCTGAATAGACAAAAATTTCAACCTCTGCAGGATTTGTCTAACTCTCTTTAATGCAAAAAGTATATTTCTCCTATCAACCATTGGGAGGTCTGAATACTTTGCAAGTACTTGCAGACCTTTTACTAAGAGCTCGAAGAAGTGTTAGGTAGACCAGACTTGCAGATGGATAGGTGCTGACCTGGAGAATAATGATGTGACTTGCCCAGATCCTGTTGAGTCAGAGCAACAGTGAATTCCTCACTCTAATCATTCAAACCTATTTCCTGTTGCTCTGCTTGTGTAAAATGCGTTGCAGCTAGACCAAATCCAGTTTGCCAGGAGCAGGAAGGAACTGAAGACTATGGCCGGACAAGCTGGAGGTGGGACTCTTGTGCTCACACACCGGAGTTCTCACATTCATAGAATCAGTAAGGTTGGAAGGGACCTCCGGAGATAATCTAGCCCAACCTCCCCGCTCAGCAGGGTCACCTAGAGCATGTTAGACAGGGTTGCATCCAGGCRGGCCTTGAACATCTCCAGAGAAGGAGACTCCACAGCCTCTCTGGGCAACCTGTGCCAGGGCTCCCTCACTCTCACRGGGAAGAAATTCCCCCTCACGGTCAGGCGGAACTTTCTGTGCTTCAATTTTTGCCCATTGCCTCTTGTGCTGTCACACAGGACAACTGTAAAGAGTTTGTCCCCGTCCCCTTGACACCCTCCCTTCAGGTACTTGTACACATTGATCAGATTCCCCCCCATCCTTCTCTTCCCCAGGCTGAAGAGGCCCAGCTCTCGCAGCCGTTCCTCATAAGGCAGGTGCTCCAGCCCTCTCATCATCTTCGTAGCCCTGTGCTGGACCCTCTCCAGTAGCTCCATGTCTCTCTCATCCTGGGGAGCCCAAAACTGGACACAGTACTCGAGATGAGGCCTCCCCAGGGCTGAGTAGAGGGGCAGGATCATTAACTGTGGCAGTTATTCTGACCACATTCACTAAGTTATGCAGCATCTGGAGGGCTCTTTAGTTGGACATTTCTGTTCAGGGGCTGTATATACAGCCCCAGAGTTCCAGCTGTGTCCAACTCCTCGAATAACTGTAAGAGACAATTTATAGTACCTGTAGCTAGCAAAAATGCTATGTCTGTGACAATTTTTTTCATCGTGACACAGAGGAATCCTGAGATTCTTAGAGACCAAATTGAAAATGATGGGACAAAAAAAAAAAAAAAAACTTTTTGAAGCATTACAGAGTAAGTTGATGTATCCAGTTATCTGTAAATAGCTGCCTAACTAATGCATCTTTTTCATCCCATCCCAGGGGATCCATGTCAAGCCTGGAATCTTGCAACAGTGGCTTCTCCCAGCTCAGTGGAGCCACAACATCTTCTAGCCAGTCCCAGAGCAGCTCCCACCTTTCCAGATAGCAGGATCAAGACTGTGCTGACGGGGAAACATTGCTCTGGGCTTCCTGGCTGCCCCTCGAGCTGCTCTGTGCACCAGACCAAAGAGCCTGCAGGGGCTGAGCCTTGAGGCAGCCTTTTATGTGACCACAGGTAGTAGCCATTTGGACACAGAAGGCCTTCTGGGAAATGTTTTCAACAAAGAACTTAGAATTCAAATGGCAGACTTAGAATTTTTATATGGCAGTTATTTATTAGTTATCTTTTTCAAAAATTAGGTTTTGGATGAGTATCAGTTTGCATGAATCTATGTATTACTGAAGTTTAAAGGGCTCTTTCCAATCAGTCCTTTTCCTACACTGGTAGAGCAGACTGATGTTGCCTTATCTGTTATGATCTGTAGGACTAGATTATTAATGTGTAGCAAAACTAATCTAGTTTTCTGGGTGCCCAGGGTACCAATTACACATCAGAAAGTAAAGTGGGCATTTCAGCAGCAGGGACTTAAAGCAAACTGTAAATACCTTAATACAGATATAGCATGTTTCAAAAATCAATTCCAGGTCAAACACACAACCTCTTCTGATCCAACTGGATGCTATTAGGAAACTTCTTTTTTTTTTTTTAACCCAGTGAGACACAAATATAAAAACTGTTTTCTAGAAAATACAAGTAGAGAACTTGCCTCCAGTAAGCAGAATCTTTCTTAGACTATTTTTCCTTTCTCCTCAGGTTTACAAGCAATAATGAGTAGATCTGACCCATCTTATTCAAGTGGATGGGAACTGATTCAAATTATAAAGGGCTAAGAAAAGCAATATTTTATTTCCTGAAGGCACAAAATTTTATGGCAGTATTATAGAATTTGTTTCTTTAAAACATGAGCTAACTTGAAATCTTTTTTTTTAAAAAAAGCGTGTATTTAAACACTTACTGAAACATATTTATTCAAATACTAGCTTATTTTAAATTTTAACTTATTTATAATTTGACAAATATGACTATTTATTGAATCCAATTACCTTTTTTAAAGGGATGAACTTTTGTTTTAGAAAGGAGTAACTGATTGTCTTCAATCCAAGAACATTTCTATTTCAGTTCTAATCTTTTTGATTGCTGGATGTTAAGTAAAGGGCTGTATCATACATGACATAGGGGATAGGGCTGTGTGTCATGTTCTCATGCAAGGTAATGCAGGACAGTTCCTTGCTGGGAGAGCTTTTTGGACTCTAAAGGGATGCTTCCTAATATTAAGAAGCAACAAATTAGTTCAGGAGTTATAAGTGCATCTTGAAGATGCACTACGTGCATCATGTTTGTCCATAATCTCCACTGATGATGTCAGAGAATAGATGTGTAGCAAAGGTGCTAGTGATCCATTTATCACTTCAGATAGCAAAGAAGTATGTATTGTTTTCTAGGTGACAACAAAATGAGAAAAATGGATGTCAAATATTGAACTGCTCTTAGGCATTATTTGCAATTAGCAGACTTGTAAGACTTCTGATATAGACAGATGTCTGCTTCAGGATCTAGCTGTGCTTTGTGAAGATCTCATCTCCACCAGCTGGACATCATTAACTCTGCAGAAATCTGCCAACAGAAGGGAGTATGAGGGCAGTGCCCCATGTGGCTGTGACCTCATGGCTAACCTAGTCTAGAATGAGTTAAGTTTCCAATCCCTTGTGTTAGAGCTGTGGAAGAGTACAAATGGCTCTGGGTTGAAGGAGCCCRTGGGGAAACAGCAGAGGTGATGGTGGAATTGTAGTTGCTTCATCCAGCAGAGCAATTCATGTATCCATGCCTACACTTCTCAGTAAAGAGTTTATTTTTTTTCCCTCTCACTGAGTCTTACTAAGGGTGATGGAATTCGTGCATGTAAGGAGAACATACATGTGAAGTACTTCTTTCTAATCCTGTTTATTTTAGTTATTTTGAAGCACTAAGCATTGACAAAGGAACAAAAAAGTGCTCTAATAACCGCAGCAACAGGAGATGAAGAATGTTGTTTAAGTTGTTTCTGTGTTTTGTTTAAGAAACAGAGTCAAGAAAGTTAATCTTGCAGCTTGCATCTTTCATTGTGAAAGATGAGCCATTAACTTAGTTATACAGCCCCCCCCCCAGGGAAGGAGGAAAGTGTGTGTTGGGGGGGGTGGGGGAATTCCCCATAGTTCTTTCATCTTTATCATYGCTCTCAGATGAATTAAACTTCTGTCTCTGCTATTTCAGTGTAATCGCAGTCTTGACACAAGGAAAAGGAAAACTATTACCTTTGCCATGAAAAATCGAGAGTTGCTCTGGAACTGATTGTGCATGTTATGCCTTTAGCCATAATTAACTCTTTCTAGAAATACACAGTTYCAAACTGATTTTCAACACCTCAGCAGCAAAACCAGGCCCCCCTCTGTGCTGTTTCAGAATTCCAGCTTTTTGTGGCTTGCTTTTTAGTTCAAGTATTTCACAATGGTAATTTTYCTGTTTTCTGCTTTGCCCTCAGTTTACTCTGGTTATGTATCTTTTCTCTCTCTCTCTCTCTCTTTCATTTAAAAATGTGGCATGTGGCACATTCTTCTCATTACTAAATGTTTTGAGTGTTTAACTCTGTCAGTGAGGTATCTGAACTTGTAACTCCTATATTTCTGAATTAGCTAGGGAAAAACAGCAGTGAAGGGCTTAGTCCTATGGAGCGTTCCATCTTGGTGACTCCTGGGATATTGCAGATGGTTGARGTTGGAAGTAGGCTAACAATAGCGGGCCTTTCCCTCTTGTTCTCTGGGGCAAAAGACAACTTTCWTTTTTTTGTACCTAGCTGTGCTGATGAATGATAAATATCACTCTTCAGCCCCACAAGAGACTGCTGCCCAAATCTATTTGTGGAGCCATTCATGTGATCTCTCCCAAATCAATTTTAGGCAAAATTACTTAGATTAATTTATCTACCAATTTAATTTGGATTCCCCCCCCCCCATTTTTTTTTCTGAATGCTAATGTAACAGGATAAAGGGAGTAACAGCCTGGATGTTATGGGTGGTGCTGTACTGTCCATTTTAAACCTGGCTTTGTGAACTGCAGATGAAAGAAAAAGCACAATTCTTCTAAAACACTTACTTACCCTCTCCTTGCAAAATGGTATTAGCATACTTTAAGAAAATAACAGTATGGCTTATTTTCTTAACRGCAACCTCTTGTGAGTTGAGAGTTAGACTGGAAGTAGTTCTGGATTCTGTTGATTCTATTCACAGTGATTCCCTGTAAATCTCATAAGCCAGCACCTTCAAGAACAGATTTAGCTTTGGGTGCTGTATTAGCGACGCAACGAGGCCCTCCCCGCTTCTTAGAAGTATCCCAGCATCYGTTGTTTCAAATAAGGTCAGTGAGCTCTGGTTATGTTCAGGTACTAGCTGGGTACTTAAAAAATTAGCTACTCAGTAAATTAGGGCTTTTCCCAATTTCAAATATTCCATATGTAAAACGTAATACCTACCTCAAAGAGCTGTTGCCATGTTTAACATTTCTTAGGTGATATGAGATCTTAAGAGAAAAGACACTGTTGTAGGTATGAGGGGTTATGACATTGTTTACAATTAAATATGGCCATATGTGAAATCTTTTATTCTTAGCAATTTCTATGGATATGTTCCCCTCCCCCCCCCCAATTTACTAGCCTCTGTAACAGCAGGAATGGGAAAGATCAACACAGAGCACTTCAGAAATGAGATAAGCATTGAAAAAGGATGCCAGACTAGACTTCGGTCATTCAGGGCAAAGCTGGGAATGCTGTAACTGAGTAATTTTGGCTAAACATGACAGTGGTTTTTAGGTTTGAAAAGAGCTTCCTTTTAAATGGTTTTTAGACAGAATAACTTAGCCTTGTGCAAGGGCTGAGGGAAACTAGTTCAGAAAATGAGCACTGCTGGTTTCTTTACTGCTCTCCAGGTGCCAAGGGTTAAGTTGAAAAACTGCACTCTGAAGCCCTCTTGCACTGTCAACAGGGAGATGCTTAAGAATACAGGTCCTTCTTGTTTCAGGCTTCCAGTGTAATTGCTGTTGTGAGGGAAGCGCAATCCTGGYTGCAGTATCATTACATGGGAAGGCTCTAACTACTGCAGTCTGGCAGCACAGATGCATTCACTGCGTAGTCTSAGAGGCTGCCTTGCTCGTTTCAGCCTTGGCCACTTTAGTTGTGTCAATTCCCTTTGGGTAACAGTCTTAGGAAAAAACATCCTTTAAGATTTTATAAACCCTGTTTTAATTAAATAGYTGAAATAGTGTGGAGTTTTGCATTCTTTGGTCAGCTCTGCATAATAATGGTACAACCCTCTAGATCTGTTTGAGCACTATGAGAGGGTCTGAATTATTTTTGAAGACTTGCTTGGCTTATCAAAAGAGCYTGATGCCATAATCCAGATCATCCTAATCTGTAACATTTGTTGCAATTCTCAGTGGGAAATGAGCTTAACTGTCTGCTCAACTCAGGTGTTAAGGTGTTATGTATTGACACAGGAGCTAACTCCAGCCATACTAGAGTCAGAGGAATCCCTTTCAAAATGCATTTTACTAGCTCATGCATCTTKAATATTCAAAATGTTTATACTGTGAGCTAAAAAGAACTATCAGACTCCAAGGACTAAAATTGACGGGCATTTGTCAAAGATACCTGCATGCTATTAGCTTTAATATTCTTCCAGTGCATGTTTGTGATAATTCCTATTCCTAATTATCTTTTGGAAGGCTAARTTTGGTATCATGTGACATGCATTGGCTTTTATAACATTAACATCCACTCCCAAGCTATTAGTACATATAAATTAAATGGGCATTAAATTTTTAGCAAGCACTGTATTTCTCTACTTTGCAGCTGTTGTTATTTTTATATATCAAAGCCTTGATTTTTCTCAGCCAAAAAAACCAAACCTTCTTTAAGAGCACACTAGGAAAATGCAAAGTGCTTTGTAATATGTTACTTGACAACAAATCCGATGCTAAAAATGTACTTAGTTACAGTATTTGTAGGTTCTAGTAGGAGCTGTACATCTCTGTATGTTGGAAATAAAGCATCTCTAAAGAACATGTCCAATTGTTTGATGCAACTGAATTGTTCAAATTTGTGGTGAATTTTGAAAAGCCAAAACATTTGTGCTGGTCTATTTAAGTACCAAGGAAACTGAGGTAAGTCTTGTTTGTATCCAGTTATTTCTGCCCTTAAAAAACAAGGACTTTAATTGTTATTTTCCTGTAGAACCAGCATTCTTTGTTTATTTTTACACCACCAAGTAGGCTSGTACACATTCTGCAACACAGCTGGTTATTTGAAATGAAAGGGATTGGTGGATTCAGATGGCCAACTGGGCTTAACTGGGAAAGGATTATTTCATCCTGCCCAACTTAGTAAAAAAATCCCATTGTCAGGCAGTTAATACTAATAGAGTTTATTCAAGTTTCAAATAGTCCTTTGTAAATAATAAAAAAATAGAATCTTCAGTGTACAGGTTGATTTGATGCCAACTGTGGCATAAAAATTACATATCCTTTGCTTGAAGAGATAAAAATAGAGTGCATACAACATTTTAATATTCAGGCTCAGATAGGCTTTAAAAAACCTGATTTGCAGTACTAAAGTAGCATATTAAAGGCTAGTTTTCTTCTCACTGAAGCAAACTTAAATATGTACTCTTGAATGTATTGTGCAAGGATGTATTCTAGCAAAATGGCTGATTCCCAGCTGAGATGTTCCGTACCTTGGACTGCTTGAAATACTTACTGAACATGGTCTCAGCTCCCCAGTGTCAGCCATCCTCTCTGAGGAGGGAGGTAGGGGCAGTTCTTACAGCGGCTGTTGCTCATTGCTATGAAGACTCTGCTGTTTGAGGACAGCCCAGTGGTGGTAAAGCACACGTTGATCAGACTGGGATGGAGCTGAGTCCAGGCCTGCTGCTGGGCTGTGTTGTGCCTGCCACACTGGGCTGTTGCACTCTCCCATTCTCCAGATGGGGACAACATGGGTTCTGGTCCTTCAGGGGCAGGTCACACAGCTAAGCAGAGCACACAGGCTTCTGGAATGAGTAAGAGTACAATTAA
>NW_028186326.1:282900-294581 GCF_003343005.1 Rhea americana
CAGGGCTCATGAAACACTTGTTAGATTAATACTAGGACAAGGAATGCAGTAAGAAAACACTCTTGCCCTGCAGTCAACACAGACTGGGTGAAAAAAGTGAAGTGCAACAAAGCCACAATGCTGCGTGTCAGCCTTTGAGCCTGCTGTGGCCCGAATGAGGTGGCTTCACTGTGTGCTGCACCTGTTTCAACACGTTTTTAAAACTACTTTATCAGTTCTTYTTGATGACAAAAATCTTAGCTTATTGGGGAAGGACAGCCAGCTGTAGACTGCAAAAATCTTAAACCAGCTTCCTTAAATCTTGTTTATGCTAGGGCAACGTGCAGGTTTTTTGTCAAAATCTTTAAAAATCACCATTTTTCAGGTGAGAAGGGACCTTACATTTATCATCTCTCTTCCTCAAATATTGCAGGGAAGCAGCCTGTTTCCTTTCCTGCTGCATCTGTGGACTTCCCATCTACAGGGGCAGTGGGTAACACCAGGCCCTGTGTGTGTGGAAGCAGCTGCATGGCACTACACCCTTRCACAGCCCAACCAGAGCAGCGGAGGGAGGGAGGGAAGCCAACTACATTGAGTGGGGCAGGGCAAGAAGCAAGGAAGTTGTTTGAACTAATATCTTGCTGCTGCTCTTGTGTTTGGCAGCAGTTTTGCACTCTAGATCTAAGTAGCCTCAGAGGCAATCCACAGGGCAGAGAAAATACCTTATGTTTCTTTGCAGCCACGACCTTAAAGGAGTGCCTGACTTTGGTCCTGAGCATCTTCTGTCTCACAGGCAGAAGCATAACTGGCTTCTCCRTTCATCTCCCTCAGGGGGTGGTAGAGGTAGTCCCCACTTTCCTGTTGCCTCTCTGATCTTGCTTTGAGCAAAAGGCCTATGTTTCCCAGAGCACTAACTGCAAGAAGCAGAGCCAAGATGACAGTGATAGCAATCCAGGTTCTTCTGTCAGCCAAAAAAAAAAAAAACACGTAAGTAACATTGCAAATTGGGAACATCTGAAAGCAGAGCAAACAATTTCTCAAGGTTTGTACTCCTTGTCATTACAAGCTTGTCCTTCTGCTCTCAGGCATATGAGAACATGCTTTGAAGGGGTTCTGTTTGTTTCAAATGGATGTTTAGCTCTTCATCACCACAGCAAGTGAAGAGCTGTGCCTGCAGGGAAGCTGCAGCTCTGCCAGTTCTACAGATGCTCTGGAGCTGTGCTAGGGTGCAAGCCTCCAGTTACTTTCCTCAAGCACCCTGTCCCTTGCTGGCTGGCTGTGCTGTACATCAGTTGAAGGGGAAAGGTGGCTCTTGTTTAAGTGCAGTAAAACTGTTGAGTGCTAGACTCAGTGTGTGAACTGATAGTCACTGATAGTGGCTTCAGCTGAGCATCTGTCTTTCTTACAATTAGGCTTTGCCTTCTGTATCCTCCCCCTTTCCATCACATAACGAAATCAGAACACAGGTGCTATGGTGTGAACAAGTGAGGGCATGGTGAGGGATATATACATACATACATACATACATACTGGTCATATCATCTGACCAGTATTACACACTTACTCTGACAGAGAGAATTTTTCTTTGCTTCGGGAAGCCAGACATCGCCCAGCTGGAAAACAAGAGAGGGAAGAAAAAGGTGGAGGAGGTAAAATTTCACTGAAACAGAACAACTTTTTTAGGTAAGGTAACAGCAACCCAAAGCTGATAACTAAACAAAAYATGATGCAGTAAAGCTGCTCTTCCAAGTATCTTTAAAAACAAAAMAAATAGGAAAAAAGAACAGCCAAGGTAATCAGTGGTACCTTTGTTTAACTGGTCCTGAATTGCCAATTCATAGGTGATGTTACAGCTGCCTGTCTCTCGGTCACAGGGACACATGTGTTCGCATGCACATAGTTTCTGGCAGTTTGGCCCATACCAGCCCATGGGGCATGCTGGAGAATTGATTAAAAACACAAATCAATCATTTTCAAAGCTCCATGTACTTTGAATCTACCTAATCTTTGTCACTCCGGACCTTCCCCTGTTCCCAGCTCAACCTTGCCTGTTTTATCAACTGCATCAAAGTGCCARGAAAGACAGGCACGCTCAGAGTTTTAGGAGAGGCTCAAACTTCATGTAGATCTGAGGTATTTAGATTGCTTCTATCTTTACAGCAGTGTCTGGCCTTGTTGCATCCAGTGCATTTATCTCCCAGCACATCTGATCTATGGTGTTGCTGTTTGGCTCAGGCAAAAGGCCCGGGCCTTTTGTGCATCAGCTGATTCCTAGAGGGAAACAGGTACTTGGGTTTAGTAAGAGCATCCAGTGGACTTGTCAGATGTGCTGAGCAGTCAGCTTTCCATTCTCCAAGCCCCASGTTTACCACAGCCTTGAGGCATTCTGCCTCCCCATACAGCTTTCTCCTTCAGTTCYGACAGCACCAAACTAAGTTATTTGTTGTCATTTCATTTGCTTCACAGAGAAGATTTTGTAACRTGAGGGATTAGATTAGCTGAGCTTTCCTAGGCTGAGGACAAAGTATCACTGAATTAACCTTACGTGGAAAGAATTTACACTCACACTGTACTTAACTCATGCTGTCACTAGAGCAGGCTGTTCAGTCAGATTCACAGGAACCTGAAGTACTTCAAAACTGAAGTGGTTATGCAGATGAAACACTACTGGCGCTACTGCTTCTAGGACTTGTAAAGCGCAAGCCAAAATGGCCCTCCAAAGCCTTTTACAGTCACYGATTTCGACCACCTTAAGTCTGGGCTACAGATGGGGATTGGCGCATTCACGTTCTTTCGTTCATGAAAGCAATTCAGCTGTTCTGGCCAGAGACTAAACAGAGGTCCAGRGTTTTCCAATAACGAAGAAACGTTCTCTCTGCTGCCTTCTTTTCTTTTTAGCTGATTTGGGTAGGACAGGCAAGTGCTTAAGAGGTGAGAATCAGCAGGTTATGCTACAGCTGCAGAGTCCAGGCCTGAGTCTGTTAGGCAGACCTCATGTTTCCTTTGCCTAAATAAGGTGGCTCAAACATGACACAAAAGCCTCTCCTCTGTTATTCAGAGTTGTCTTTACCTTGTTCGCAGCTGATTCCGTAGTACCCAGCTGGGCAAGAGCAGGCGCCATGCACAGGGTCGCACAGGCCACCATTCTGGCACAGGCATTTTTGGGTGCAAGCATCCCCATAGAAACCACTAGCACAAACTGCAAGAGACAAGCACAGGTCTCATCCGGGCCCCTGTACAGTTGCCTTGTACAAACACAAGCAGTCTTGCCCCACACTAATACCCACTGAGTATTTGCTGTCACAGAGTGTTGAGTGGTTGCTCAGAGAAAAGCAGCAGCCTATGCCTTGAGTGAGGAGCAACATGTCTCACCTGGGGCCATGATTCTATGTGGCAAAAAAGGGCAGTTTTCAAAGGGCTTAAATTAAAGTGCTTAGCACAAAGACAACTCTGAGACTCTCAGGGTGCAATTAAATTCCCTCCGAAAAAAAAGAACAGCACCCTGCGCAGCCTTTCCCTTCACTGCTCCCTCCTGGGAGATTAGCGGCACRTTCCCACCGTTGCAGGCGGCCAGCTCACAGAGTGGTTCAGACTATCCTCCTTGCAGCTATGAAGAATCAGAGTAGAGTGGAAGTCAGCATTACCTTCACTGCAGTTGCTGCCAGTCCAGCCAGCATCACACAGGCATCCAGCTGTGCAAATACACACAAACAGATATTAACAAGCGTGAAAGGTTTAGAGACAGCAGGAACTTAAAACTGGAAGCTTCCTGGGGGTGCCCTCTTCACTTGAGATCAGGCTGCCTCTGCCAGGGAACCCACGTAAGAGGAATCCTGAACTCACAAACAGTTTGGATGCAAATACTCACCAGTTTGTGACAGTTCCTGCTGAATGGAGTCAAAGACATTCATTCTGAATCAACTATTAGCAAKACCTGCATCCCACCAAGCTCTGCCTAGTCCTGTCACTGGTGCAAACCTGTGTGAGCTGAATCAGGCAGGCAGCAAAGATACAGAAAAGCAAGACTGAGCAGCRACACAAAGAGCGGAAGCTGGAGATAGTGTATCAAAGCAGCCCCTAGATGCAAGACAAGTTTACAGAACAGTAATCACACACTTGTAAAAATCATGATGCAGCGAAGCAGCATAGCTGAATGCAGAAGAGAAGAAGCTGTAAGGGCAGGGGGCAGAACTCAGCTGCTGTATTTGTTACACAGGGTAACACACTGCCCTTGTTATCAGCAGATTTACAAAGAAAACCAGGCGTACAACCCTGCAGACAGAAAGGGAAACTGAGAAACAAGGTTTGAAGTGAAGTCCCATTAAAGGTCTAGATTCCAGATCTGAGCCCCAGCCTAGCACTGCCGCCATCTCCTAAAGGCACCATGTCCTGATAACCTCCACAGGTGCCTCAGATGGCAGAGCAAAGGGGGAGCATACCTCCATAAACCCACAAGGTAAGACYGTGATGGAGGCAAGCAGCCTCACCTGGTCTGTGGAGTCAGGACCTGGGTTAGCTGGAGCATCAGCACCTGTGGCTCTAAAGAACTGAGCAGCAAATATGGCTTCCTGCAGTGAGGGAAGCAGCTACTGCTGGGGCTAACTCCTGTCAGAGAGAAGCAGTAGCTACAATCCTTCAAAGGAGGGTGGGAAAGGACTTCCTGGACACAAGTTGCTGCTTCTGTGGACTGAGATGCACTGGTAAGGTCCTGCTATGATGCCTCAGTGAGCAGGCTTGGGGTGGCGAGTGAAGCTCAACAACAGGTCTGACTGCTCTGATAAGGTAAGCAATATACTCCCAGGTATGTACCCCTCAGGTCCATGCTTATGATTCTCTTAGGGCTACACACAAGTCTCCTGGCCAGAGGCCTTCTCTCTACACTGGTGACTTACAGTCAGTGCACGTGCCGTGCAGGCTGCAGTTGGAAGGGCCGCAATCCAAGATGTCGCAGGCAGGGCCTCTCCAGAAGTCCCCAAAACAGCTGCATCTCCCTTGCACGCAGTCTCCGTGACCGTTGCAGTCTGCAGGCTTGCAGGCTGGCTCATGAATACACATAACTGTTGAGATGCTCCGAGGGCAACGCCACATGTTGTCAAAGGAGCTGGGGACACAAGATGGGTACCATAAGGTGTGCCAGCACTCTGCTGCTCCCRGCCCTACATGAAACTAGTTAATATAATCCACAAACTTTCACTTGAATTGAAATTGTCAAATAAGAAAACCGGAACGCTGACTCAAATCYAGTTTTACGTTTATGTTTTTCCATCCTCAACAAAGTTTGAGTCCTACTGGATACAAGCCATTTCAGATACAAAATTCCTGAAAGCAACGTGAAGGTGAAATCTCTGTTAAAGCAGGGCCTGCTACTGTCCTCCTCTAACYGTGGCATTTAACGTACCTTCACTCAGCTACTCTTTGCTTTGATGTAAGTGACTTCATCAAGCTTATAGCAACATTTAGCTTTCAACTGYCAGATTGCAAACTGAATTTTAAAATCACTTTACTGTCAGAAACAACTAGAAACCTAAATTTCAAATTAAGTAATTTTTAGCTATCCTGACTATGGCATGAGTGAGAAAAGGGCAGTTGGGCTAGCCAGGGCAGGGTCTGTAAGTCAGTGTTTCTCTTCTGTGAATAAACTGTCAAGAGGTCTTAACCAATTCCTGCAAATGTGCACCTGAATCTTCCAGTATAAGAGCTGCTACTTTGGTATCTGAGTCCTACATCAGGCTGCTCAGTCATGCTGAACAGATCTGCTGCATGTTTGAAAACAGCTAAACTTAATACCGGATTACTAAATGGAAAAAAAAACAGGTAGTTGCTAAATCACTATAAACTTCAGAGCCATTTGCTCTGAAAATGGTTACTTGCTTGTACGTTGCATGCTCTTAGCAAGGAGGACTGATTCCCCTGGGGACCAGAGGAGTAGGACTGAGCTCTGCATGCTAACAGAGCTGCATAGGTACTTGTGCAGCCCTGGAAATGTGCAGCCAGCACCTACCAGTGCTCTGATGGGTAGCTTGCAAGGGTCCCATTTAAGACCAGTGTTGCAGAGCCTCCACCATCCAGGTTGATAGCATTGATGATTCCTTGCTGTCTCAAAAAGTCAGCCATTTCCCAGAGGTTAAGCCTGCAAAAGCAAGCAGTAGTTGATTGCACAGACTTGCATTTGTGCTTTYTGACTTCAGTGAAACTGCTGTATTAGAAGCTTGGTCCCCCTCCCTCAATGCCATCCCAGACAGGCGAACCCACCCTCTGGAAGACTCCCTGGAGGCTGCCTAGGMTCTTCTGGCTGTGTCCTTCTAGCACCACAAACTGTGAAGCAGTACCTTCAGTTTGTCTTTTGCATTCTAAGGCAGAGACTCCCYGAGCTCATTACTGGCAGCAGCAGAGTCCCTTCAGTTCCAATGACAGAACTCAAAGACTGGTCTTGTATGCCCGAGGCCATACCTCAACTCCGGCCTTACCCTCTGGATTCTGTCTGTCCATCCACGTGAACCAACACCAGCTGCCCCTGACTGTCATGTCCAACCGCAGTTCTGGCTGATATCACATTGATGAACTTGTCAAAGGTTCCTGCGTATGAGAGGGAGTAAGTCACACCAACTGGGGGAGAGAACTGGCTTGTTAAACACATCTGCCTGTAAAACAGCTCCCAGCAAGAGGTTGAGCTAAACTGAAATAAAATGAGAATGGAGCCCAGCTTTCTCTTGCCCATCCAAGCCCATCTAGGAGTAAGGTCTCCAGAAGCAGTCTTGTTAAAATTTTGGCTGGTACAGGGAGAAAGGAGCCTTCAGCTCTAAACCTTTGCAATAGGTTTGAGTTTCTCAGGGTGAGCACTAACMCCAGTTATGCTAAGACTTCTTACAGCTGTTAGCAATTCTCTTCAATGATGCTCAACAGGCAAGTGCCTGCAAGAGCAGGCAACCCACTGCTTGTACTGCACTTGCCATTGACTCAGGATAATGAAGTAGCACAGAAGAAATCTGGACCTGTTAAGTGAGCACAAGCACTGCAACAAGACACCRTAGTTTTTAAAGCTCCCTCTGCCTACCAACCGCCTCACCACAAGGAAAATCTATACCAACGTGGAAGCTGGGCTTTGCAATATTTACCTGTGGTTTGAGTTTCACCACACTCAGCCATTCGACTCTGATTGATGTACACTTCCCTATCTCTCAAGAGCCAAACTACCCCGCTCACAAGCTGCACAAAAGGGTTCACTTGATCCAAGACATCTTCCTCAGACAGGTAACTAGGGAAAGAGAGAGTAGGAGGGATTACCCACATCCACAGCAATGTCATGTTAAAGCCTCTTCTGCTGCCAAGAGACTCTAGAAGTGGGGAGAGGAGAAAAGACAGCTGAATAAATGCTAGCAACATCCAAAAATACAGGCCAAGTAATGCAGGACATCACTTCAGCAGACAGACTGGACTCTGCTCCCAGCAAGTCTGACCCAGACCACTGTGCCTGAACAGCTCCTGCCACTGATGCTGCCAGTGGACCTGAGCCAAGATGTTAAGGGCAAAAAGCACTTGGCAAAATGTGAGGGCAGAGCCATTGCTAAATGCACAGGGACCTGTGGAAGCAGCTTCCACATCTTGCTGTAAGTTGCCGTAAATTCTTCAAAACAATGACACCAAAGTGTTTTTGACAGGGTTTTCAGTAATAGCAGCCAGAGGCCCCAAAGCTTCACCGAGGGGAAGACAATGCCAGATGCTGTTCCCCTCTGTCCAGGAAAGAGTTATCTGCCACTCCTCCCTATTTTACCGTAAGACTGCTAGACAGTAGGGAAGGATTGTTGAGCTACCATCTCCATGATGAGAGTCATGTCACTGTGGGATGTTTTGCTTGGGATATTCTTATCTCAGGAATTAGGGTGCTAAGCAACACCTGCCTCATTATAGCCAGATGCTAAGTAATGTTTGCAACAGACAGATGAGGACAGCAGCAAAGGTTGGGGCTGGACAGCTGTGCTTCCACTGTGAGCTCTGCAAATGTTTATTTTTTGTTGTATAAAATTGATTACTCTACATGCATCACATATCTTGTGGGATTGGAAGCTCAACTTTTAGTTTTTTAATATATGTGAGTGCAGTTGAACAAATAAAACCACTTTGTACAGAAACATAATTGAAAACACATGAATAGAAAACATGGAAAAAGAAACCCCTGCAACCATTAGATGGGACCACAAAGACAAAATGAACACAGCTGAAAAAATTAAATGGCACAATAGTTTGAGTTTGAGTATGGACAGTTTGAGACTGTCAGCTTTGAAATTCTCAACTATTTATCCCCAATTCAGGTGGCAGGGGTGGTGTCTTTCCTAAGCTTCGGGTAATAATGTGCTCTTGTACGCTGTTGTGCTTATCATTATATATAGTGAAAGACTCAAGCGTGCACCACTTTCTCAGCTGTCCTGACAATCTCAGTTATTTACACCAAAACTATTTTTGYTGTCATGTTTCAGAAGCCACAATGACCTGGAGCTGACAACAACCCACACAGGCAATGTCAAGCAGGAGGGAGTCAGGGAAGAGGCTGGGATTAAAGACTCAKCAGTGACCTTGGGCTTGCTGTTGGTCCCTGATGCAAAGCCTCCTCACTAAGGTGGAAATGTCACCAACTCTGCTAGTAGTAGTCCCTCTACCAAGTAAGTTAAAGAAGTGGTGCTCAGGGCTGCCGAGGACAGCTGCCTGCTAAAGCCTCTGCTCTAACAGTCAGTTTGGCTCTACCGAGATGTTTCCCTGGACCCTGCTGAGGTCTGAAGGCAGGTGGGAACCGACTAACAGAAGCAGAAAGAATGCAGCTAATAGGAGCAGCCAACAGACACCGCAGTTTGCACAGCTGTTTCCCAACCCTGCTTCTAAATCTGCAAACAAGATATGGGAGCATCAGAGGACTTCTAGGAACCCTTCTATGAGCTTCAGGGAAAGGACAGCTAAAGGAAGCTTTTACTTCTAGCAATCTCTAACAAGCTCTGTCAGCTAATCCTGATCAAAGTGTGCCCTGAACTTTTGTTTCCAGCTGCCTCCTAATTCAGGAAGTGTGAAGCATCCTTTCAGCTAGTGTTAGGGAGAGGCCTATATAACTGCCAGAGCACAGCTCTCGGAGGCAGTCAATACATGCTGCAGCTTCTACAGCAGGGAGTCAGAAACTCTGCTGAGGACAGTATGTGTCCATGAGATCAGCAGTGGTGCTGACACGCTACTGGGTGCAGTCTCCAACACTGATAGAGCAACTATTCCTGGCTTTGACTCGGACCAAGCTCCAGAGGGAGGATGCAGTTCTTCAGTCCTTAGGCTGCAGACATACCTGACGTGCCTCTCACTAAGGCTAGGGCCAAGAAAAATGGTGTCCTTTTGKGCATTGGTTAAGCAGTTATTTTTCCAGATAGGAAGCTACTGGAAGAGGTCAGTGGACTGTACAGTAGCAGTGATGATGAGAAAGAGATTGACAGGTTTCTTCTGATACCCTGCAGAAACAAGAGCCTGAACCCCAACCAGGAGGAGCCACCACAACCTCTCTTCGCTGGGGTGACACATGGAAGTTCCTTGCTGATGAAGGCTGGGAGATTGTGAGTTCTGGTACCAGAAGAGCAGCACCTCCTTCACATGAAGATCTGCACCTAGAGTAGGTTCAGTGCTGTGGTAGCCTGCAAGGGGCTGGAAGCTCTGTCAAAGGAAGCATCTGCACCAGCTTTGCCTGAACCATGCAGCAGCACCAGAGGAAGTGGTGAGTGATTGTGGAGACTCCCTGCTGTGAGGGACAGAGGCTCCCATCTGCTAACCTGTGTAGGCAGGTCTGCAACTTGCTGGGGGCTCGGATTGAGGATGCTGCAGAGAAACTGCTGAGGTTTTTCCAGACCTCAGGCTGTTACCCCCTGCTGCTTCTCCATGTGAATACCAACAATACTGCCAGGAGAGACCTGGAGCCTATCAAGACTGACTACATGGCTCTGGGGGCAATAGGCAAGGGCACAGTGACCCAGACAGATTTCTTCCTCAATCCTGCTGGTGAGGGGGAAGGGCTTGAGGAATACCGGGTGGATCCTGCAGGTCAATACCTGCTTGCGCAGCCGATGTTGACAACAGAAATTTGACTTTTGCAACCATGGGACCCTTCCTGAGGATTGAGGGCTAATGAGGAGAGATGGCATCCACTTGACTTAAGTAAGGCAAAAGTACCTTCGCAAACAGGTTGGCCAACCTGGTGAGGGCAGCTCTAAACTTGGAATGACAGGGTAGGGAGATGATGTCCTACAGGCAAACATGGAAGTGGTAGACTGGGTTGGTGAGCAAAGGCTGCAGGGTGATGTTGACAAGAGACCTTGAAATCTGCTTGCTTCCCACACGCCCTCCAAAAAAGAAAGTGGGCGGAAGGGGGCTGCCTCAAGCATACAAACCAAATAAGGAGTGCTGAGAGGACTTACGGGGGAAGCTCTCATCCTTTTCCTGGGAAATCAGCATGAGCAAGTGCTTATCTGAAGTGCCTGTACAGTAACACACACAGCACAGGCAGCAAACAGCATGAATTAAAGGCCTGTGCRTTTGCAGAGCTACAACCCAGAGGACTGCAGAGTTGTGGTGGGATAGCTCATACAACTGGGCTGCTGCAATAGATGGATCCAGGCTCTTTGGGAAGGATGGAGGCTGCCCTTTATATGAGGGAGTAGTTGGGAACCCACGGAGCTCTGCTGTGGGACAGATGAGCCAACTGAGACCCTATGGGTTAGGATTAGAGGGCAGACCAACGTAGCCTGTAGCCCCAGCAGCTGTTTAGCCCCTTCTCTGCCTCTTGTCTCAGTGGGACAGGACAGAGCCTCTCCCCCCTTCAATCACAATCAAGTGTAGGTACAGCATAGTCGGGGGGGGGGAAGGAAACCCAGGAGCCTAAGTATTCAGAGAGGATCAGAGTAATTTATCTATCTTATTTTCATCCCAAGAAAGAAAGCCAAAGGCCACAGAAGTAGCTCAATGTGTTACAGGTAGGAGATC
Organism: Rhea americana; assembly: GCF_003343005.1. Classification (NCBI taxonomy): domain Eukaryota; kingdom Metazoa; phylum Chordata; class Aves; order Rheiformes; family Rheidae; genus Rhea; species Rhea americana. The sequence continues at coordinate 293,881 of NW_028186326.1, forward strand.
TCTAATTTAAGAGATTAAGCCATCCTACTGCTCTAATCAGGAGTGGCCAAGCAGGCAGTGCTTCGTGCCCTAGAGATTGCTACTAGTCTCAGAGGGGGAGAAAAGCACTGTCAAAACTCTACCCACGTTCTTACCCGAACACCATGGTGCCATCCTTCCGGATGCCGAATTGAGCGTTTTGCAGGCCTCTGGCATTTCTCACCAGCCTTCCATCGCTCACAACGTTCCCAAGACACTCCCCCGTTCCCATGTCAAAGTACCCGCCGTTTTGGGCCACCAGACACTTCCCAAGCTTTGCGGTCTCTTCCACAGGGGCTCTGCGGTGAGCCTGGCAGCCTCCTGCGCCGCCGGGCTCTAACACAGAGAAAGTTTTCAGGGGGTTTCTCACAAAAGTGAAGTGGCCGTAGACCACTTTCCGATTCTCACCCACAGAGGGGACGTAAGAAACAAACGTTCGTGTAGTGGCCACGGGGACGTCTGCGCTGTCGTCGCTGGGCCAGGATTCGTACGTTACGTTGCCGTGCCGGAGGGGCTGGCAGTCTCTGACGAACCTGTGGTGGTGCCGGGGGCCGTGGCGGGCCGGGAAGTACGGCAGCAACAAGTCATCCCCTGGGTACGCCCTGGAAGGAAAAGATCCGGCGAGTTATTTCCAGCTCTCACTGAGCAGCGCAGCCTGCCCGGCCGCGGGGCCGCCCAGCGCC
>NW_028186326.1:295014-310010 GCF_003343005.1 Rhea americana
GTTACGGCCGGCCCGGGGCGGCGGGAGGCGGGCCCGGGGGCAGGTGCCCCTCTTTGGTCCCCGGCTCCCCTTTCCGAAGGGATGTCAGTGCTCTCTGCGGGACACCGGCGCAGCGTTTCGTTGCTCTGCTCTGAGCCGTGCTCTCGCTGAGGGCAGTCCTGCCAGCAGGTCGTTCCATCGGAAATAAAATTTCCGGACTTTTTGAGCTGTAAATGAATGGATCTCTTCGGAGTGCAGCCTGCTCGCTGGCTCACGGCGCTGAAGATGGATCCGATGAATCCCTGTTCCCCCTGCAGGCCAGGCCGGCTGCCGCCCCGATTTGTGACATCCGTGATGCAGAGGGCCGGCTGGAGGGTGCCGGCCCCACAGCACCCGCTCCCACGGGCTCCCCGTGAGGGGTGCGACTAACCTATTTCTCTTCATTCCCTGCATACAAACCAGTTGCTTAAAACAGAGAAGTTTAAAATTTTCATTGGAAAAAAACAAAGAAAGCCTACTGCTGAGTTGCCTTGTCTGCATTTTCTTTGAGCTACTAAGTGACTGGGTTTGGGAGGGGCTGGAGAAAGGAGAAAGCATTGTGAAACCCCCGTTCTTACTGTAAAATGGCTCGTTACATTTGCCTGAGATGAGGTGTATTTACGTGTGTTTAGTCTGTTCAGGCTGGATGATGTTGCTGACGAGTTCAGTTAGTGGCTTCCTCACTTTTAAGTATTTGGTCCTGTAAATGATGTTGTACAAGGCCAGGTATCACATATATGAATGGGGGAAACTAGAGTTGCAGAGCCACATGCCTGAGGGGCAGAAGCCTACGTTTCCTTGGCTAGTGCTAACCAGCTAATGTTCCAGCTCTCCCAGTATATGTGTACCTGGAACAGGTAAGGATGCTGCTCTCTCAGGTACTGGTTGGTGGGAAACTATTATTTTAGAAGTAGACTGGGCAACTTCTTTAGCACAAAGCAGTCCATTAAACAATCAATTAAACAATGACAAATTAAACAAAGAAAGCTTCAATCCAACTACAAACTCACCCAGTCTTTTGCTTAGCTTATAAGAGAGGCCATTATCRCAATGTAAAGTGCAAATGCTACAGGCCCAAAGCTACCTTGGGAAATCCACAGGGAACAGAAACCTGATACAAACTAGAGTGAAAGAAAACAGTTTGTCTGTAAGAACTTTTGGAGAATCTCATAAGCCAGATATATTGGCTCTTCTCTTGCTGATTCACCACTCTCCTTCTTCCTTGTCTGCATCTAGGATATAGATCTACCTGTCTGAAAATACGTCCAACCAACACAAATCTGCCAGAAGAAACTGTCTTCAGGTACTCACTTAAGAACTTCCTCTAACTATGTCACTTCTTTTTACCTTTATAATCATCTTAGGGATTTCTTATTGGGTCAGGTTGTGGAGAAAATGAATTAAGCTGATACAAAGCAATTAGTGAGATTAAAAGGCAGTAACTGAAAGAAAAGTACAGAGTTTGGACTGGTAGAGGATGCTATGGGTGGAGAAAGGGGCATTTTTAAAAGGGGCTTCCCATCCTAATTTCCCTTCCAGAAGCAAGGTTGAGGTTGCAAAACTCAAAAAAATTAAGTGCTATTGTTTTGTCCACTGCTAGCTGTTATCTTAATACAAAGCAGAGAACAACTGATTTTGGATCACGTGTCACATGTACTAAGTAGAATAAAATGAATCTCACAGTTTAGAGCTTGGTGGCCTAGAGGGGAACATTTGGCTTGAGGCTGGGAGTCCTACCTTTGAAAGACTAGTCTTTTCATGTTCACTGCACTGAGCAAGGCACAGAAGACTGCAGTATTAACACAGGCTGTGGGCTCTGCGCTAGGCTGCCTTCAATAGTATTTCAGGCTACCTAGAACTGCTTCCAGATAGAGCTTATTCTGGGACTGTCTCTTTTCAGCACCCCTGTAGCACAGCATCCAGGAGTGTTCTTTAGAATCTGAACAAACAGGAGAACAAACACAAGAAGCAAATTACTTGCTGTTAAACAGTGGCAATAATTTATTATACTAAAATACAGAGAGCCTCAGTAGCCTGCACCCTTTGAAATCATATCGTTTTTATGACTACTGCTAATCTGTACCCCTGCACTGCAGGTATAGTTGGTTCAAATATCTGTTATTAAGATACTCCATTTTGAGCAACTTAAAAAAAAAAAGTAAAAAATTTTGAAAAGGTTTTTACTACAAATATTCTTATGTGGCAGTAAGAGTAGCCATGGTAGCAGCAGGTTTTTGCATAGTTAACTTGAGACTTGACATTAGTGATTTCTGGAATAGTGAACTTTTACTAATCAGAAGGATTTAGGTTTCCATGTCTCCACTTATTGCACCCACAGCAATCTGTCAAAGAGAGAAAGACTGGGATGGATCCTAAGTGCCTGCACTCCCAACATCCTTGTATTGATCTACAAATTAGCATGCAGTGTCTATCTGTCAGGGAGAACATGTTTCATAATAGTCACAGGAACAGACATGACTCGAAAGCTTGTAGCAGCTTTTTTAAGAGCTCTGAAGTATAACCTAGTGCTATAGCACACAGCAGCTAACCGGTCGTTCTGCTTTGGCAAGCATCCTGAGACATTAACATGGATTGCAAAGAAATTAAAAGGAAAATCGCTCTTTCCAGAAGCAGAGTATCTCCAAGTGACTTGGAAAAGAAATYTGCTAACTCAGTGCTGCTCCTGAGAGCAAGTATTGCTGGGATGCACACAAACTGACTGTTTAAGCCAAACAGTCTTAGGGATCTGGTGCTGGGGCTAGACTTTGACCTGCAGAGCTTCCATAGAGAGCTTCCAGAAAAAAATGCAAAAAGCATTTCCAAACTTCCTGAAATGGCACAGGAAGAAAAGGGGGGATCAGCCTTCCAAAATTTTTGATTGTTATTCAACAAATATGAAGAATTTTACATGCAAAAATCAGTTCACTCACAAAATGCACCATCCATTCACTCCTCTATTCCTATTTTCAGAACTTCAGATATAAGTGATGATTATATCATATTTCTCTTTCTGCAGCCAAGTGCTCTGAAGACTAGATAGGCCAAAAGAACTAACAGACACTATATAAACTCACATCACTATTTCTATAAAGCTATTAATAATTTAAGTAATTTTAAGTAATTTAATAAACTGACAGAAAATACAAATAAATGAAATTAGCGGCATTATGCCTCCAGGAAAAAATCAGTCATTGACTCCATGACAGCACGTCATATTTGCACTCTATTCAAGGAAGTAAATACAAAAAGCAGTTTGCCTTTTGCATTATGTGAATACACTACCATAAGCAAGTAGCTGTCAGATAATAGGTTAGAATGAAACAAAAGATCCCCAAAGCATAAATCTCCTACAGGTTTGCATGATGTGTCTGGCAATACCAGGGGTGTATGTGTAAAGGTAGCTTAGGGATCTGGGACAGTGCTCTGCCCTTGAAAAGACCTGAGTCTTTATTTCTCTAATCAGAAAAAAGATTCATTCCAAATCTGATCCTTGAGCAAACATTCAAGGCTTTACTATCTTGCTGAGCCAGTATGCCCACATATCTAATTAGCTGCATGCTGTAAGAGGTTTTACTGTTGCTATAAATTTGCTGGTAGGCAATATGGAGAACTGAATTCTAGTGGAAGTTAAATATCTAACATTTGTTTTTGAAATATTGGTAAAAGAAATAAAAATTTTGCAAAATAGCCAGAGTACTACGATGGCAACATTCAGAGTGGGTGGCCATCAGGGTCTGCGGAAGAGCATCCTTTATTCATGTCTATCCATAGGGAAGAAATACCATTTGTTCTTTGCACTGTGTGATACATTTTGTGTCACTCATGGTCAATGTATCTAACTGAGCTTCAAGCTCCTGGAAAAGGCTCTAACTTAGTGTTTCAGCCTGGGGTTCATCAATTACTTCCACAGGGTGTTGGCAAGGTAATAACGTAAATGTTTGTGTCACGAGCCTTCTGTTTGCTCTTGACATTTCCATTTCATTGGCATTTCCACTAGAAAAATAGGTATCAAACTGAAAAATAGTTGAAAATTGCTTATTACATGTATATACTAGAACCCAGTGGAATGCAGGTGTTGAAGATATTTAGTACCTGGCAGGATCAAGGCTGGAGGCAGCAAATTCAGAGATACACAGAAATAACCAGGATATTAATCCAGTTCCAATAAAGCTGAAGAGCTCTTTGGAAATAGCAGAATTTGAGCTAGAGAAAACTGTATGTATTCAGTGGTAATAGGGCTGCACTGAAATAATCTCTGACCCTCTGGGATACTCTGAAACTTGTTAGTAAAAACAGCATTGTGCAGGACTATCCAGCATTGCTATAATTAAAAACTGCCTCCCAAAGTGAAGCTGCTCTTTGTATTGCAGGAGAAGATTGCGCTGTAAAGTCATTTCACTCTGAAGTGAGCACTGGTATTATTCAAGAGCCAATCAATCACCTCTGTGTGGAAGTGGCATTCCCAGTTGACAGTCTGCAATGCACCGACATTCTCAGCAGTAATAGTACAGGAACCCCCCAAGCGCTCCTACTGCAACAGCTGTGTTATGAGCGGAACATCCATCTGTGGAGAAAGTTATTGAATGTTGTTACATGGCTTGCATAGCGGATGATCTGTGTTCCTAATTTTAAATCTATATGCATTCTTAAGGCTATGATAGAGTTTAGTTAGGGAGATCAAATGGTAAAATTGAACTGGGAGTCAAAACTCCAATTAGATTTTATACTCAGCTTTGCCCCAAGATTTGTGTGACCTTGGGTTCAGCATTTGACCTTGAATAAAATACTCTCCGTGCTTTACTTTACCCGGCCATTGAGATAAGATTCTTCTACCTAACAGGAACATTGAGAGTCTACGGAAATATTTGAAAAGTACTTTGAGAGCTCCGGAAAAAAAAAATCTCCCCTTCATATAACAAAAAAAAATTTTATTTCATAATATGAATCTATCTATCACAATAAGAATAGCTTCAGTTGCTATCCCTCAGTGCAAGACACATGCATTTCCAAAGATCAGAAGCAGGGACAGCCAGATAGATTAATATCTGAGTTTCTACATGAGCTGAAGATAAAAGAATTTTAGGATTTCTGAATTTCCTTAGCATCCTGCTTAAGAACTCAGATAGGGAGACATTAGACTCATTTCACAGATGATAATGAACATTAGCTCTCTGAGTACTTTAAACAGGCTGCTTTGCATAACATAAGCAGCATTTGTTCAAGTGTTCTACAAATGCTGTATATAGTGTCTTTCAGAAGCACTTTCTCTTTCGTAAGACTGTATTGATACATGGTAAGATGATAATATAGTTGAACTGATAAATGTGAAATTTAGCCAATTTTTACGTCAACAAGTTAACTGCAAATGGACCCAGTGTTTGTAAATACTTGTTGGTCAGGACCCTGAGKGCACCAACAGACCTTAATTTCCCTGACTGGTTTCACCTGGCACTTCCACCCCACTCCTTACCAACTCCCTCCCCCCACCCTCCCTTTGCCTGTACACCTCATGTAAGCTCAGGCCTGGCTGGCTCTTCAGTTCTTGCCTGAGCTATGTCATGACTATTCCTATTTCTAGTCCTGTTCCTGAATTGTTGTTTGGCTCTCCTGGATTGACTTTGGACTTGTTAACTTGCTTTGCTTGATGATCACCAGACCTGCTGATAGGACCTGTTGCTGTCACCACCCTGCTCTGCTGTCCTGGCTCAGGTAGCTGTGGGATGGTGCTGTGTTTGTGAGATCATTACCGGGCCTGTGCTGCTCCCTCGGTCACCCTTGGCTTGCCTTCCCTTAGGAAACAACTGGCCCGTGCTGCTCTCAGGCATTGTTACTCAGATTATTTTTTCCAATCCTACTTCAGCCTGACTTTGCTGATTTGTTCAACGCAGGTACAGATTTGAGTTATCATTCTGCACTCATGCTGTAAGATTTCCCTTGCAAGTTACTATCACTTAACAGAAAGATTCCTTCCTGGCAAAAAAGTTGGAGACTATTTCGGGATCACACAAGCATTTGTGATACCTTCTATTTCTGCAAACTTTCGTGCAGAGAAAAGAAAAACACTTATGTAAGAAAAAGAAGTTAGAATTACCTTGGCAACAATGGTTTTGATTTATATTAGTGAGAAGTTTATGCAGCAATTGTTCAGTACTAACTGGAACAAAGCTTTCCAAAAATCCCTCTCCTTTAAGTACTTCCACCATTTTTACCTGCGAACAACATCTCCCTTCTCTTAATTCTCCTTAGCAGGTGCTTTTGGTCTGTTCCAGCAGAGGTCTGTTTAAAATCTTCACCTGAAAAAGAAGAAATAATTACCCCTCAATGTGGAGGGCTCTTTCATTCATAGTGAGGACAAATCTTGCTAATGCCTCTCTTTCTGAAGTTAGTTTTCTCAAAGATTAGGTGTCCTTATGTTACAGCTGACAAGATGGACTTCAAGGGAGGAAGTATATTACAAATGGGTTAGGGTTCTGGGAATCAATGTAAGTSGGTATATTTTTTAGCACTGAGGCTGGTGTAGCATTTGTGAAAGGTTTGGGGCATGAAAAACATTAATAATTGTTCTTCTTTCCAGTGGAGATATGGAGAACATTCCTTGAATCTGTATTTTCAGTAAGACTCAACAGAAATGCTGTATCCTAGCCCTTTGATTTGCAGTCTAAATCTTATATGTTTGGATCATAACACATCACTGCTGTAGGTTAAGGCTTACTCACCAGGCTTTCCAAAGCATCCTTCCTTAGGCTTCTGCCAAGTGAGAATGGCCTTGAGCCATCGGAGTTTGTAGAAGTCTGAGAAACCAGACATGCCACAGAACATAACTGGAGCGGGAGGGAGGAAGGGACAGAAAAACATAACTTTTTTTGTCATGTTTGCATCCTCATATATTTGATCTCCAGTAAGAAAGATGTTGATAAACCTTAACCAAAAGAATCAATGTTATGTTATCTAATCCGGGCAATCTGTTTTATTCTTTGGATTTAGGCAAATAAATTGCCAAATAAATTCCAGGCTCAAATGCTGGCCTTTTTGGTATAGATAATGCATGTAATGGAATTATAAGCTTTATTTTATACAGTTTGCTTAATTTGGGACAAAGTTTCAGATTGTAAAATTCAAGCATCTGAAGCTGAAGTTTGAAATCATAGAATTAGTAAAGTTGGAAGGGACCTCTGGAGATAATCTAGTCCAACCTCCCTGCTCAAGCAGGGTCACCTAGAGCATGTTAGACAGGGTTGCATCCAGGCGGGCCTTGAACATCTCCAGAGAAGGAGACTCCACAGCGTCTCTGGGCAACCTGTGCCAGGGCTCCCTCACTCTCACAGGGAAGAAATTCCCCCTCACGGTCAGGCAGAACTTCCCGTGCTTCAATTTCTGCCCATTGCCTCTTGTGCTGTCACACAGGACAACTGTAAAGAGTTTGTCCCCGTCCCCTTGACACCCTCCCTTCAGGTACTTGTACACATTGATCAGATTCCCCCCCCCCCCATCCTTCTCTTCCCCAGGCTGAAGAGGCCCAGCTCTCACAGCTGTTCCTCATAAGGCAGGTGCTCCAGCCCTCTCATCATCTTCATAGCCCCGTGCTGGACTCTCTCCAGTAGCTCCRTGTCTCTCTTGTCCTGGGGAGCCCAGAACTGGACACAGTACTGGAGATGAGGCCTCCCCAGGGCTGAGSAGAGGGGCAGGATCACCTCCCTCAACCTGCTGGCAACACTCTTCCTAAGGCACCCCAGGAGACCATTGGCCTTCTTAGCCACAAGGGCATGTTGCTGGCTCACGGTCAACCTGTCATCCACCAGCACTCCCAGGTCCTTCTCTGCAGAGCTGCTCTCCAGCAGGTCAGTCCCCCAGCTCGTACTGGTGCATGGGGTTATTCCTCCCTAGGTGCAGGACCCTGCACTTGCCCTTGTTGAACCTCAGGAGGTTCCTCTCCGCCCAGCTCTCCAGCCTGTCCAGGTCTCTCTGAATGGCCGCACAGCCCTTGGGTGTGTCAGCCACTCCTCCCAGCTTGGGATCATCAGCAAACTCGCAGAGGAGGCACTCTGTCCCCTCATCCAGGTCATTGATGAATAAGTTGAACAGGATGGGACCCAGTACTGAGCCCTGGGGAATTCCACTAGCCACAGGCCTCCAACTGGACTCCGCGCCACTGACGATGACCCTCTGAGCTCTGCCTTTCAGCCAGTTCTCAATCCACCTCACTGTCCACTCACCTAGCCCACACTTCCTGAGCTTATCTAGGAGGATGTCAGGGGAGACAGTGTCAAAAGCCTTGCTGAAGTCAAGGTACACAGCGTCCACTGCTCTCCCCTCATCTACCCAGACAGTCATTCCATCATAAAAGGCTATCAGATTGGTTAAGCAGGATTTCTGCTTAATGCTGTGTAATTCACTACTTTTACATAGCAAATGTCTTCTATAAGCTTTTGTTTGATGATTCACTGCCCTGGAAGYGAAAGGTTTACTTTTATTATTTAACAATAACATCTGCCATATTGTGATTAACTGGGAACAGGTTACRTACTATTTTCCATGAAGAGGTCTCGAGAAGAAAACTTGAATCCATTGCTTTCAATTGCCAGGTTTATTTTCATCATGCTAGCACAGAAAATGTTCTTGTAATACTGGGCCCTCAGGAACACAGGATCTGAGCAGCCCTTCTAGATGAAGAGGAGAATTGAAATATTGCATTTTATTAGACTCTTTCTTTCCCCCCTACCTCCAGTCTGCAGTAGGGAAGACTGGATCTGCAAGCTGTTATTTAGAATTGAAAATCCTATCTTGATTCAAKTATTCTGTGACCATTCAGTCTAATAACACTATTTTTAGCAAGAAGCATTTTCATGCTCTCCATAAATATAACTTTTCTTCTTAAGATACCTAGGGGGAATTGAGAAGAACATCGATATATGATCCCTCTACAGGAAGCAGGGACTATCAACAAATTCAAGATTGTAACAGTATATGAAATAATATTTTAAACCAGCTTGTTTGTGTGTCAATACATAGTTCTCCCAACAAATATATACGTTGTTTTGTGCCTAAGCACTAGTTAAGTACAAGTATCATAGAACTGGTTACTGAGTGTGTCACAAATAATATGCATGCTATCCTATGCAACTGAAAAGTCTGTTGTATAGTCTTCATGATAAAGCACCTAAATAAAATATTGGAGCGCTAATATAAAATACTGGATATTGAATTTATCTAAACAGAAAGAAGTGGCCTTATGAAATCATAGTGGGAAGATGGGGGTGGGGGGGAGAACATGGCCAATAAAACTGCAAACATACTCCCAGGTATCTTATTTAGGGTACTTGCGGGTGGAATTAGAACCAGAGGTCTCTTGCTTTGTYTATACCTAGCTTGGATGCATTGTTCAGAGAAACCTGCCTTATGCCAGAGGTTAGGTTTGTTTTCCCCTTCCTGCCCTTCTTCCCAGTTTCTCTTTAATTCTTTCTCCTTCATCTTCCTCTTGATGCAGCCTCCCCTTGCTTTTTTTTATTATTTTTTTTCTCTTCTACTCCAGACTTTCTTCTGTCAGGGAAGATGATTTCTAGGTTTATGGTTGTCTCCTTTGACAGACAGTTGGCAGCATCAGAGCTGCTCTTGCCATAATTTAGGCATTTTCTTGATGTATTCTGATTCATTGAAATGAATCAATGAATCAGTAGTTACCTCCTAAACAAAGTGCAACAAGCTAGTTACTATGTAATCTATCCTCTCCTSCCCCATGTTTTTTTCTAGACATACCACTGATGCAGGCTGTTTTTTTTCCCCTCTCCYTGTATTCACCCAGTCCTAACAGAATTCTAGGTCCAGCTTCACCAAGAGTTTCTCTTTACCTCTTGTAATCACCTGTATCTTTCAGATCAACTCTTCTAGAAAGACTCTCTTTCCTTTACTCATGTCTACCATTTTGTTTATGTTACCATAAAAAATTGTCTTTCTTCAGTGTAGAACTAAATGATTGCACTGCCTCTTCTGCCTTCTTTTTTACCTGCTTTCCTGTAAAAAATGGAATTTGAATTTTTTGTTTGCTTCTGAACTCCAAAACATTGGATTACCACCTGGATAGTCCTAAGTACGTAAATATCTCTAGTGAGACTTTACTCTTCCTCTTTGTTGATTCTAACTTCCTACTGCACAATCTAACATGTCATATTGCTTTGTTTCTCTGTGTTGGCTGCCATGATTGATAAATCTTGGATAACAAAACTTGTCACTTACCATATCAGCAAACATGAAGTAAAAAAGCTGATGGGACARGGAGTAATCTGAACAACCAGGCTTTGTCATTATATTCCTACAGGTGCTTGTGACAATGCAGGACTTTCCACTTTCTTTCCTGTATAGGAACAGCAACAGAGTTCCTGAGTTTGATAYGAACTGCTCAGATAAGACATGTTCTGCTTCCTGTACATGTGCAGAAGATTGTAAATCTCATTCCCTGCTTGTCAGTGTAAACGTTAGCAGAAGGTAGAAACGCCTCGTAAAACAGTGGCAGTAAAAAAATACCTGCCTGTATTTTTAAAACATACCATGTTCCCAGCAAATACGTCAAGCACGAGTCACTCATTTCCTCTGTAAGACACTTAGTACTACCAAATGCAGTGTAGGACAGCAAGGAATCAGTTTGGTTCCACGACTGAGGAAAGACCCAAAAATGTGGTCCTAAAATTGGTTCAAATTCTGAAAGCAAATCAAAGAAGTCCCATAATTAGTGTTGTGGTGGAGGGAGTTGCCAGGTCCTGCCTGATTTCTTAAATGTCTGTGTGTACCCAAGAGTACTCATGCATGCGTATGCATGTAGCTAGCTATTCTGCAGAAATATCCATTTAAAGTCTGTGTCTGAGGTAAAGCCATCTTGTGGACACACCATAGAGTGAGGTGCTTTCTTTCTGCCCAAAGCAACAGAAGCAAAATGGACCCTATAAAAACAAATGGCAGCGCCACAGAATGATAGGTATGTAATTTAGAAAAAAGCTATGCCAGAAAAAACTCTTATTTTTCAAAATATATTGATTAAGTGGCACTGCTACTCCACTGTCAAGCCACCAGGGCTTTGAAGAGACCAAACAGGGATGTTGTGAAATAGACAATGGATTTAGTTCTAGTGACTTTAAAAAATGCACTGGGCATATAATGCAAAGATGAGCAAGCCTGAAACTAATCTCTCTGTGACTCAGAGCTAACTATCCCTGCTATGCAGACTTGCCCTCAGTGAATCAAAAAAAATCAGCAGCAGGATCATAACTCCCAAGAACTCAAACTTGTGCGCTGACGTTCCAACTTCTCACTAGCCCTTCTTTTCTAAGCATTTCCAGGATGTATACCAAATATTGGCTTCAGTCTAAGTAAATCGTGCTTCTTCACTTGCATCTTTGTTCAGAGTCATTGCATAAAGGAAAAATATTGTAATACAAATAGCTCAAACTTGAACAAGAATTATTTTTCTTTACCACCATTAGTACAACTTACTTTTACCTTTGAAATATTTGGGATCATTCTGTGCTAGAAAATGTTTTGCTCTTTCAATCAAAGAAGACAACTTCCTCAGCAAGCTTTCAATTTGGGCATGCTGAGCAAGAGATTCATGTGCTGACAATGATTTTTCTAGGATTCCTTTCAAATAACCTGCAGAAAGAAAGAAAGATTTTTGCATAAGAGCATGAACTCCCAGCCCATCCCTTATTTTTTTTTAATTGTAAAATACAGAGTTTTGTAGCTCTCTCTAGTGACTGCCATCCCCCCCAACACACACTTTTATTTTCTTTAAGTGAGATGTAACCTGGATAATGTTAAGCAATCCAATCCAATGTACTATTGTGCTAATCTAAGGAGCATCTCATTTTGTTTGATTAGCAAGTACCTTACTGCCAAGCAGAATGCTACTGTAACTAGAAGCCAAACTATTTCTTGATGTAATATGAAGAAAGAAGGAAGAAACTACAGCATGGCAATATGTTAAGCTGATTKCTGTAAGATGACATGTTTTGATGTTGCAGAGGAAATCAAGTACTTCTATATTCCTCCTTTTTTCTTTTTTTCTTTTTCTTTTATACATGTTAAGTCTTGGGAAAACAGTTGTGTTTGTTCTGTAAATACAGGCTTTTGCATAGACGAGCTGTCTGAAAGTTTGTTCTGTGCTTCAGGCTTTTGGTGTGGAGTCCATTCTTTTTTTGCAAACCATGAATTAGAGGTTCCAGGAAGGAAAGTGGCTGTGTACACACTGATTCACCTCAACTCCAGGAGAAACTGTGTTCTCTTACTTTGGAGGTACTATAGTCCATATCAATGGTTTCTTCTCCATTGAAAAACTGATTTGGAAAATTCCAGACAACATTTCCTGGAAGAAAAAAACTAACGCTTTATGTGGGAAAAACATAATATTATGAGCTTTCAAAATCATATGTGTTTGTTTAGCCTTCTATGGTTATATAACTTCAAAAATACATAAAAAAAAGATGATCTCTAAAATAGTCACACATGCACAGGTGATTTCTGAAAGCAATTTTCATGACTCTGGGACTAGATTGACTTTTTCTGAGCACTTGAAACTAGGTATACTAGGAAAGAGGTTGCCAGCTGGTCTTATACAGCGTGCTTCAGCTTTCGGCTGCCTCTCAGACTTCTCTGCAGGGAAGGCAATTAAGGAGACAGTTGTTGAGACAGATCTTAGCTCTTCACTGTTTTCACATTATTTATGAAGCTGACTTCACATCCAGAAGAGGAAAAAGTATGGTATAGTTTCAATGGCTGCTAATCCAGCAAGGCTCAATCAGCCAGATAGTATCTATAGGGGGGGGGGGGGGAAGGGGGAAGAGGATTTATCAAATGCTATGAAGTTCTCTACATGGACCAAGGGATCACTCATGCTTCTTTTGTAGCCAGGGACTTATTAATCAGATGTGAGATGGCTGATAATCACTTCTCTTGTTATATGTTTGCATACTGTACTTTGTGCTCCTGTGAACCTGGCTTTAGGCTGTTCATAGGGAGTTGGAAATGCTCACAGTGCGTTCTGTTAGTCCTTTAATTTCTGTATAAAAAGAAAAATGCAACACATGATAAACAGCGGTAAATGCTACTGTTGACTGGTTGYGGATCTGTTTGTGTTCCAAGCTTACGTTAGTGATGTTACATTACTACTTTTATTGTCTTCATACAAACTACACTGGCTTCTTTTTTAAAATAAAAATCCTCACCCAAATATCAGATCTTGGCCCTTTATAGAGGTGACTGGAATTTATCCACACACACAAAGCAGCCACATAGACCATCTCCTACTCAAGAGCATCTCCTGCACACTGGAAGGAGCGTAGATGGGCTCAGAGAGTGCTTCCGCTCTCTCTGCTGCACCTACAGTTTGGGTGAGGAAGGTACTGAAAAAGGGCTAGGGGACAATGCCATTGAATTCTCATCCCAGCCTCAGCCATGGCCCCTTGGGAGATGGCAGCATTGCTGCTGAATGTAGTATGGAGCATGCATAAGTTGACTGTGACTTGCATTACTCCCCAAAATTGTAAAAGCAACTTGTATCAATTGTTAGGTTGAGTTATACAGGAAGATACAATAAGCAGCATTATCAAACAGATTAGAGTTTGAAATACTCTTCTTGCAGCTCATTCCATTCCTCCCAACACAGAGATTAACCCAAGTGATGCCTTGTAAAAAAATAAGAAAAAACAAAGTTTCTTCTAAGACATACATTTTATATAAAGAACAGCTGGATCACTGCTGCTGTTGTCACATTTAAGGAGCTAACTCTTCAAAAAGAAGAGTCTTCTCTTTTTCTTTTTCAAAAAGAAGAGTGAAGACTTCAAAACTAAGAATTTGGAAATCTTACAGGATACATCGTGATACTAGCAATCAGGTCTACTTACATAAAAAGCAAATTTAAAGGTGAGAAGGTTGGTATCAGCTTAGTCTGACATTTTTTGAAGCAACTGAGTGTCAGTACCTTGCAAAATATGAAATCCCAACACCGCATCTAAATTGATGTCCTGATACTGACTYTCCATGAAGAGAGTCGCCTTCTCAAGCGCAAAGATGACAGGGCTCTTCACATCAGGCTCACTTTTCAACAAGCTGGACTTGGAGAGAGCGAGCAGCAGCAAGAGGAGAGTGCAGGACATGGCTACTCTGTCCAGAGACGCTCGTGTAAGCTGCAAACATCAGCTGCTTGCTGCGGCTCCTATTCTGTGTGACTGGATGCTTCCCCTTGCCTGCATAAGCACAGGTACGCTGCGGTCTCGCAGAAAGCCTGGCTGCTATCTTCAGTGCTAGGTGAGTGTCTTGTTCCTTTTAACGTCAGCCGAAGCACTTGGCGATTCGGTTTGCCAGRTCAAATCCAGTCCTCTGTCCTTAGCGTGGGTTCAGCATCTGTCAGCAGCAATTCGTTGGGAGGAATCTGTCGGCCTGTGCCTGAGAAAGGGAAATCATCTCCGCGCAGCCAGGAGGGCCCGTGTTGGTGCAGGTGCACCCACGGGCAGGTGGGGGACGTGCTGCGGGGACTGGTAAAGGCAGATCACTCTTCACAGCACGAATCGGGCCTCGTCCCGCTCCGCGCCCCGGGGCCAAGCRTCCGGCCCACCACGGCCGTGGCCACCTCTGGAGCGGTGCGGGGAGCGGGGCAGGCTTTGCCAGCGTTCTCGGAAGAAGGGGGAGTTGCGGGTGTGGAAACGAAAGGCTAAGGAGAGGATGGGCTTCGCCGCACGCTACGGCACGCGGGGCCTTCACCCGGGGAATTCCTTCTTCCCGTACCCAGGCTCAACGCTGCCCGGCTGGAGAGGCCTAAGGGAGCGGCTGCGTGGCTCCGCAGCGTGTAACCTACGCGGAAAGACGGACTCGGCCCCCCCCGGGGTTGGCAGATCTCGCGGCGGGGAGCGCCCGGCTCCGGAGCACCGGCCTCGCCGGCCGGGAGGGAGGGAGGGAGGGAGGGAGGGAGCGGGCGGCGCCGCGCCGCGCCGCGCCCC
>NW_028186326.1:310286-328110 GCF_003343005.1 Rhea americana
GGCGGCGGCGGCGCGGCCGTTAACGGTCGGCCGTGCGCGCGCGGCCGCGCTGTGGCGGCGCCTCTCACGACAGCTCTGTGATCCTCTTCCAGAGACGAAGCCGCACAGCGACGTTTTGGACAACGAAAACATCCGGATCGTGYCCATCTCGGCTCTTAAATCGTTGCAAGGTAAGTTTAATCGGGCGGCGGCCGTTCTGCTTTGAACTCGCTCGTGAACGGTTGTTTTGGAAGGTAAATTATGAGGCAGGCTGCTGTGGCTGCTGGCGTTCAGGGGGTGGCCCGGTGGGCGAACAAGCAGGAGTTCGGCATGCGGAGGCATAAATCCGCTCCAGAATTACGTGCTGGTTTATCCTAGCAGTGTGCACAGGCTGCAGATAATTACTGCATTTCTGCGTATTGGGAGTACTCGCATCTGTGATTTTGAAGCGCATTAATCCACTTCTGATCAGGTTGGAATAAAAAGGGCGAATATTTTATTTTTTCTTTCTGTGTTTGTATGTACTTTGTTTTTTCTTTTTAGTCGTAGTTTTTTTTTTTTTTTTTTTTTTTTTTTTTTTTAAACAGAGTGCTGTTGCTTTAAAATTTTCCTTTTTTTTTTTTTTTTAAACAGAGTGCTGTTGCTTTAAAATTTTCCCTGAGAAGATTATTGGTTTTATATGAAATGCAAGGTTTTGTTTGGAGGGCTGGAGTAATAGTCTTACTAACTTTTTTGTCACTTTTGCAGTTGGCCCTAAGATTTTCCAGTATGTTGTAAAAATTATTGCCCAAGCAACGCAATTACTGTACACAATGTTGAAGATAGACCAGCCGTCCTATGTTCTTCTTCAGGTATGTTTTGTGTGTGTAATTTTGATTAAAAATAGATAGTATTACATTACAGGGCATTTTTTTTTTAGCAGCCTGGGACATTGTTCTAAATATTTTAGAGCTGCAACTGACTTATTCAATAGTATTAACCTATTTATAAAATACATATTTGGTTTTAAATTTTGATTTTCTTTTTCTGTTGATACCTTATCTTTGTTTTTCCCGTTAATTTTTGAGATTTCAGACATTATTGGCATGGACACTTATGAAGAATAAATCTTGATGGAGAAGCTTGTATGTTTATTGGAGGGGAACTTTGATCCAGATTTGACAGTAAAATTTGAAAATTTGAAATGTCCATCAGTATTCATAGCAAAATGGAAATTATACAGTTGGAGAATACAAAATTGTTCATTACAATTCTTAAAAGCAATGTAATTTTAGTCTTTTTTTTTTCTTCTTTTTCTGGTAGTTGCTAAGCGTTTGTCCATTGACCATAGTCTTACACTATTTGTTTTATGTATTAAACAGAATCCTCCAGGTCTACCTAGTATAGCTGTTGCCTGGGTAGTGTGTCTTATATGGAGAAGCAAACTGATAATTGATTGGCATAACTATGGATATACTGTGATGAGTCTAATTCATGGAAGAAATCACCTGCTAGTACAAATTGCAAAATGGTTTGTATAGTAATTCTTCTTCTCTTTACAAATTATGTATCTTTGCAATATTCAGAAGAATGGAGAGCGGAGAGCAGAGTGTAATTAGCAAAGGGCTAATTCTATAGAGTTCTGAATTTTGCTGTCTTGAACTTGTTTCCTTTTCAGAAAGCAAATTCTGTAAAATGCCTCTGTTAATGTATAGGAAGGTGATAGTAGGTGGCTTTCTGCAAAACRTGCTAAAAAATAAATCTAGGCTGTTCTATTCTATAAACTAATTTATGTAATCTGAAGGAAATATATTAATCTCTAATGGAATTTGTGAGCAGCTTCTAAAAGAAAACCAGTCTTTCTGGTATGTATTGTAAGATTCCCTTTCAGCCTYAAGGTTAAGGAATATTATTCCAGATAGATGTGTGTGTACACACAATGCAAACTGTAAAGAATGCACATCGTTGTAAGAAGTCCAGGCTCTAAAAAGGCCTATTCATTTTAAACCTAAAAGTGAAATATGATATTCCAGTACAATGTAGATGCATGCCTGTAGTATGTGAGCTATCTATTAATAAGAAATTAAATAAGAAATTAAAGTCTTAGAAACCTGTGTGTTTTGGGGTTCGTTTCTCTCTCTCTCTCTCTTTTTTTTCTTTTTTTCATTGCAACTGTTGAGCAACTGCTATTTGGCTATTGAGATTACCTGTCTGTGATTCCTAACGGAGATTTAATTTTTTTCAGGTATGAAAAGCTTTTTGGGCGTTTGTCAGACTACAACTTCTGTGTCACTAACGCAATGAAAGAAGATCTATGGGAGAAGTGCAATATAAAGTAAGTCAAGTACCTCTAATGCTATTATGTGCATACTTTCGGTAAGATTAAAATACATAGCCCTGATGATTCTGGATATAGAGAAATTTTACAAAGGAACTTTCCATCTATCACCACATTAGTTCTGTTTTTAATGAGCTAGTGAAGTGTAGGCATTCAAGAATCTTCATTAGCTTTCATAATTAACACTTCATCGACTACGAGGTGGGAATCTAGATTTTATGCAACTTTGTTATGAAGCTGCCTATAGAATCAGACTGAACGTCACTAATCTCTGCATTAACTTACACTTAGTCTGTCCCACAAATTTTCCTTTTGTGATCATAGAACTTTAAAATCAAGGCTTCTCAGGCACAATTATGAAGTAAGTTTAAAAAATTTGGATAATTAGGTTTACAGTTTTTATGGTTGTGTTACCTCCCTTGAATAYGCACTTAAAAAGGGATCCTTTGTTACTAGATTCACTCTAATATGTCGAGTTTTCAGTATTTCAGAAAACTTTAAGAATATGAAGTCATAAGAATCAAATGATTTTTTTTTATTAATTATTTTTTCTGTGTTATAATCTTGTAGCCTGTCATTCTTTCTTTACCTTTTGCATTTTGTTAAACTATTTTTTATTTAACTTGTGAATTTATTTCATTACAGGGCGATAACTTTGTATGACAAGCCAGCTTCTTATTTTAAGGAAACACCTTTAGAACTTCAGCATCAATTATATATGAAGCTTGCCAAAGTCTATGAACCTTTTAAAGCACAGTATGTGTAAGTAAAAAAAATGTAATTACAGTCCTTAACTGAATGACATAAGGCTAATGTTAGTTACTAGAAATATTTTTGTACAGGGTCACAAGTTAGTGAACATCAACAGGCAGAGGGGTCTTCATGTGTTCTTGGCCAGGAGGAGATGATGTGCGAGTTACCTTAATTGTCACTGAGAGTGGCTAGAATAAGTGAAATCATTAAATAGCAACAACACAATTCTTAATGTGTAAAACAATACAAATATATTTTWAAAAAATCGACCTAAGTACTGAGGAAATATCTAAACGGTGAAAGGCAGCAGTTCTGTTTGCTGCTGATCTAGAATGACACTGACTGGATGCTACGTTGGTAGTATCCTTTCTATTCGTTTACTGTGGAGAGTTTTCGAGATCTTTGTGCAAGTGTTAGCTTTCCTCTCTGGCTATCTACTATAAGCTATCTACTATAGCAGATATGTAGGGTATCTGGTATAGTAGATAGCTTAACTTCATGTTACTTGACCCAACTAGAACCTTTAAAGGAGGAGAAAGCCATAGCATATGGCAGTTTCTCTTTGAAAATTTCCRGCACAGAATGCATAAATGTACTACGGGCCACCATCACCATCAATACACATTTAAGACAGAGATGGAAAGACAGACTGATTGCTTTACCAACTTGTTAAGGAAAATAATTTGTTAGAGGATGGAATCATGCCTATAGCAGTAGTGTTGCTAGGCTCTTAGTAGGAATACTAAAATTGAAAAATGATCTCTTTTATGATCAGGTGTCTCTCTGCAGATCAGTACCACAATAAATATGTTTTCAGAGAATTTGAGCAACAAATACAAAATAAAGCATTTGGAAATTGTTACCGGTTAAACGCAGTATTTCCTTCTGTGTTTTTTGGCTGTTTGTGTAGTCTATATTTAGAAAATTCTGTTTACTTAGTACAGAGTCTGTCAAATCGAGTGCTGAGAGGTCTGCCTTCACAGAAATGGATCATAAAAATGGAGGCGTGATAAAAACTAGAGGACGGCCAGCTCTTCTAATCAGCAGTACGAGCTGGACAGGTTTGGAAATAAATCATTTGTTTTTAATATTTGACCACAGTTTAAGAAAAAATAAAACTAGGACTGTTTTCTGCTTCCCCACATGTGATGCTTGTCATGCTAAACAGGCATTATCAGCGCTAAAGCTGCATTTTTCTTTGATTTGGTAGGAAGAATTTGAAGATTCATTGTATAGAATATGCTTCAATGGCTAACAATGAGTAATTAAAAATATGTATTTTTTTATTAAAGAGTTACAGATGAGATGCTGAGATTTTCTGCCTTTTTTTAAAAAAACTTTCACTATAAACATGATCTTGTATGGTGCTGTAAAATGACCCTAAGAAATTATAACTTCTAACTCTTTTATTTAYAAGTATGTGTATTACATACATTTTTCTCACCTTTTTTTTTTGTCTCTCTGAAAAAAGAGAAATGGAGGAAAAAAAATCTATTGCTAGTAACCATGCACAGAATTGTTGAGAACTTTGAACTAACAGCGCAATTTCTACACTTAAAAATTTCTAGTTTCTGAAGTTAGATGATTAACTTGATAAACTGTCTTTTAGGGATGTGCAGTATTTGTGGTTTCTTTATCTGAAAAGTTGCCAATAAGAGGAGCAAATAAGCATTGTGTGTGGTATATAATTTTATCTATGAAAATAATAGTTACAGAAGATTTTCAATAGGAAAAGCATATTCCATGCTTAATAATTATGATTTTCTCACCTTCACCTAATAATGATTGTTATTTTAAGACAATAGGTTATTACAAATAATAGTAATATGACTGTCGCTAATAAAGCCCTCTCTTTCAGAGGATGAAGATTTTTCTGTCCTTTTAAAAGCTTTAGAAGGTAAGTTTTAAGGAATTCATTTCAGCTATTCAAATGGATATGACTGTGTTCTGATCAGTTATGAAGGATTTCTACAAACAGTGCTTCTAAATTCAAGTGAAAATAACAATTGCATTTGAAGACGTGCCAGTGGTTTAAGTGTAGAAATTAAAATAGGTGCAACATCTGGATTCAGTCAGAGCAGTTGTTGGGGGGGGGTGTATTTCTAAATATCTTGCAAATTGCAATTTTACTTTATAAGCTATTATATGTACTTTCCATAAGCATTTGAAAATAAGAAAGATGGAAATGTGTTGATTTATTTGGTAGACTTCACAGCTGCAGTTTCTAAATATGTTGAAACAGCTGATCTGGGGAAGTTGAACAAATGATTTATGAATAGTGCATTTCAAACATACCATTATTTATTTCTATAAAAGTTTGTTTGCTAAATTTACAACTCTTACTAGGTATTTTTTTAAAGAAATAGCTGAAGTAGGAAATAATGATTTGTTAACTGGGGTGATTCTGTAATCAAAGAAGTGTCCATATATTCATCAACTTGGAACTTTTTTTTTTTTAATCTAGATTATGAAAGGTATATCAACGAGGGAATCAAGCTTCCATCTTTAGTATGTGTGATAACAGGTAATGGTTTCTTTGGTTTAGAGTTCTCTTTCAGTGCTTACAAAAGATTCCACTTCTACCATCACACTGTGCTAGCTCTTTTACCGATGGTGAAGAGATAGGACAGACAGACTGTTGTCTTTATGTCTGATTATAAATAAATGTAATAAATAATTTGGACTGTTGAAACAAAGTATCCATGTCATATTTGTAAACAGGAGAATTTCTCAGCCCATCCATCTAGTACTGCTGTGTATTACTTCAGTTTCAGCATACTTGAATCTTAGCATTTTGAACATTGAGATACCGCAAGCAAAAGAAATGCAAAATTCTGATGTTTGACATGTTAAGCAAAAAGGTTTTTCTGGAAAAGAAGATACACCGATCAAACAACCTTTGAAAAAAAGTGACGTAGATGGAATGGATGCTGTTTGGTTAATTTTCTCATTAATAGTAAATTAAAATTGATTTTTTTTCTAGGGCCATTGTGCTGATGAAACTTGTCATTAGTTGTTTTCTTATGTCTGTAGGCAAAAAGCAGGACAAGACTGGAAGRTACTGATGGCAAGCTTTTCTAATTACTGTTTTAAGAGATTACGTCTAGATTCATGTCCCTTTCAAGGGAACTTAGTCTCTTAGGTGTCTTCTGGGGGCATCACAGAGCGTATCTTTTCTGACTTGCCTGAGACAATAGGGATTTTGTCAACTATTCACTATGATGGACAGAGCACACCTTATTTTCAGACATACCAATAAAATCACTATTTTTTTTCCCCGTTTTAAATAGGCAAAGGACCCCTAAAAGAGTACTACAACCAACTGATTRATAAATTACACTTCAAACATATCCAGATCTGTACACCGTGGCTTGAAGCTGAGGACTACCCTCTTTTGCTTGGTAAATAGTGGATTACTAAATAGACATGAGAATGTATGAAAACAAATYAGTGAAGTTGCAGATAGCTGATCCAGATTTTGCACAAGTGTATACAGTAGGTSAGTGAAATTGCTCATTAATGACAGGAGAGATGTATAGTGCTTGTATTTCTTCCTCATGCCAGCAAAATTGCAAAGCTTCTGTAACTATACAGTATTTCTTAGCTATTTTGAGAAGCAGACTTAGTATCTGCATTGCTACTTTAATCTGGTCTTTGCAGTCCTCCATTTGTATAGGTATGCTGAAATACAATATGCCCAGTTCAACAAAACAAATAAATTTTTTTTTTGGCTGAGCAACAAGAAGCAGCTGAAATTCTAAATTAACATTTCTTTGGAATAATGTTCCCTCAGCATGTTCCTTGTAATAGCATAAGGTGTGAGCAAGCCTAATACGCGTAGTAAAATACAAATTCAACTTGATCTGCTTTTTTAGAGACTGCTCATTTATCTGGCTTTAAAACCTAGGTAATTKGGTGATTTCTGAATAATAAATATAGTGTCTCTAAAATGATAATGTAATTTCTCTTTTTTTGAAGTTACGTGAATTGGAAGAAGTTGCTAGTGAGCCATGAAGCACATCTTGTCTGCATTCGGATAGTTTTCCTGTACGCTTACCATTTTTAGGAGATTAAGGGACAGAAAGGTTGCTTAAGATATGTGAGGCTTTTAAATTCCCTTTAATTTAATATCAGCTTGTCTAGTATGTTTCTAAAGCCTGGCTAACTTTAGTAACAAAAAATGCTGTATAWTATTTTTTTAGTACCTGAAATTGAGTCAATCCAGATGGTGTTGAAAAGTGGCTCATGCCAACCGTAGAAATAAAAAAGTTTACAGTAAGATTAAAAGTGTTGCATTCAGAGAATTTAGGCTGTTGGTTTTGTTTGCTTTTCAGGCTCTGCAGATCTAGGTGTGTGTCTCCATAAATCATCCAGTGGTTTGGATTTACCTATGAAAGTGGTAGATATGTTTGGCTGCTGTTTACCTGTATGTGCAATACACTTTGAATGGTAAGAGCTTGCTTATTCTGATATAATTTAAGTTGATGATTTAAAAAAAAGTTTTTTTTTTCTTACAAAGCAACCAGCAGCTTCTCCATCTATCAAATGTGATTCCAGTATTATGCCATATTTTTTTTTGATTCAGTAACATAAGTGGTAGAAATCAATGTTGTTTTATTTAAGGACATTTAAAATRTTAACAGTAGATTCTACAAAATGGAGAGTACTTAGTGGAACCAGTTGCCATAAAGAATAACCACCCTGTAATCTCAAGAGGATCTGATACTTTGTTTCTGTATACTTAATTAAAAAATGCTTCCTTCTGCATAGACGTGTGTAGTTAGCCATGCGATACACAGTTCTTTGGGGAAACAAGGGCTTTTATAAAGAAAAATACATTCTTTGTGCTGTTGATGTCTTGATAATGCTGTGACTAGTAAATAATACTTTTCATGTGATTCTTAGAATGGAAGATTGTATCACTTAAAACTACTTACCAGAAAAAAAAAATCTTAAAGTTGTTTGTGATAGACTGGCACAGTTCAGTTGACCCTCTTCTGCAGGACAAGTTTAACCTTGTAAATATCTTTGCACCTAGCGAGGTTTCCCCAGTCATTCCTTTCTACCCCTTGCCACCATTCTTCCTTCCTTTCTTGTGCTGGCAGAAGTTTATGAAAATCCCAAGAGTCRGACCATAGACAGACTTGCCTCGTGGGTTAAAATTAACCCATGAGGATCACTGTCCTAAATTGTAATGTACATTGAAATGAATGGCACAAAAACAGAGAGAGGGCACTTTTCTACAGTAATGGTAGACCTGGATAAGCTGACATGTAGAAGGGTGAACAATCTTTAAATTTACCTGGCTCCTCTATCCCATTTTGTCAGGAATGAAGCTCATACATACACATCCAGAATCTTAATGTTA
This sequence comes from Rhea americana, assembly GCF_003343005.1. NCBI lineage: Eukaryota > Metazoa > Chordata > Aves > Rheiformes > Rheidae > Rhea > Rhea americana. Next base: position 318,704 of record NW_028186326.1, read on the forward strand.
CACTCATCATAATACAGTATCTGCAGGCAGTGCTATGTAACTTTTTAAACATGTATGTCCCACTTGCTGCTTTTTCTCTCATGCTTKCTTCTATGATTTTTGTTCACAGTTTACATGAACTTGTGAAACACAATGAAAATGGTCTGATATTTAGAGATTCAAATGAGCTTGCTGAACAGCTGAAGGTAAGGGCTTGACTGATTTTCTTTCTTTCTTGTTGGCTATAATTAGAAAGGTATTACTGTGTGAGCTATCTTTTCATATCTGATTATCATCTATGTATTTTGTGTTCTCAGAGGATATTCTTTTGCCTGGTAAAATGTGGCTTATTGGCCAAATTTATATTTGTATATGAATCTGAAAGTGTCAATAAGATTTTAAATACTGTCATCTTACATTATTTAGAAGATCAGACCAAAGAGCTTCCTTCTTATGTATCACCATAGTTTAGGGTAAAAAATGAAAAATGGGAAGGCTAGAATGMGTCTAAGAGGTAATAGCATTTCCCTCTCCCTCTCATTTTATTTCATTTTATTTTATTTTTAACAATTTRCAGATGCTTTTCTTGGAATTTCCTACACTGGAAGGCAAGCTTAACAAATTCAGAAAAAATCTTCAGGCATCCAAGCAGCTGCGCTGGGATGAGAGCTGGGACCAGACTGTTCTTCCTCTGTTTAGGCAAAACAAATGACTTCTTGCGGGAGAAGGAGAATGTGGGGGAAAAAAAAAACTTCCTGGATGTGCATAGATGTGATAAATGGTGAATAAATATCTTATTTTGATTTTGTTCCAGTTTTTAATCATTTCAACTAGGGATAAGCATTTCAACATACCTCATTCTTCACAATTTGAGTCTCTGCAAGTAAGAATAGTACTGAAGTTGCAGTTGAGATCGTCATGTGCTGAATATGTAAGTATTGAGGAAAGATATGGTTTCTGCCCCAAAGAGCTTGAGCCTTGCCATCTGAACTGCCTTTCCTTACGACTTGGAATTAGCCTTTAGAAAGTGGGAGAGGGGTTGAACTACTCATACCTTCAAAATCTATTACTTTTTTAAAGATTACTCTTCGGTGTAGATAATGAATGTGTGTATGAAGTATACCAATTATACCTACTGCACATGCAGTATATATTACTTGTAACTTTTGYAGTAAGCACTTCAGGTGATTTGAGATTTCTTTTCACTCTTAAGTGGGAGATGCTTTTTATTTGAACTGAGCGTGCTGGGGGTTACTATTTTTTACTTTTAACAATTCATATTCTTGGCTAGTCTTCCCTAGACAAATAGTGAATATCTTCTTTGTATGTTTTTTATGAAGGGAGGACCATTTAGCTTCAAAGTTCTTCAGACAGCTCTTCCAATGAGTGTTGTCCTTGTACACTGAAGTAAATGTGCCCGTTTACCTCAAGAAATACCGTAAAATGTATTCCTATTTGAACAGATGAATACAAGAGGAAAAAAGATTAAAGTATGTATTATCTAATAAAAAGGCACTTCAYCTTCTGAATGCTCACTCAGGTATATCCTTGTTTTCTTATATAGCTAGTATTCGTATGCAGACCCAGTACTTAGGGCTGCTTATTACATCATCTTTATGATTCTTTGTAAAATACATGCCAGTCATTTAAAGAGTAAATGTGCTTGATTTTATCATATGGATGCTGCTTGGACAAGTAAAGATAGGATGATGGTTTAGCTTTGTTCATTTTCTAGTTCTGCTAGACTAACAAATGTTCTTCCCTGACAATTAAAAAATAGTTCTGTTTGTTTCAGTTACTTTATTAATGGCTGTTTCAGGAAACTGGGCAGGCTACCCAAAATCTTGTCTGTCTTGGAGCTGCACTTTTGCTCTGCTTATTTTGCCATTCTCAGCTGTCTTTGGAGAATGACARTTTCTGCTGGCTTTCTAAAAATTGTACTTTTGCAGTGTGCCTAAACAATTTTTTTTCTTAACTGGAATTAAATATTACTGAATCTTATAGGAGGTGCTATGTGTGTTCTGATTCTTAATTGGTAATGCCTCAGTAATTGCCCTTAGTATTCTCTGTCWAGAGCTAGGGCAGTACAAAATGTTGTTCACTACAAACATTCACTTGGTGACTTCCCATAGTAAGTGCTCTCTGATCATCTTGGTAAGCACTGTAGAGTAATGACAACTATTTGAGAACTTGAAAACTAACTTAAATAGGATCTTAAGAAATAAAGAGCTGTACTTTCAAAGAGGTTTGTACCTTAATAATGAACCTTTGATTTAGCTGAAATAAGAAAAAAAATTGCAAAGATGTTTTCAGTTATTTTTCCATACTACAGTGAGTTGATGTAGTATTTTCTTCTTGCAGCTTAAATGTGGGTGTRTATATATAAAAAAAAGTCACTGTTGTTCTAAGTTTGGCATATCAGATATGTTACGAAAATGAAAGTATTTTTAATTCCTTGTACCAGCCCAGGAAAGTACTTCGTTAAGAYTAAGATGTATATGAAAAATAATCAGCACTAGCTGGACAGTCTAAACAGCCGTCCCACTCGCTTAGTCCCAGCCTACGGAAAGTCATCTAGATAATGTACAATTAAGATCAGCTCACTAAAGCTTGTCTTGCTTATAAACTAAAGAAAAATGTTAGATGGCTTATCAGGCCCACCTTTCAGCACTCCTAATTCAGTGGTGGTAGATCATTACAATGAATTCTTCACTAGTGTTTTTAAACTAGCTTACTTAGTAATTGTTTAGTATCTGCTTTTGTCAAACTGAATAGCCATTTGCTAGCGTTCCCTTTCTCTTTTAGTCCTGTGTTACAGTACACGCTTTCTTTTGATAAAGTGATTGTTGATAGGGATTTGGTTCCACTAGTAGGAACATGAAAATATAAGGTCAAGTTGCTTACTGCAGGAGATTGGCAATTTCATTTCTCTACTGACTGGAGAATGAGCCATAAAGATTTACTACTGACTTTTCACTGTTTTCCAACAAAACCCTGTCTGATTGTATATCAAGGCCCTTTTAGCTAATGATATGCACAGGAAAGTGAATTAGGCACTTCTCTAATGTAAATGATAATGCTGAACTCTTCAGATAGGTTTCATTTTCCTACAACAATACTTTTTTAGATCAAAAAAAAGCCACAGAAGATGAAGATYGGAAAAAAAAGCTTTACAAAACTTACAAGCAACATGAAGAATTTTGTGCCAAGCAAGATAAAGGAGCTCCTGTTTGGGCTGTGAGCATGCATGCATTCCATAAATAATACCTTTTGAATTCTTCCCCTTCTTGGGGAGAGGTGGCTAAAACAAAAACATGTAATGGGTTTACTTCTGTATATCTGATATTGTTCAACTTGAATAAGACAACTCTTCAAGTTATCTATCATCTACCTCTTTCCCTTCATTGCTGTGGGAGGAGGATACTAAGTATTTGTTTTCTCTTAAGTAGCTTTTAAAACAAAGTACAGATGTGGAAGTCAAAACAGGAGAAAGCAACACATTTGGTTATTTGCTTCAATTAATACTGTCAAGCAGGAAAATGATTAATGGATTATCAGAAGTTTCAGAAAAGGTGAGATAAATTTTTCCTTCTTGCAGTACACCTACACCTAGACAAAAAGGAATGCGGGTGTGGAATATGGTGGTTCTTGTTTTCTGACCAGCCTGAGAGGATGGCTCCCTGATAGCTACTTGTGTCAGTTCTTACGTGAAAGAAGTGTAAATCAAGTTCTGATTTTTGTCATTACTGCAGAGTAAAGATGCATCTAATTTACAGCAGAATCAATTTCCTTCTTTTACAGCATCATATAAATTCGTGACACAATCTACTGTGTTCACTGTAGGTATTACTCATTTTGTTCTAAGATAACTCACATTACAAGTACACAAGTATACATAAACTTATTAAAAAGCTTACGACCATTTGCAAATGGTTTCAATATTAAAAACTATTTATTATTATGAAACATTGTTCTGCTCCCTTTTCAGTAAGATATTCATTCTGTGCTGTTGCAGATGTGCCTCCATGATTTACAAATCAAATACAGTTGAAACTATATAGCTCAGTTCTGTTGCTTGTGTACAGAATCAAAGCACAGTATGATTAGCGCTTTTTCTTTTCCTACAACTTGAAGTCCATAGATGCTCCTAAGGGGCAACAGCTTGTTCACATGCACGCTGACAATTACAGGAGGAACTGTAATGTACTTTTGACAACAGTTTGTGCCTACAGGTGTATCCCTACTGCCTTTTATCTGTTCCTGGAATTCAAGATAATCTTGTACTATGAAATAGCTCCTGTTGATCTGAAAATTATAATTGTATTGGATTTACCAAACCTATATCAATAGTTGTAGAATAGTTACATTTGAATGCAGATCGTAGAGGAAAATACTGTTCCTGTGAGCTGGAATAATCTGCCATCCAATCCCCGTTTTATCTGTGAAGAGAAACACTGGGAATTACATTTCTGCTTAAAAAAAACGAAGAACAAAAGTTGTGTGCCGAGTTCTATAAGAAGAGATCTTTTAGGATACTGTTGAAGCAAGCTACAGGCAAATGCTTATGAGTATGTAGTTTTTAAAACTAACAGGTATGCTTGTGCTATGCAGTCAACAATTATTAACCAATTGCTCAAGGACAGCTGTATAGCCAGTATGCTGCAGAAGACAGACTTCTGAAGAGTATGTGAAGCAAAGTCTAACATTCCTCCTTATTTTATTTATTTTTTTTAATCCTCAAAGATCAGTTAGTCAAGGTAAAGTTTTAGGCTGTGTCTGGAATGTTATCACTACAACAGTGCAGCACAGATGTTTTTCCTCCTTTAATCTTAATTCTAATAATCTTTCCTATTACTACCAAGTTTGCAATTCATCCCAAGCTGGCACTATAACARATGTGAGTTATGATAGACAAGATGTAGCAAAAAGCTGAGATCCAATCTTCTGATCAATCCATGTGGGAAGGTCATGGCTCTTAGGCTGACCTCTGCTGGATCCAGCTATAGCATAAGAATCTCACTATCAGAAAATAGCTATCACTAAAAAAATGCTCCTGTTCAGCTCTACTACAGATTAAGAACTGGGAAAGAGGCCAAAACTATTGATACACTTAATGAGAAGGCACCTACCAAGTTCAGTCTTGAACTGATGATACGTGTCGGGATTGCGAACTGTGAAAGCAATGTAGACTTCGGGAGGTTTTCCATCTGCTCTGAAAGTGGAAAGTTTTTGTAGCAAACCAATAAGGGCTAAAGTTATCTCTGGATCATATACCACATCTGCACAAAAAGGGAAGTACATAGTATTTATTGAGAAATGGGGAAAAAAAGCAGAATGAAAACTACAAAATGAAAAGATAAAATATTTATTTTAAAGCAGAATGAGTTTTTTTTATTGAGGGGTTAAAAATTTGACAAGAGCTTTTAGAAAATTTATCCTATTGTATGTGCTGTGTCAAGTTGCCTCATCTGTAATATGAGTCCAAACCCATGAAAAATTAGCACTCCATTTTGCAAATGGATTGTCAAATACTGTGTTTAAATTCACACAGTCTTAAATCAAAAAAAAAAAAAAAAAGTGAGCATTGGTACTCTCATTTATGACTGTTCTCAGCAGAATGAAACTAAATCATTAGCATCTGTATTTCAATGGTTGATCATAAAACACTTGATTTGAACTGCAGCAGCTTCTATCTTGAGTAATTTGTTAACAGAAGGAATACTTAYGAAAAGATGTAAAACTGACCATTAAGGGCTACAAAATGTCAGCCTTACTGTTTAGCAGTGTGATTCTGAAGTCCGTCAGTCTTGTTAAGAACTGATGGTTCAAGAGGTGATTGTTCATGACAMAGAAGAATCAAGGCATATGCATGTACCAGTGACAGATGCACCAGTTACTCTTGATGAAACACAATTAAAATCTGTGCTGCAKTAGTTAGTAATGGAACATGATAAATATCTGTAATTTACCCTCAGTTTTGAATTACCTTGCCTTTATGAATCTCAGGCTACTCTGTGCATTCTGTGACAGTATAGTTGGGATTAAATAACATGCAGCAACTTCTTCATTTTATAGAATTCACTATCTATCTAATGTTATGCCTCTGATGACAGAGACGGTATATTTTTCCATTACTTCACCTGAATTCTTAGGCARTTTTTGGTTTGCAAAGCCCCAAATCAGGGAGTAAAAGCTTTTAACTGCAGCTCTGAAATTTTACTACTGCTAAATTTAACATCTTCAATTGTTTATGCAGTCCCTCAAGAGTTGTATGTAAGTTCCAAAAAAGTAACATTTTCTTAATATGCATTATCCCTATGAGACCACCAGTTTTGCCAGACTACCAACTTACTGCTGCATGGTATTACACAAGGAAGCCTAATCAGAAGTGTATGTTACCTGCTGCAATGATGACATCAGGTTGAAGATCCATCAGTTGTTTTTCTGTAACTGAGCCCCAGTCAAGTTCTGCAACAGTTAGTTTTGGTTTTTGGTAATGCATCACTTCAAGCTTTGGGCCTTGCGACTGCATTTCGATATGATTAGCAGTTTCAGGCTCCAAAACAAAGCCATTCAAACAAATGTTTTCTGTCAGCTGTTTGAGAACAGAGTGATGGTAATCACTAAATATATATGCCTTGGGGTTACAGATTTTAGAGATTGCAATTCCAGTGAAGCCGATTCCACTTCCTAATTCCAAGACTGTCCTGAAGGTTAATGGAGTAAAATAAGTATTTATTAGGACTCTAATCTGAATTATGAAATCAGAACATATAAATAATGAAGATGCAATTTTTAAGCATAAGAATTAGTTACTGAAATATGTATAAAACATCCCCTGAAACAACTAGAAGACTTGCATGAGATACAGTATGCAGCTACCCAAAGATAAGGCTTATAACCAAGCTTAAGCTCCTATTCTCGTATCACTTAAGTATGACACTACATCAACTGCAGATCCAACTCCTGTGCATCCCGATAGCGATCCAAATACTCTCTTAGTCAAAATTATGCTATTCTTCTTATAAACCTTCTTCAACTGCCCTGAATTGAATTCCACAAGAAAACGTTTGGATGTTCCAGATCAGACATCTTGCATGGAGATAAAAAAAAATAGTAGTATGCTGCATGAAGCTAAATAATCCTACAGGGAAATCAGATCTCAGATCACTTTAAAACAAAGGCAGAAGATCAGTCTGTAAGATAGTACCTCTTTTTCAGCTGATTTGTCTTGCTAATTTGCTTAATGTCAAACTGGTTTACAGGGCTGGGTTGAGAAAGTTTCTGCCAAGCTTGTTTAGCAGAGATACTTTATGTTTTCTGAGGAAAGAGTAGGGGGTAGAAACAGCAGCCAATGGGATCATCTAGATGTGCTTCTCTTAATCACTTACTTCTCTCTTTCTGTCTGGGCCTGCAGAAATGAGGGAACTTCATTCTCCTGCTTTTGCATACAGTAAAAAAGCATTTCCATCCCTGAGGTGAGACATGTTCCACCGAACTTCAGATGTTTGCAGCATGGTTGTCTCCACCTGAACTGGTTGTCCAGTTCTTTTCATAGTCAATGAAGAGATTTCTAGAGCACAAACCATTTACTTGTAAGGTAGATACTTAAAATAAGTCAGCTGAATCTTTCCCTAGAAGTGTTTGTTCTTCTCCACTGGTTATAAACAGAGTTTAGATAATGAGATGAGATGTAGACATCTGCACTGCAATCATCTGAAGTTAAGTAAAATGATTCCCATCATGGAGCTGAGTGTGCTAATTAAAGTTATTGGTTTGACAGTGGGGTAGCTGAAATTTAATAGCCTACAGAACAGAGGAGGTCAGACTGCATGGTGTAATGGTTTTGTTCTTAATACCTGTCTCAAAGTAACTCTGAAGTCCKGCTGGATTAAAGCTCAGCTGTTGCAGAACAGCACTGACAAGAGCAGCAGTTAGCCAGTGGGGAAAGGCTGTAGTCACTAGGCCCTGAGGCTTACACTGTCAGGAACAAGTCAGCCAGCTTCTTTGTGCCATGCCATTATTATCTAGGAAAATATAGAGGCACTGTTTCTCATTAGTATCTGTGATGTGCTCTGAGATCTTGAGATGTAATTACAAGAGTACTGTATGATTCTTTAATTTCTTAATGATGGAAGAGTGCTTAAGGAAGGGAAATTAGGACTTGCTAAGACTTACCAGTACCTTGCTCACATTTAAAAGTTATGCATTATTTTAAATTTCCGTTATTTGATGGGGTAAATAATATGTATTAATCAAGTTATAGTTGCATAGCTCATTTGTGATATGGATGAAAACACTTTACCACCATTCCCTATCTTTTAGCCATGATGTGATTGTTACCTGTTACTGAAAACTGTAGAATTCTCTATTGCCCATTCAGCAAGATGAAGAGCAGCATCCCATGTGACAAGACCTGTGGTTCCTTGTGAGATGATTGCCACATTCTCAGAAAGGGTAATAGATTCTCCTGTGGGCTGGAAGACACATGCAGGAAGAGAAAAATGCATCAACACAGACAACATATTTTACAGTTTAAAGTCAGTACTAGCACCTGGAGAAAGGTAGGAAGCACTGTGGGTTTCTGGGGGTTACTTTTTAAGCCAATTACTGCTTTGTTTAGATGATTAAAAGTGATTTATAATAATGCAATAGTGTTTTTACCAGTAAGTAGTTTTTGTAACAATGTGTAGATTCTTCTTTATTTAAAATATCTGCTAGTGTATCATACAATTCATCCAAGGSTTCAGCTGTTGTGGATTCATGCTGTGTGAAAGAGAATAGTACAGAATTTCAGTTTTCATTTTATTATTCTTGAAACAGAAACTATACACACATCAAATACATTTCAATACACCTTTGCTATAACATTTTACACTGAGTGCTAATTTTTGTTATTATAGAGAATTCAGCTTGGCCCATAAYGTAAAAATGTATTTTCAAGTGATTTGTAAGAATCCATCTAACAAGACGACCCATCCCAAGATTTTTAAAAAAAGGAGGAGGGCTCYAAGGCGGTTCCAAGCCATATGAAAAGTAAACACTACCTTTTTAATGAGTTCAGTTAAAAAGCTTCTTCGGTACTTGATGGAAGAGGGATATTTTACACACAGGGGGTGGAGAACAGTCTGAAACAATAAACCAACAACTGCAATGAAATCAATTGCCAAGTGAAGATTTTATGAAAGGTGATAAAGGGCCAGAGAAAGACCAGGGAGCCTGTTTGCACCATGAAATGCATAGTGATTCAATCGGTAGTTAAAAGAAGTGATACTGAGCTAGAAAAATAAATTTGGTGATTTCTGATAACTTTGGCAGGGGAGATCTGAGGAAGCAAATACATTCTGCGCTTCTCAAAAAGTAAATAGAAAATTGAGTGGAAAAAAGAGCCCAATTAGCTCTCTCCTCTCTCCTTTTTTTTTTTTTTT
>NW_028186326.1:328135-329188 GCF_003343005.1 Rhea americana
TTTTTTTTTTTGCTGCCTTATTTGTGTGTTTGAACACAATAAATGTTTATGAATGCTGCTAATGGTGATTTAGATCACCGATTTTCTTAATAATTAGAGCACCATTTTGATGAGATCAGCTTGTTTGACTTGTGCATGGCATTAAAGACAACTGTACTCAGATAGGCACAGTGGTCTTTAATTTTGGTGCTAATGATGAACAGCCAAATAACATGAATAAAAGAAWACTGCCTGTTTTGTTGGGCCCAAAGAAAAACAGGTATGAGTTCACCATCCATCTAATTATCAAAAAACAGTGCAAGGCAGCAATTTTTTTTTTTTTGCTTACATTAAGGGGCACCATATGGTCAGAACAGTTTTAGCATGCTCTATAGTACATCTGTAGATGTCCTGACGTTAAGTTAGTCCACATTACCTTGTGCAGTATATCTAACAGCAGTGAGGAATCCGATGAAGTCTTTAGTTCTTGTTCAAGTTCCTAAAATGGGGGGGGGGAGAAGGGGAAGGAGAGAATTTTCTTCATCYTATTTGATATGCTACAATTCAAGCATGATAAGCGCTAATTAGAAAATAAAAGCCGCCCATATTCTGCACAGTAGGAAACAAAGAAGCTGYGGAGGATGACGGTAACATAACCTATTATGCATTAAAAATAGATCTTTACTAATTCATAAGAAAAGCAGTACAAGTCAAAGGTGAAAATCAGGGGACGAAACCRTGCATTTTCCTGCACTGACGAGCGAAGCCTCTCGCCCCAGTGAAGCCATAAATACTGAATCGCTCCTCTAGGAGCAGAGCCGAGTACCTTGTTCTAGAGGCTGCGAACTTTGGGCTCCGTCTGTGACCAAAGATGCTGAATTGCACATCAATTTATCACACTCACTGCTGTGAATCAAAAGCCTGTCCCCACATCTGCTATTTCTATATACAGAAATATATACACGTTACATTCTCTGCAGCAAGGCAGGCCACTCTCCTGAGTCGCTTACGTGACTGCCCGCACTGCAGTCCCGGGCAGCGGCCCGCAGGGCCCGGGCGCCGCCGCCTGCCGCC